>NC_061518.1:14402500-15002500 GCF_022379125.1 Scophthalmus maximus | reverse complement strand
GGTGCAAACCAACATCAACAACACAGCTGTCAGTGAAAGACTTGGCTACACAGGTAAAACTAGACAAATGTTGGACTAGTGACACAAATTAAATCTGGTATATTTCTTAATTAAGTCCTAACTTTAATTGACATTATTTGGTGTAAAGCCTACAGGCTGAAATGTGTGCTATGTTGTATTATTCAGAACTGCCAGCAGATTATAACACAGAGGTTCCCTCAAAACCTAAATGCTTGTATGAATACAGCTGATGTTAGAATACCGTTGTCAGTTGTTATGGAGTTATCCACTCAGAGGAACCAGCAAGTGCATGAGTAGGTCATGCTGGCTCAAAGATCCAGTCACCACCACTGCTGCTGTCTGCTCCACAGATCACATGGCCTGGGATTACACTGTTTTAGTAGGCCACAGAGGTTCTCACAGGTGATTATTGGTGACCTGCCCTGACGTATCTGCTCTGATGTTTGGAGTGGATATTTGTTTTCTGTCAAAGCTCCCTACTCTTGCTCCAGATTAACTCTTGATAGCCACTGTTTCTGTGTGGACATGCACTTCATAAAGCCACATAACACATGCATAATTGCCCAAGAATTTTTAATGCCTGGAATAAAATATTCAGCCAGATGTCAACCAGATTTAAAAAATATATTAATAAATAAGCATTTTCTGGTTGAAAAAATCAAACAAATGTCTGATGAATGTTTGTTTTTTTCAGGTGTTAAAATTGAGTTATGTAGCTTTATCCCAAAACAACAGGATTTTTCAGCAACATTGTCATTTAAGACTGCTCTTTTATAGGTCTTTTAAAGTGCAGGGTTCAGCTCTAAACCCTGAGAGAAAATCATAGACTCATATTACCTTTCATGTCAAAGGAATCTGCCTCCCCAACCCCAAACTATTGCATCTGAAGCCTTACATAAAAGGGCACAGCTTGCTATTCTAGTGCTACCGGCTGTATTTATAGGTGATGATCTGACTCCTCTATAAACCACCACTCCCCCCTGCCCATATCTTCCAAACATTTCTATTTATAATTATCTAGATCATATTCGGAGGACAGTTGCCACCACGTTGAAAGGTTTGAGACTAATCAAACACAGCTGAAATCACTGACAAGCACAAAAAATCCTCCTGCCTCAAATGCTGCCATTTCACCGGGTGTAGTTTGATCTGATCTCTGGTTGCATTTTTTTCTTCAAAAAAATCTGTTATTTATAATGTGGTTGATAAGTTGGACACCAAATTGTCTGCATGCCACCTCCATCACTCTGTCTCCTTGTTTTCTACTCTTTACATGACCTCCTCCCTCAGTCTTCGAGTCTTCGTGCCAGTCCAGAGGGCGAGGCATTCCTGGGCGACAACATCACCACTCCACTCCCCTCCTCAACAGGCAGCAGAAGATCAATGCTGCATTCCAGCCCCACCAACAGCAGCCTTTAGGTTTTGGGCAGGTGAGCGCGTGCAGTCACATACATGCAGTATACAATAAAAAAACATAGTCACACGAGCATGTAGGCAGTGTTTTGTTGTCGGAAGCAAAGAGACACTGGGGACATTTAACCCCACTGATCAAGCAGAATATGGAGCGCTTTCAAAAGCATTTGTGTGACGAGAGTGAATTTGCAATGCATGAAGACGGTAAATTAGATTTTCACAGGTAAACGGTCTCCCACAAGTGCACTGACCTAGATTTAGAAGTTGGCAAATTTGCAAAACACAATTGTCCAATTTCTAAACTGACTAACTGCATTTGGGCGATAAAGAGCACAACATTTGAATTGAAAATAAAATTACTGTGAATATAACCTAATTCATCTGATGTGATCAGTTCTGCTCAACATGACTCGCAGTCGGTGAACATTCCCAGCTATGTTTAAATTTGAATATATTTTACTGCTATACTGCTTATGTTGCCAGTAACACATGTTTTAATGTTATACACATGTTAAGATATTGAGATAAAAGTATATGTGAGGATTGTTGATGGCTGATCAGAGCCCCAACACAGACGTGCAAAAACAAGAAGGACAGCAGCATCTAGTGGTTCGTAAAGGCTAACTCAGTTGTCGACGAACAGGCTGAATCTGATTGGCCAGATCTTATTCCTGTTCTCTCCTTCAGGTGCAGCATTTTGGTTCCTGCCACCAGGAATGGAACGGCAACTTTGCCCATCGGAGACCACAGGCCTATATCCCTCCCACCATGCATGGGCACACGTTCACCCTGTCCCACAACAGCCCGAACCACACTACCGGCCCCCACCCCCACCCCCACCCCCACCTTGGGGGCCACCCGCGCTCCCAGCCCACCTTATTGTCCTACCCCCCGTCTGGTCCTCTGGTCACAGCTGCACCCGTGGCCCACCTCCTGGCTTCCCCAGGAGCCTCTCGCCCCGTCCTCCAGCCCACCTACAGCATCTCCCACCCGGCAGGCATCGTGCATCAGGTCACGGTGGGCATCAACCCCCGGCTGCTACCCTCCCCCACCTTGCACCCCCAGGGCCAATTCAAGCCCCTATTTCCCCCGCACTCCTACATTGCCTCGCCCGCCTACGCCAGTTTCCCTCTCAGCCCCACCAAAATAAACCAGTACCCTTACATTTGAGCATGTTTGCCCTGGTCCCCTTCATACCACCTGAGGGCTGAGTTAGCAGGGCAAATTCTATCTTCAACCACAAACAGCATGGTTTTTTATTTCAGAAACCATGGCACAACCACAGAGAAAGCAAGCTATTTTTTTGAATCATGTAGACGTGGGTGTAATTGAACTTCAAGCTTTAAAATAAGAGTTCCAATGGTGGAAATGATTTGGGCAAAAAAAAATTTAGAAGGAAATATGGTATGAATGGCTGAATGAAAGAATGAATGGGTAGTTAAACTCACACTTAATGTGTTTTGCACATTTGATATATCTTTGCATTGGATCTTCTACAAATACTCCTCAAAACAGGTAAATAATTGGGGTGATGTTGAATAGTTAGACTTTGCACCCCTGATCCCAGCTATTTTTCTATATTGCCTTCTTACATGTGCAAGACACATCCATATTTGTAAAGCCATCCCAGTCTCTAGCTCTAGATTGACAGATGCACATGTTGTCCACGGTGTATGTCGTACTGCGTTTGAAGTATTTGTACCTTTTCGGTGTCTCTTGGTGTTAGCAATGTCAAGTCAGTTAACCAATTTACATAGGGTTGTTCCTCAAGCTGCATGTGGTCTTGCATGAGCAAAAATGTAAACGGAAAGACGCGTAGACGTTGCTCTTATTGTTTGTGTCACAAGACTCGCTGCATTGTATAACTGTCCCCAGCCATAGTGCCTTACATATTTGAGGTTGTTAATGTTACTACTTATATATGACTATATACATGATTATTAATGTACTGGACTGCAGCACTTGAAATTCCAATCGGTCGATGCATTCTATGTGTGAGTATATATATGCACATGTGTATATGTCCATGCATAGCCTGCATAGATGTGATGTATCGCGGATAGCGGTGCTTACTTTTCGGAGTCGGTGTATATTTCAGTGTGTAGTAAGTAACCTTTCTGTTCTTTTAAGAAGAATGGCATGCTTTGCTGTCGCGAATGCTTGCTGTTTCATTAACAAAAAAAACATTCGTTTTTTTCCCCCCCGGTTCCCCCTTTTCCCGAATGAACTAGTGTACAAAGTGCAAGTACTGAGTATTGCTTAATATTTGATAATCACTTTCTATTTAGTGAAACTCTTATTACTAACAGTATTTGTACTGTTTGATGAAACTGCAATACAATCTAAATAGTCATTAATTATAATTGTTTTCTTTTTTCGTCTTCGTACTTTCATTTTGAGTGTTTTCACTTTGTTTCATAGATGTTTAGAAGTGTGGTGGGCATGGCTTTGACTAGGTAAGGAGGAAAATGCAAATTAATGGTATGGAATTTTCTAAGCCTGAGCAAACCATGCAGTATTTGATAAACACACATATATGGACATATATTATAGAGCTAGACTATTTAGTACAGATGCTTGGTAAGGTGTGAGTTAATTGTGTGCAATTCTCTCATTTATGCATGTGTGACAAAGTTAACTTTTTCCCTTTACATTATACCATTTGTTAAAGGCTTAAGGCTTATCGGTGTCAACTGCTTATTTCATACATTCCGTCAGGGAGGATATATACATATATATGACGGTAGCACCAGTCTATATATATGTAGATATGCTATGTGTGCGTTTTTTTCTGTTTATTTTACTAGTTGTGTGTAAAAAAAAGATTTTGTCTTTAATTTTCAAATGAAGTTGCTTGTGCAGCACCAAAGACTGTAATTCATTTCCTGAGCAAGGTAGCTATTCTGTTTGCATAGACCTCAGTTATACTATAGTTATAGAGAGGGGTTAAATTAAAACAAACAAACAAACAAAAAAAAAAAAATATTTGTATTTAAAAAACGGCTGAGGTTTTGTCTAGCTTATTGGGCAATTAATAAGTCGTATCATTTCTTTCTTGAATGTATCATAGATAAGCTGCTATATGATGATTGCCACTTCAATAGCTGTGAAATTAGGTGATTTTTCTGAGTTTAAAACTAGCGTTGCTATTTTTGTATAGGTCCCTAATTATCTGAAATAGAAGTGGTTTTGATTTTTGTGTTTTGCGTTCATATTTGGAGTGTCATTGTAACTACTGTATTGCTGATGATGAACATTAGTTGCATTTGTTGTTTCTCGGGGTGTGTGTTTTTGCATCAGTATTTTATCCTTATTAACCTTTTGGGCTCATCACTGCATATAAATGATGTATCGATGTAACTTAATTTTTTGTATGTTTTCATATTGGTGTTTTGTACACATCTGAAGCTGTAGCTTGCAGGATTGATTTAACTTTTTCATTGTGCGTACACAATATAATACCAGTACTCTTTAGTGTGTTACAGGAGCACTGTGAGATGCCAGAAGAAAAAGAAAAAAAAAATCATTGTGATCATTGAAAAGCTTCAGTAACGTTTCCACCAATCCCTCACAAACACACTCACCTCCTAGCACTCATACAGGTAGTACGGCTTGTTAGGGTTTGGGTGATTAAGCTGTGTCCAAAAATAAATTCAGCCCGATGTCTCTGTTCCAAAATAATGATTTACAACTTGTTTTACTGTTAAATTGATTTTAACCACGATTTGTTGCAACTTTTTTTTTTAATCTGTTCAATGTTACATCTGGCTAGAATATCAGTTTTCACAGTTTATTGTTCTAAACTGCCTTCTGTTCGGATCGCTCTCCCCTTTACGAGTGTCTCATTTCAAAATGATGTTTTGTCGATGCAAAACCGTGGCCATTGTTTTGTGTTTCCTTACTGAAGTTGAGACAGTGTGAGCAGCACTGTGTATGTGCCTTGAGATTCAGAAAGTGAGGGTGATTCCTCACCGCTTCATTGGAGGAGGAAGGCATAGAGTCCAATTAAAGTCCTGTACCATGTAGACAGACCTTTTAACGGCCACTCAACCAAGATTAAAAAAATAATAATAATAAAACATAAAATCGGACTGCATAACAATGTCATTCCTGGGACTTGTACTCTCCGCCGATGGGCTTGTAGACACGACAGAGGACATGCAGTGGTGGTGCTTCTCTTGTTACAAATGGCTGCCACCAAAGTCTCTTTGAGATAACACTCTCGATATGACACTCGATGATCCTTTGGATAGTCACTCTGGCTGAGCAGCAGATGCAATACTTTACATTGTGCGGTCATTGCACCACCAAGTGTTCTTAGATAATCTCCATGCTTTAACATTACCTTGCGTGTTACACCTGAGTTGCTTCACGTTGTCTGCCTAGAGGCTGTCTGCTCATAGCTGCTTCTCCCACCGTGCAAGTTAAAGCTTAGCGGGACTTACCAGGGCACAGTTGTGACAACACTGGCTTTTTTAAAATCAGAGGAGCCATGTTTTAGATCCGGGGTCAGTCGACCTGGATGTTTGTATGTTCTGGATGGAAACTGCTCTGTCAAGGAGATTATCGTGGTTTCTCTGCACAGTCAGTCATGAGTGCAATACTCCCCGTTTAAACACTGACGATGATGTGGTTGTGTTGTTGTTTTCTTTTCCTCTTCTTTTTGTGATATCTTTTTTTCTTTTCTTGCCTGTATGCTTTACTGATCATACTCCAGTATCATGTTTGGGAAAGAAGGCTTATGACGTCAAGGCATGAACTTGGCAGGTTAGTGCTCGAAATAGTTCCCCAATAATAGGCATGTGAAATGTAATCTGTGTTTTGATTCCTCTAAAGGTATTCACCAGCAATGCGCCTGCATAAACTCTCCACTTGTTTAGGAAAAGGATGGAAGCAAGAGAAGAGAAATCTTAAAACTGTATTTGATTTTTTTTTCTTTTCCCCCACACACAATTGACACCTTGGTTTATGGCGAACTTTTTCTTTATTGAGGATTAATGTAACATTTAACAGATAAAACATTTGTATAATTATTGCGTTTAAAGTTATGACTTTGATATCAGAAGAAGAAAAAATCCTCTGCTGCGCTATTATCCTTTTAGAGATGTTAATTCAGGGTCTGTATTATTCTAAATGTGTTGCTGTGTTACGCTATGATTTGATTAGATCAGGTTTGGTTTACTCAAACTCTTATTTTCAGTTTTCTGGTCATCTTATCAATTTCAGAGTTAATTCACACTGCAAGTTATGGAATCGTCTGTTTAGATTTTGCTCATCAGAAATGATTATGAAATCTGAACTGTTACTGTTTATACCTGTAGATTTTTTTGTGGCTTTTTTTGTTTCCTTGTTTTTGTTTCATTAGCTTTTTATTTTGTGCTACACTAGTTTGCCATGTAGCAATTGCACTGTGCAATATTTACAGTATGAGGACTGGGAAAACTAACCCAATGGATGTGATGTCTCTTTACAGTTTGCGATAGTGTTTCCTCTCTAGTTCTCAGTGATTTAGGTGTGACCAAGCCTTCTCTACTTTGTCACATTAAGCGGGTTTTCCAGGTGACTCTTTTGGTGAGTGTCAAAATAAGACTTTATGGTGTATTATTGTTAAGATTCACTTTGAATTAAAAAAAATCTATTGATGCACCTCTTTCTGATTCTGTCTCTTATATTCACACTCACACCGGTGCCTTTCCTTTTCTCTCCTATAGTATGGGCACTATATTGTACTCACATCATACTGCATTAGTTTTCAAACTCTTAATAACTTGAAAATGTCTCATAGTTATGATAATTGTTCATTTTTGTCACAACTAACATACATACTGTTAAACTATTAATAATCCAATATGGGACACTGGATTCTACTTTGTAACTTATTTTTTCAGTATATAAAATTATGACATTTCCTGTTTTCAAGATCCAAAAACTTAAAATGTACAACTGTGAAAAACAGTTAGGGTTTGGGTGAAAATCCTCACAATCTGACAATCTGGGATTAAAGATCTCCGATTGATTAACCGATTATCAAAATGAAGGATTGATAATGTGTCAGTCGATTTATTGGATTAATTTCAACATGAAAAACATGGAGAACTTTTTATAAACGTGACCACCACCTATTCTATGATGACTGAGTTAACTCCAGCTACTGATGAAACTCATGTGATATGATTTGCAAGCTGCACAAGAGCTACTACTGAGATTGTTTTTCTCCAAAATATCACTTTGGCTTCGTATGAAATTATTATGACTAAGGAAACAATTATTTGAACATTAATACAAACCACATTATTTATGTATGTTAAAAACCCTGGTTCATTGGTCCCTTGGTCTCCAGCTGCAATTTCAAACTTCAGCCCGGTGATCTTCGGGGTCGTTGCTGACACCTTGTGGCGACGAGAGGTACTACAGCCACTGTCGTATTCACACGATTAGACATTCAAGTAGTAATTAGTGAAACCCCTCAGGATAGACAGCCCATTCTTGTTAAAAGAGTTAAGTTCTCTCTCTCTCTCTCTTTTGAATATGAACCCACTATGTGAGACGTATCAGAACAGGTCCCTGCTGCTTCGTGTGGAGCTCCGTGTGGTCTTCCTCACCCAGCAGAGGTCGTCCTGCTCACCGCTCCGAACAGTGAACACAGCACCGAGGCTGATTTGCTCACTTTGCCCAGGTGGGGGTGGACTGGGGGACGATCAAATATCCATCCACCGGCAGCAGCCTCTTTTAAAAAAGAAAAAGAGTCTGTCACTGGACGTCGGCCGAGCGCGTCTTCCGTGGATCGGACCTGAATGAGGCCGTGCGTCGCCAGCGGCTTCGTGCCAAACCTTTGGCGAAGCGCGCGCCGCCCTGCGCCGCGCACGGCGCTGATGGGTGGACCGAGCGCAGCGGAGCGATAGGGCGCATTTCTTAATTTCCCCTTCAACGCCGCGCGTCCCGTCCCTCGCCCCCCCACCTCCACTCCCCCCCACCCCCAACCCCCTCTTCTCTCTCCAGCCCTGGACACGACGAGACCGCGGGACCCGCTGTGTTCCCCGTTCACGCACGAGGATTGATCCAATGTATTATTCACGACCGAAACTTCAGCAACTTGTCCGCTGGATATGGCTCCCGGTGTGAGGAGTGGACGGACGGGTCACCGCCGAGTGGAGCCCGGTGGGCGCCCGCCGCGGAGGACGGACGCCGGCGGAGAGGGGAGATGTCCGGGGAGCAGGTGGCGAGCCGGAGCGGCGGGAGCGCGCCGCCTGCTGACTGTGGGAATGCTTTCCCTTCTCCTCCGGTGCGCTTCGGCCGCAGAGGGTAAGCACGCCGCCGAGCTGCCCGCTGCAAGCCGAGCAAACAATGAATGTGTTGCATGAAGCCTCACGTCACATGCACACAGTGTGCAGACTGACATCTATTCTGAAGACTTAAGAGCATATTGGGTAGGGGGGGGCTTTTGTTTCACACTGGCAGTTTTTTTTTAATCCGCACATTTATTGCAGCTGGGTGCATGATTCACAGGAATATCTCTCCAGATTATATATATATATATATATATATATATATATATATATATATTTTTTTTACGGAGGAAGCACTGAACTATCTGTGGTGCATGAGCATCGTCACAGGAATCCGAGATGAGCTCATGCAGAAGGCAGATTTTTGTCGGAATTGGAATTTGCGCAGCCAGGCTGTATGCATGTCAGAGCAGCTATTTCTCAGGACGAATTCCCTCACTGACCCTCACTGACGATGATTTGTCGAGGGAGGGATGGTGCTGAGGCTGGACTGCTCGTGTGTGATGTAACTCCCTCTCTCCCTCTCCTTCTGTCTCTCACCTATAGCCTACACATCTTTGCACCTGAGCCTGAAGCCGCTCAACTCTTTTGTCTCTCCTCTCTCACATTGCACTGCACAGACCTTGAATCCCTGCTTCCCCTCTGCAGATGATGGACTCACTATTGCCCTCTATCAACCTCAACTTCCCATCTCAACACCACCCCCCTGTTTGTCATGCATTTGGCATTTCATTTGTGTTCCTTTTTCCATGACAGAGGTTATTGTTATACATTATAATTACTGTGTGTAATGGGCTGAATAGGCGACTTGTTCTGGAAATGCAGCGCAGCCAGGACAGTGTTTCAGAAGCATCTGGGTCAGCACAAATGACACACATACGGCTGTAGTGTAGCCCACTGTAGGTTTGTCTGCCTCCGTCTCTGGAGGCAGACGCGAGGCAGCTGGGGTGAGGTTGGCCCACACAGCTGCCCCCTCGGCCGTGAACGTTTTGAGAATAGGCTTGACCCAGTAAAAGACATTTGCACTGATTTGGCTGCATCACCTTTCTTCCCCACACGTGACTATAGTTACACCACTTGTCTGAAATGCTCTGTGCCACCACAGATGCCAATGGAACAAATCCAGTTGTTTCTTTGCAAAGTGTTGAGTGTGTATATCAAAACTGCCGCTCCATCAATTCACTATCACACTCAGCAAACCATGATGTATAGTGGCTGTAGTATCACCTCTGCTGATGCACTGCTACAGCAGCAGAGTCTCCACCTCCTCCTCCCTCCACGTCCTCCCCCTCCTCCTCCTCCTCCTCCTCCTCCATCTCCTCCTCCTCCTCCTCCTCCTCCATCTCCTCCTTCCCACAGTCAGCACATCCATTCTTAAACACATGAATCTATAGCAGCAGCACTAGCAGCTGAGCTGCACAGTACACATGTGTTGGAAGAGGCATAGCAATATATGTATTATTCATTCAAGGGACAATAACCTGTGAATCAGGACTGTAAGTCTGTTATAGATAGAAGAACTGCTTCACTGAGTGAGTGTTGGGTTCTGTGGTCTGTTTACACTGGTCTCAAAGACCTTTGGTATGACTCAAAGACAGCGGGCAGAGTTTTCTCACAGTCACAATGTTTTTTTAAAAATTGTGTATCTGTGATGGAATCCCATAATTTAGTGGGTTGGAGTAGCCCTTGTCTACTTCCTGGATTTTTTTGGGGGGGATTTTGATTAATTGACCGATTTGTTTAAGTGCGAACAAATGGACTCATGAGACAAATACAAAGGGAACATTTCGGAAGATTCAATTTACACAACAGAAATTGCACCGAAGTGCAAGATGTGTTCAGTTACATTCGCTGATTGACGGCACTGATTCAGTTTTCAGTATCAGAGTCATTGGCCTCATATAAATTTATTTTTCCTGAGCAGTGAGCTCCGCATCTGTTGCGTCCTGGTCCATACTGTTCAGTAAAAGCATTAGACCCACTTCCAATATTCACCGAATATCATTATATATGTATTTAGTAAGGACACATCACATTTCAGGCTGTGTTGTTGAGCCACTGCTGTCACGGTGGAGAAAATCTGACTTAGTAATTACCGTTTCAATTTTTTAATTAGACACCATTCGCAATCTATGTTGAACAACACAGAATGATTACCATTATCAACAATAGACCATCAATTTTAAATAATAGTGTAAAGACAATAAAGTTTACGTTGCCCCATTTCATACATTGTTGACTTTCAATGTCACGTTGGCTGCTCCTGCTCGGTGGCTGAACTACTGAAACACTGGAGCTCGACTGATAGATGGGCCGCATAACCAACAATACACTGCAGGGCAGCAAATAACAAACTAGAGGTTTGTTGTCATTCCGAATTTACTGTGACCTGTCCACCAGAGAACACCGACGGGTCGATTTTTCAATTGTAACATGTGCTGCAAAATGTATCCCGGTCACATTTCTTTCCGAAGATCTAAAGGATATGTAACGAGATTACATGTAATGAGCTCCCTCCCTTAATGTGTGGAACCAGTACAACATGTAGGTTCTATGAAAACACCTATTTTTGTCCAACAATAACATTTCCCCCTTCCCACTGTCCAACAGAGTAGAGGACAGTGCCTGGTGCAGGGTTTTGTGGGTATAATCCTGAATAGCTGTGGCTGCTTTTTCATGCCGTTAGATTTGATCTTTTATGCATCCACAGGATCTCTTGTTCGCTTTTCTTTATTAATGCAGCTGGCGAAAAAGATGTTCGGCGATCAGTTCCTTGACACGCCAAAGGAATATTCTGGTCCCTCCGCAATCAAACCTTTTTCCTCTGACGTCAGCTCCGATTATTCCTTACAAACACAACCCGCCTGTAGCTCTTGGCTGCTGACAGCTCGGTTTTGATGGGGGTTAACCTCTCGCTGTGTGAGAGTCTATCCCTGGGCTTTTGCCAGTCATCACTTCCTGCTTAGGAATTCATTGAAAATGAGACATAACAGTGAGATTCAAAGCCATCTCCTATTTGCCATGCGATATTGGGCTTTTAAAAGACTGTTCATGTGCGCCAAAGTGACCAGTGAGCTGCACAACACGACGCTATCTGTGGTTTGCTTCTGTTTTTTCTTTTCCTCTTTTTGTTTTGTGCGGTTCAGACTCTTGCAGTTTTCTTCCCCTCCGTCCGGGTTTAGCCTTTTCAGGGTTGTCACGATGATTAATGTTAAAACTACTTCTAGGAATTGGTTTTAAAAACCAGGAACGGTGACTCACCCTTGGTCCGGATGACCTGTCGGCGTCTGCTCTGGGTTTTCAGGAGCAAATAGGAGACGGGATTTTTCCGGTAGTTGTTTATTTGCCTCGTTTCACCCCATGGCGGTGATTTACTGTGTGGCTAAGCATGTCAGGGGGGCTTTCCCTGAGTGTGTTTGCAATGAGATAGGTGGTTTGTCCTTAGGTGGAGCTTCAGCTGTGCAGTTGTGAATCTCTTCATGATGCAAACATTTGTCTTTGTAAACAGACCGATATTAAATTGATAACCAGTGATGTTTTCATTTATTATATTCTACTCACAGCCCTCCATCTGTTTTCCTCTGTTTGTTACGCGGATGTTTCGACAGGGAGACTGTGTGAGTTCTGTTCGACATTATGTAAGAGCTCGAGCGACAGAGATGAAAATTGAGATCGTTAATGAGTAATTAAAATGTATTTGTGCTGGTAATCCTCCTGCGAGTAAACAAGCGTTCATTGTTACCTCCATCCTTGCTATATTTCTCTGTCAGATCTTAAATAAAGTCAAAAGGCCTGCAGTCGACTCTCCTTCACAGCTGCAAACAAACAGGCAGCACTTCCACAACACCTAGATGTAGTGATAAGAAAACAGGCCTCTAATTAGCATCACGGACCATCTGCCTCGCGTTATTCCTCATATAGTTCAGTGAAATCGGGGAATATTGTGTTTGTTGTTCTGTGCGAGCTCCACGTCCCCCCCCCCCAGTATCTGTCCGTAACTGAAAGCCTCCCTGTTCCTCCATCTCTCCCTCCCGTGTCTCTCTGTGTCGTGGAGGTTAGGCTTGGCTCTGCTGCTGCTTGAGACAGTGGACCACACTGTATCATACAGCACTCTGCGTTGCGCAAGGCCGCTGCTCATCACACCGGAGAACAGCAGGAGACGGCATGAGAGGCCTGACTCTCTGGGAAGTTCAGAGCAACTCACCACTGTGTACGTCTGCTCCGTCTATTTGGAATGAAAACATAGCAACTTCCATGTCTAATGAATCTCTCCAATTTAGCTCACCTAAGTAATAAAGATATGAAGGAGGCAAAAGAATAGGACTTTGAAACTAACCAAACCTGGCAGCCAACCTTGCAGTAACTGATCAGAAATTGTCAGAGCACTTTTGGCTTTATTAATGGTTTATATGAGCCATCTAAAATGTCTGCAATGGGATAAAGACCAGTTTATCCTATATATAAGGAAAATATTAGGAAATAAAAAACTATTTGATGACTATCACTTAAGCTTAACTTTCAATCAGGGGAGGCAGATAGATGTTTATCTAAGTGTTTCCAGTTGTCCTGGCTCATTAGACTTAGACCGGATGTCACCAGACTTCATGCAGTAATAAGGATGTTAAAGGTTTTATTTATCTCACTGAAACAGCCGGCAGCAGGGGAGATGTCAATCAAGCATGGTCTGTCCATGCCTACACAATTAGTGGGCACCTATGTGTGTTCACTGTGGGTGCGTAGGGCTTTCAAAATTTATTCCACGTTGTATCTAAAGGAAAAAATAAAGAAAAAGAAAAACGTTATTATTGCATATGGCTCGATAAGTTATTCCTGAGAATCACTTCTTGGGATTCACAGATGCGGCTGTGACTCCTGAATACATTATTGATATCCGAGTTAAAAATTTAAGAAGATTTTTAGCAGAAACGAACGAGGCCGTATCTGGTCAGAATTTAGATATCTGGAGTGCATGAATGAGAGAGACAAGACGGTTAGAAAGAGGGTCATCCGTCATATTTAATGGTGTCACTGTCACTATTTCATATTCAGCTTTTGTCGAGTATCGTTATAAATGGAAATGCTAAGTGTAGCTGTAAGGCTTTGCTTTTTCACACAGAGGCCTCTGTGGACTGTGGCATTTCAGCTAATCTCTTTTAACCGCTGGGGGAGCGAGCATACAAACACATTCATGACACATCGAGCCGAACACAAAATGCACACAGACACTTTACGTTAGCTAGAAGCAGCAGTGCCAATAGAGCTCAGTTGCAAAGTTGCAAATTCCGACTCAGAGGCCTGTAATTTCAAGGCCCAAGGTTTAATGTAACGACATACCCCGAGCTCCGAGTTCCAGAGTATAATGGAATGCAGCATCACTAGCCGACATGAAGTTCGCGGTGTGGTAAACATTTCCGTTATGGCTAATGATCAAAATGTTGATGGAAAATATGACCTGGATTTTCACTGCCAGGACCTTACTGTTGAGCTCTATTGGGCAAATCATAACACAATTTAATCTGAACACACATGACATGATAAACATCATGTTGGATTCATTTCTATTCCACTTTTTGAGGATAACCGTATCCCCAGTGTCCACTGCCAAAAAAAAGCCCACAAACCTGCTTGGAAATCACAAAAAAAGTATAACTGCAGAATGATGTTACAGTTTTCTTATGCATCAGAGCAAAGCCGGCCCTGACCTATACGGGGCCCTAGGCAGAACTTGATTTGGGCCCCCCCACCGCCACTAATACTATTGTCAATGCTTGATCGTTCGCACACCGTCTGTAAATTTAACACACCCATTATCAATTGAATTAGTTGTAGCTGTGCTGCTACTTGCTAACATTATGCTAATCATCATGCTAATATGCTTTTAATCTTAAAAGTAGCCAACTCACAAAAGTGGTCCAATGTTAATTTGCACTTTAATATTCCAGCTGTCGTTATATTATCTTGGTTAGCTAGCTAACGTTAGCTGAAGATACCTTGACTGAACCGAAGGCTTGTTTGACGGCTCCCTACTCTGTGAATGTTTATTGTAAAACATTGACATTAGTCATGCAATGTCCTTTTTTTCATCGTTACATTGCCTTTACCTTTAACTTCATACGCATCTGCCTTTTTCCCTCAACTGTCTGACTGACTGTGGTTGTATCGGGCCTGTCGTTCCATCGGGCATGGGTGGCCAGGGGGCCCCAAGCAGCCGCTTAGTTCGCTTATTATGCCTTGGGCCGGCCCTGCATCGGAGTATTTATTGATTGTAGTCAGGATATTCAGACGCATGGGTGGCAAATTGTCCACAAATATAGGCGAAAAAAATTTGGTCTCAAGTTGTAACCCATAGTGTAACTCACCACCTATGGCAACGTTATACCTCCTGTTTGTTGTCCATGATTCAAATAAGTGAATAGGTTATGCTTGGCTGAATGCAAGGTTTTTGCTGTTGCAACATAGCCACCTTTGGTGTTGTTTATACTTCCCAATCCGACAGAAACATTCGGCATCAAACTTCATTCCTTTACTCAACCAGAGTTTACCTTCAGTGGTTACCTGTCTCCTCACTTTACAACAGTGAATCATATGTTAGTGCCAGTCTACCCACTGCCGGCAAGAAACCATCTTCAGCAGCAGAGAAAACAGACATATAGCACCTTTAACCAACAAGTCCATAACACTTTGAATAAAGGAACACTTAATGATGTGATTAAATATTAGAACAAGATATGTCAGCTCAAGCAACCTCTTTCACATAGTCATCCTCCATCTATTGTCATTATCAACACTAACAAATAAATGGGACATTGTTGTTCTGCGACCCCCTTTTTCAGTCAGAAAACTCTCATGACCACTACACATTGTCATGTTAATGTGAGTTTGGAATTTTTTTCTGTACTCTAATTGGATTATATAGAAATTGAGGTTAGGCCGGGATGTGCATGTGTTGTCTTCCAGTAGAATTGCATCATGATGAGAGAAGAAAAATTAAAAAAATTCTGTTGTTTAAATTGTTGTTTGTTTAAAAGTAAAAAACAAACAAACATAAGAACTTACGGTAGAGCTAGTTTATTGTGTAAGGAGTATTCCTATTTAAACCAGCATATCAACATCAGATAGATTTTCTTATTGATATTGTAATATTGATTTCAGCCAGATAATCCAGTCCTGTTGGGGCGGATTATTAAATAGTTCAGGGGCTCGCTCTGATTTCTAGCCTCAGTGAAGCAGGTTGAGAGGGAGGCAGCCAACGTGCTGCAGAGATGACAGCATCAGTAAAGCATCAAGAGCACTGGGGAAGGATAAGCTGAACTCGGATGGCATTAAAGGAAATGTTCGTTTTAGAAGCCTTATCTTATTAATCAGTAATCAGACTGTTTTAGGAGTTCAGATATGTCCTTCTGACAGAGTGAAAGGAGCGGTCTAGTGCTTCACACTTCACATTTGGAGGTAATCCGAATGACTTGCACAAAGAAAAGTTGTGACTTGTAGTTCTGAAGTTTGAATGCAATAAACAGAAGTCATCTCAAGACAAAACCTTTAAATTGTCATAAGGTTTCAGTCATGGACTTGCAACTTAGTTTGTTTTTTTACAGGAGAAGAACACTGTCCTGCAGCCACACACACACAACACATTTTTAAATGCACACACTTTTATGTGCATTCATAAATCTATGCCATGTCTCATGTCTTTGATTTATGCTCACACTTAAGTCTTAAAATGAGATGGGCAGTTCCCCACTGGCCCATTCATTACTGGGATGATCAGAGTGTTTAGCTTAACAGTCTCTAGAGAACTTCACACATACACACATGCTCCAGCTCAAACCCATCTATAGCAAAATCTGTGCCGAGTTTTCTTCCCTTCATCCTCCATGGATATCTTTTTTAATTTGTCCTCAGAGACTGTCCCTGTGTGTGTGTGTGTGTGTGTGTGTGTGTGTGTGTGTGTGTGTGTGTGTGTGTGTGTGTTGTGAGTGTTGTGAGTGTAAACTTGCCGCTCTCAGCACTTTCTAGCCTGCTGCAGAGGAAACATTACTTTATATTTCAATGCAAAGTGTTTTTAAATTATGGAGCGTCTGTGTTGGATGTTCAGTTTGTTTCGCAAATCAAGTGTATCGCATCAATATTTTTTAAGCTGAAATACAGTTCAGCACAATAACTGATGTATTGCACAGGAGAGGAGAGCTTAATAATTAAATTATGTCAATCAAAGTCATGTTTTTCATCTAGCAACCAAACAAACAAACCAAGTAAACAATTTTACAACACATCTAAAAGCAGTAAAATGCAGTTTTGTGTGCGTGTGTGTGTCTTTGTTGCCTTCGGTACCACAGTGTGTTAGATGGCTAATGAAGGTCAAGAGGATTAATCCGTAGGATTAGATAATGGTACATCATGGTGTTCATACATCTCCGTAATAATAATAGTAATAATAATAATATTGTTACCTAGGAGACAGGCCTCTCCTTGATGGTTTCACGTCATTACCAGGCATGGATGACAACGGTTTACCTGTACATATTAAATCGTTGTCGTCATCTTAGAAAAGGCAGGGAAGTGCACAGGTTTACAAATTATAGGAATGACAGAATACATAATTTGAGAAGTAAGTCTGTGAGTAAAAATCAAGTTGTGCAGTCTTGTTGGTCTTGTTTTCTTTTGTAAAGAATAATCAGATTACAAGTGGACACAAAGAAGACATAAAATAGAGTGAGTTCACATAGGAAAGAGAGAATAGAGAAAAGTCCCTTCACAAAATCCAATTATGTCCATTTCCTCCAAATGAACATGGAACAAAATTGTATCCTGTTTTCTTATACTTACACTTGCACATCAGAAGAATGTCCCCGTTTTGATAAATACTTTTGCATCCTATTTCTCAAAAACAAATAAATCCTACCCAGCCAAGCTTGACAAACCATCCCCATGGGGACATCCATCCACTTTAAAGTATCGGTGAGCCCACCTTTAAATTAAACACATCTGCAGCACAACAGAGGGCTGATGTGAGTGGATTCATAATCCTCGTCAAAAACCCAAATGAAGACTGTTCAAGATTTGGTATTAAATTATAAATAGTTCTGCCAATAAAAGAGGACATTTTCATCGCAGATGGTCCCATCTGAACTCTGCCACTTCCGTCGGTTTGCATTCTTTTCCACCCACATCTTGGATGGTGACCTTCTTTTCGCTACATTAAGCATTTAATTCTCCTTTCAGGAGTAGTGTCCTTGCAATCTGCATTTTCTAACAAAGTGAGGGAGATTAATCGAATTAGATTTTTGAAGCCAGATGCCCCAGGTCCATTGAACTCAAACTTTGGCTCTCACTAGTGTTGATATGCAGTTCTTTTTGACCCCATTGTGGTACAGAGGCGGTTTCTTACCTTTAGGTTTTTGCCAAAAGTTATGTGTTAAACGATTTATCTCTTTCCCTTGCAACACGTGTCGTAGCCCTTTTACAAAGAGTGAAGACTCCGTTTTCAACTGTACTTCAAAAAGCGGAGCTTTGACTGTATTTGACTTAAGATCCCCTCTGATCTATCCTCTGACTGAAGGTATGTAAACATATTACGGTCAAAGCATTTGAGATTATGCAGGTTTCTGTGGCAGCAGAGCCCACATGTGCTGTGCCAGCTGAAAAAGTTGGTGAATGGTGTGTTGCTCCACTAAGATGTCACTAAAGTCACTGTTTTATGTGTACTCAAAAGTCATACAGGTTGATACCTTAGCCATATAGATATATTTAAAATGGGTGATCACTGAGACATTTATGTGCAATGACCTAAGCAATATTCGTTAAGCTCTGTTTGTTTTTTGTGAGTCTTCTGCTGGAACAATTTAGGATGTATCATTCATTGATTTTGCACTTACCATGACAGTGAGCTTGTGTGAGCGTCAGAAACATTATCAGAAGGAGACATCTTTTTTCCACCTCCGCTGAGCATTTGGTTTATTTAGTCACTGTCAGGTCTCACCTCAGGTGCTATACTTCCCCACAAATCCTCCTCTCTCTTTCCTAAATTTTTAATTTACTTACATTTTTATGAGATGGCCTGTGGAAAGACAGCTTTTATGGTTTTACACATCTAAGTATGAATATTGCCTCTAGGAGCTCTTTTTTTTCTCAGCTATTCTCATAATTACCTTGCTTAATTATATATATTTTTTACTCAGCTGAAGTAGTATAACATATTTACTTGTTAATCATTTAATAACATATGTTGATTAAACTCTTTTTTTTTACACTAGTCTGTAATCACAAGCATCATGATGCAACAATAGAGTCACTTAAGTAACAGCAAGCCGATGAGTTTCATAACAATGAAATTATATATTGAAATGAATAAAACAAACTGCTTGAAAGTAAAAGCAGTATTGTATAGTTTGGGGGATTATAAGTAAAGGGATTAAAATATGTAAAAACCCTGGTATAGTATTTATATAGTATTTAACAATGATGAGTCACAGTTTATCTTTTGCTAATCTGCAGGACACTCTCCAAGCTCAAATACCACGACCCTTGTTATTTAGCATGCAGACATATTTTCATCCTCCCTGAAAATGTGATAGAAGGATCTTATATGGCCGCCGTCACAGAGGTAGCTGCAGAGTGCTGTGTGTGTGTGTGTGTGTGTGTGTGTGTGTGTGTGTGTGTGTGTGTGTGTGTGTGTGTGTGTGTGTGTGTGTGTGTGTGTGTGTGTGTGTGTGTGTGTGTGTGTGTGTGTGTGTGTGTGTGTGTGTGTGTGTGTGTGTGTGTGTGTGTGTGTGCGTGCGTGCGTGCGTGCGTGCGTGCGTGCGTGCGTGCGTGCGTGCGTGCGTGCGTGCGTGCGTGCGTGCGTGCGTGCGTGCGTGCGTGCGTGCGTGCGTTGAGGATACAGCAGAGGCCTCTGTTCGAGAGCTCATCCATCACGCCGTGTGGAGTGTCAAGGTTGAACGTCATTCTTCGCCGTGATGTTAAAGCATGAACGGTGTTGCTGTTGTAGATCCAGCGTGTGTTGTTTGGCCTGGTATTCAGCTGTGGCAAACTGCATAATGCAGCCACATCTTCTTTTTATTCTCACCTGCACACTGTATCTGTTGTATTTTCCGCCTGTTCCTGTTCTTTGCGTTGAAATGTTCCCACAAAGGAAGTTTTCGTGGTGCAGTGTGAACAGGCGTTCCTAGTCCTGTTCCACAAGAGAAGCAGCTACCTCAGGAAATATTTCAGTGAAAACATCACATGATGTACTTTGTGTTTAATGGCATTGCAGTGCGTATATAGACGATACTGCCATTTTGATATTTCTCACTGACTCAGCAACACTCATTATAACCATGTTATATGATCGAGTAGTTGTTCCCCTTGTGGGTTCAATGCACCTGCAGAGATGCACGAGCTACAGGTCTGTGGCTTATTATTTTTTATACACCACATCGTAGTTTTCTCGATGAACTGATTGATCTTTTGTTCAATAGAATGTATAGTTTAAATAATATATAAAATGCATATCACAATTTCCCAGAGCTGTTCAAAATCCAAAGGTATTCAGTTTGTAGGGGATGAACATCTGAGCATCTGAGCATTTTTTAAATGATAAACAATAGTACAAAAATCAGTTTATTATCCGAGTAGTTTTTAATTGGTCTTATTAACCTGCCTAGAAATAGAGTAGCTTCCATTCCAATACTGTAAAAGAAAAATATATATATCGGATTATTGTCCCATTTGTTTTGAACGGTTTATTTTACAGGGGGGGGAAAAAATCCCCAAATCCTTTAGTTTCTAAAAATTCCAAATCCTATTACCATGGTGAAACCGGAAGCTGTGGCCTGCTGCTGGTTGTGTGGCCCCAGGTTACACAGCATTGTGATTGCATGACATAACATTGTGACATTCTTGTGCTGGATGCGACCGTGGATTGCAGAGAGGGGATCCCAGAAGCTTAACAGGCTTATCCCACCTTGTTATCCCTCTTTGTCCCCATCCCTCCATCCTCCTCATGCCCCCACTACCCTCTGCTGCATACAGGCCATAAATACGGTCAGGGCCAGACAGTACATCTGCTCAGGTCATGGGGGTTGTCTGCCATACAGATGTATTGTCGGGTCTATTTTAAAGATTTTTCTTTAATTTGTGCTTCCTCCTGTGAAGTGGAATAACAAATGCGTACTGTAGCATTTGTCTACCTATTTACCACTGACACAAGACCTTCCTACTGTACAGTCGACCTTGATGAAGGGTGCGCTGAATGTGTTCAGTCACCTAAGAGCCTTGAAATTCACGATCATCTCCTTTTGCATCGTGTTTATGTTAATGCACTTGACATGGGATTCATGAATTATGTACGGTTGTGACAGAATCAGAGTGGCGTTATTTGCCGAGTACAGTAAATGCAGATGACTTTCCCTTTATGACATTGATGTTAAGATTTAAGGAGCAAAAACGTCTCTTGTGTAAATTTACCATAAATAAATTATACGTACAATAAATGTGGGATGATTAGCATTATTACCATAGGCAAGTGAGAACATTAAGAGTCGACCGGCTTCTTGCATTTTAAATGATGTTCTTTAGTGTTGAATTTTGCAGGAAATTCACGGGACAAACTGGGAAAGAACAGTTGCTGTGCTTCCAACTGACTTAATATATCTAGGTCTATATCACAGAGTGGGAACAGGTATATTTATTTATTAAATGGGAGCAATGAAACCTCACATTTGTGCATGTACATTCAAGGATCTATCACTTGGCAGGATCAGCTCTGACTTCCTCTGGAGAGTCTCTCTGAGGGTCCAATTAGAAAGTCAGAAGGCAAGGCTGCAGGGACAAATGATTTGTATTGATCTGTTAAATTGATAGTGTGCTGTACTGTGCTATGTCTATTGCTTGAGTTCAAAAGTGGAATGTAACTTTGCTTTTTTAACTTCTGAGGTTTAGGTCTACTTTATAATAAACACATAACAACAACCCCCCCAACACACACACACACACACACACACACACACACACACACACACACAGACACACAACACACAAACACACAACACACACAAATAAATAAATACAAATAATAATAATAAGAAGAAGAAATTAATTTTGACACATCTTCCCCAGTAAAACTTGTCCTGGTCATTATAATTATTATGTCCAGAACTAAGCAAATACAGAACTTAGGACAGGATCTTCATATTAATATTCACTGTGTACATAGTCCCATCAGCTGCTCCGTCACACTCTGATGTCCTCCACTGACCCCCACCTGTCATTTCTCACCCACTGCTGTAATCCCCAGCCCCATCACAGACCCAGCATGCAGCTACTCTCTTGTACTCATTCCTTGCAATCTATGATATGAATGTATGATATGCCCCAGGAGACCGCCACCAGCTCCAGTTTGATGCGGTCCCTTCCTTCTCTCTATCTATGCCTCGCACACACACACACACACACACACACACACACACACACACACACACACACACACACACACACACACACACACACTGTGTGTATGCCTGTTGGTTCATACCAGGAGAAGAAGTTACCTAAAGGGTTATATGAGGGTCAATGCTATTCTTAGAGATTTATTGGAAGGTCTTAGATTATCAATTTGGAGGTTTGTTTGCCGAATATGAGTATAATATGCACAAATCTATATTATGACTTTCTTTTAAGTCAAGAAATGCATGGTGTATGGTGTAAAACACATCACGCCTGTGTGCTATCTGAGTAATAAAGCCTTTCTAAGTCAGTTTTTGTAAAGAAATGTGAGTGTATGACGCTTCCATGGCAAGACATTGCTTGTATTTACCTTTGCTTATTATCTCCGTCTCCACCACATGCTGTCTGCTTCCAAGCCTGACAGTTCGTAGGTCAGTGTTGCCTCTGGGCCTGGTGCTGAAGTGAAAGATGACCTACTTTTGGTAGTTTGGTTTGGTTTTGGTAGATGGGACTCGACCGATTTTATCGGTTGGCCGATTTGATCAGCCGATATGGGCCTATCAGAGAAATATCTGTATCGGCGTACATGTTTTTCCGATGTGAGCCGACGTTTTTTCAGAACATATAATACAGAAAAAATGCTCCGGGGGAAAACACCAATGCATGATGTGGTATTGAGGATTAATGCACCTTCTGAACAATAAGTGATGAGCAAGATGGCGGCACGCATAGACGCAGCGGCTCGGTCCTCACAGCGATGGTTTATGTCCCATGTTCTCTCTGTCACTTGAACAATATTTGAAAAACACTTTGAAGGTCATTCACACTTTTACATCTCAACTATTCATTTAGAAAGTCACCGTTGAGCAAGAGATTAACTAAAATGCTTTTTGAGCTCAGTATTAGTTGAATGTAGAACCATTAGAAAATACGCTAATTATGAAAGTTTTTTGAGTGTTTTTGCACATAGTAGTATACTGTCACTTGCATCATAATCAACACTCAATGGAGCGTGAAGAAACAATCAGTTGGGACCAGATAGATGACATTTCATAATAAATGTGACTTAGTGATAATTATGTTTTTACGTGATATTTGAATTCGTGGTGGCTTGTTTTGTAGCCTAGTTGTTATTCTATTCTTGTGTAGACAATAAGGACAATAAGGACACTTGCTTAGTCAGCAGTGTTTCCACATTTAGGAATTTAATCACTTGATTTTCCCGGGGCTCATTAAATGTTCCTATCTATATTTTGGACCCGCTTTTGTACGACATTAAATCATTAACATCTTACGACAATATTGTAAAAGTGCTGAGAATATCCTGAATTGTTGCAGCACTTTAATTTCTTAACTCTTAATTTCTCAATTTCTTCTTATAATGAGGCCCAGAGAAATCGGTTGCTTTTGGCAGCCTTTTGTCCATTCCAGAAGGAGCCAGCAGAAGTTTGAGCCAGCAGATATATGATCCCTCGTGGGACTTTAGGGAATGTGTCCCTGTCACCTTCCAAAAAGCTTTCTAAAAGCCCAGAGTAATGGCTCTCAGGTGTGTTTCACTGAGCCAATGCTGCGGTGGAAATCATAGAAACAGTTGATTGGAGCATTATCCTAATGTGCTTTGTTAGAGATGCAGATATAGGAAGAAATAAATGTAACATCTAGTGGAGGGCTGTTTAGAAATTACAGTGGCCCGGGGAAAATGTACGTATCAGATCCAAAGTACTCCATGTGAATGTGACTGATTTCTTTTTTTGCACCTTGCCTCATCTTCAAAAATCTGGATAACTCTGGGTAACTAACAGCGGACATGTCTCTACAATCTCACACAGCATACGCGTATCATCACATTACTTACGCCTAAAATGAGGCCAGCTCGCACAGAGGGACAAGGACAGTGGAGAAAAGCCTTAGTGAGCAGTAACAGGAGAAGACGCAGAGAAACAACATACGTAAGCCATGACTGTAGCGTCCTGAGCTGCGTCAGGACAGAAGTCATGGTGTCCACGGGTCAGGCTGAAATAGACAAAGTTCTAGAAGACCTAGAAATTTGATGAACTAGGTTCTGAATTCAGAATTCGCAGAACATTGGTTTTTAAAAAAGGCCTATAACGAATGGATTTTAACTGCGGTTTTCTCATCCTCCCATGATCATCTGAAAATGCAACAGCATTTGTCTACTTACCAAAATTTGTGTTCCGTCAGACGTCTGCAGGCGTCGGTTGGCAGGTCTCAGTGCGATCACGTACATCAGACTGACGTGCAGTGGGCCGATTTCTGTCTCTCATTTCCCCTCGCTAAATCATTTTCTCTGACAGTTAACGTTTTCCAGACTATATCCTTTGGAGCTCATTGTCTGTGAAAGATGTAATTCTTGGCTGGTTCGTCTCCCTGGTTCATTTCTGCAGGAAAGACGTCGGGGGGCCGTATGAATTCATGTCATCGTTAATTCGCTTCCTCTGTTACATCGGCAAACCACGTTACAGCAGCCTTCAGGAACTCCTGCAGGTTGAGCCCTCGCTAGACTATAGGAACATAATAAGGCTATACACAACCCATAATGCAACACTGTAAGATACCATAGCTACGCTGCTAGAGATTATCTGATGTAATGAATGAACATGTAATTGTTTAGTCCTCAAATATAAGTTGATCCACACTTGATAAAAATAAATAAATAAAAACATATTTCCAGACAAATGTTGTCTAATATTCAGGTCAATATACAAGTTCTTATAATGTCTTATAATGTTTGGGAAAACCGTGGTGTAACAGTATAACTATACCAAAGTCATATCCAGCAGACTCAGACTCAGTGATGTCATTAATGCAAAGTTTGCGAACATGAACTACCCCCATTTAACTGGGTTCAACCCATTTATGAATCCACATTACAAATCATATCGCGCTGGATGCATACAACATCCTCCTTTTCATCCACACTATCACCTCAGCAGTGCCCAGTAACTCTGATCGCTGCTAACCGCCCCTGCAGCCCTACACAGACGTGATGCTTCCATATATGAGAGGGTATGCACAACACGCACAGTACGTGTCCAAATACTTGTTTTCAATCAAATTTTCCCTCCTCAAACTACTGTCAGCCTCCCCTAGTAGTGCTTATTTATCTTTTTAATAGAACAACAACAACAACCGCTCAGAGCAGTTGTTTATGCCCCTGCCATCCCGACACAGTGTAGGCAGGAGGGACTTGTGAGGCACGTCCCGAGGAGCAGTGGACCAGGCTTCTGCGATCAGTTTCTCCGCTCCCAGGGTTCCGTCCACCTCACTGTTGAGTTGTGCTCGCTTGTTTACCATTTTGTGCACATAAAAGAACAGAAACAGCTCAAAGCAAAAGGGGCAGTGTATAATGTGAGTGGAGCAGCGGGAGCCCCGGCAGTGTCCTGTCTGTGTCCTGGTAGCTCAAAGATAGCGCTGGCTGCAGAGGGGGGAGGGAGCGTGGAAAATGAGGCCCTTTGGTTTGTGTGTGCTGGTGGCACTTTGATGAGACAATTGTAGCTCTCTCTTGACTCAAGAAGTTTTCTAAAACCAACTGTTTTATCGATCATACATGCTTTGAACTATTGATTTCCTTTAGGCAACATTGTTTAACCCCTTAAAGGGGCAGTAAGCGATTCTGAAGCAACACACTGTCTTTTGTTGTTTGTCCACTTGTTCCAACATTTCATTGAGGCGATATGATGATGAAATATGTTGACCTTTGGTTGTAATGAGCAATTTCTTCCACTTTTCCTTGCTTGCAGAATTTTTGTTTTTAGTTTTCATATATATTTAAAAAGCCTATTACAATCCAAGATCATAAATTTGCTTGTTTTGTGCTACCAACAGTATATTCAATTTGCAGTGACATTGTTAGAGAGATTAAAAACAGTTTTTCTTTTTCATAGTTGTGTGCAAATTCTGCTTACACAATAACAGCCTGATGATGGTGGTATGAAGACAGACACACATCCAAAATAAAGGACCTCCACTTCAATCATTTCTTCTTTGTTTTACTGCAATTTTAACAAACTGTTGCTCTTATTTCTCTGGTCTCACTTTACGATTGCTAATCAATTTTCTTTATCCATACCTTCCAGCCCACCCCCCTTTCTTATCATCGTCTCTCTCTCCTTTTTATCTGACCCACCTTATCCTCTCTCGTCCATTATTTAAATCCTTCCATATGCTCATCTCTGTCGGAGCAGGTGGCAAACCACAGGTGGACCCCGCACCTCCGCTCGGACTGGCTGCTGTCCCGGGCACCCAACTTCATGTTGCCACGCTTAGCAGGGGAGGGAGGGAGGGAGGGAGTTCTCTCTTGTGTTGATGATCAGGTGGTTTTGTCTGAGTCACCTGGCTGTGGCCTTGGAGCAGGACACGTATCCTCTGTTATGTTCGAGCTCTTTTTGTGACGACAGGAATACATTCTGCTCTTCCCACTCTTTGTTTCATATCTCCAGTTTTGGAGAATGGATTAGAAATTACAGTATAGCAATTTCACTAATCACATTTTAGCACATTAGTGATTTATTGAAGAAAAGGAATTAAGTAGGATCATGACTATACAGCACAGAGGGACTGTCTTTATGAAAGGAATACTGGCAGTGGAAAATCCAGTGATTTATCCCTTTGAAAACAAATTATAAGAAGCATTATACCAATTTTCTGGGACATTGGTGACATTTAAGGGACTTGTATTGAATTTGTAGGTGTTAGATCCTATTACACTTTCCATTTAATGTTCGGCAAATATCGGCAGACGGATGTTTTACTGTGCCAGCTGTGTGAGTTCACACTGCCTCAGGCTAATCATCATGTGTGTGATTCAGAAAACATGGACTCAAACGGCCTCACATTTCTGCAGAATGTGCTGGACAATTCTTATAATTTGACTCTATGTTCTATTTTTGTATTTATTTAAGCACACTTGAACTTGAGGTTGAACAGAATGGATAAAAAAAATGACTGATATGTGACCATCTTGCCTAATATCAACAGGTACATGTGTGTTTGTCGAACGGTTCCCCCTGAACCCAGTCTCTCCCTCTGACGCTGAAGCAGTTGTATGTGACCGTTGGCTGGATGCACTTCAGCAGGGGAATCATACTGAGGGGGTGGGACATGTGACAAGACTGCAAAGTTTCATAAGTGGATGAAAGAACCACTGCATGGATGTGTGTCGAGAGTAAAGGGAAAGAAGAGGACAGGAATGGATGTAGAGACAACTCCACGTTGGATCACCTCCACCATCTTTATGATATTTCTCTTTCTTTCTGTCTGAGGCATCCTTTCTGCAAAGGCCAGAACACTATACCATGAGTCCTTTGTGTGTTTTCAGAAGTAGTGTTATCTTCGCTATGCTCGAGCACACGGCTGACATCTATTGAATAATTCTATTTGTTCTATACTTTGAAGGAGTCTCTTTTATTCTTTCCTTGGGGAGTACAGAAATATTTGCCCTTGGTGTACTGTCAGAGAGTATTAGAAAGATGTGTTTACTCTCCTAGACCTGGCATGTGAGTAGTATTTCACCTTGGCACACAGGGTGAAATGATTCCCAGACAATACCCAATTAAAGTCAAAGTAAATTAAATATTTATTACAAATTTTACAGCTTATCTTACACCATCAGTTGATCCTGACAACAGTCAGCTGCGGGCTTTTCAGGTCACTTACATGGTTGTGTGATTTACCTGACATCTTTAGAAAAATTTATCGTGTGCAGACTTGGAACCACTTGTCAATAGAGCACCCTTTTAATGGGTTTACAAGTTGTAAATAATGGGTTTTAAATAATTAATTCACTCATGCTTTATTGATCAGTTCTGTAATAAGATTTAAAGCTATAAGATTACTCCCAAATCATTCAAATCAGTTTCAGCCACAAAAATCCAAATTGGTCGGGCTATGATCCCAATGTGGCAACACAGAAGTTGTTCTTAATAATGTCTTATAAGTGATATAATGTATAAATGATTAGTAATTATTTTTATAAACCATTTGCAAAGCTGTTGATTACATTCATGAACCCTTTATTAAGACTGAGAGTGCCGTTTACGAAGGTGGTGGTATATTAGAGATAAATATGATTTGATGGTGCCAATAACATCGTGTCATCTCCCTGTCTGTCCCATTTACAGAAAAATCTACCTATGATGCCTCTGGCTCCTCGTCTCTTCCGAGCGACCCCGCAGCCACAGCTGCTCCTGCTCACCCTTCAACTGAGGAGGTGCCTTTCTCAGCCGCCCATTCAGATGGTGACTCGGAGTCGGAGGGGGGAGGCTTATCGGGGCAGCCCGCCTTTTCTTCTGTCTTAACTGTCATGGCAGGAACTGTGAAACATCCAGTGAGCCTTGATCAAAGTAGAACCTCGCCGATTGTCGCCGGGGGCGAGACCCACACCACCCAATGGCCTTCACACAGTTCCAGCCATGGCTCAGAGATGTCTTCCTCACTGTCGTACGTGGGAGAGAGGATCCCCCCCTCCAGCTCAGGTCTGACCTCCGACATGTCTCACCAACACACCACACCACCGCAGGCTGTAAACACGTCACCCCCTGTCTCTAGGCCATCGCATGTCTTCTTTGTGGATGGAACAATTAATGTCTCATCATTTCCATCATCTCCTTCATTGTCACCATTAATGTCGTCACCAGGTCCACCCACTTCCTCTGTGTCGTCATCCCCATTCCCCCTGTCATCCTCCACTGAGTGGACGAACAAAGCTGCATCTACTCAGGGTCAGAGGATTGTGTCCAGCCCTGCCCCTCTGACAGAAACAGCAACATTATCACCAGCGAGGCCTCTCCGTTGCACAGACAGTGTAACAAGCGCACAGTTCACCGACCCTCTGGTCGTAGACCTACCAGCTGCACAGGGACTGCAAAGCACAACAACCGAACCATCGCACTTTTCAAGTGAAACTGTGAATGAAAAGAGCAATAAAATAACAAAAAACTCATTTTATTCACCAGCAAATAAAATCCACGGAGCAAGTGGGACATACATAATGAGTAAAAGCTCAAAATTGATCGAGACACCAGCAACCGGCACATACACGTCATATTCTTCTCCTAACCATGGACAAAATCCTTTAACGATTTATACTCAGACGCAGAACCCAGGTATGAACTCTGTGTCAGCCAATAATCTCAAAATTAGCACCTCGTTTCCCTCCAATCAAGAGAGTCAAGCTGTTCAAACTCAGCAGGGAGATTCACTAAGTCCCACATCAGCACTGCTGTCCGCCCATCCGAAAGGCTATTCAGTTTCCAGTCATGTCGCACAGCAGATGTTCAGTCGAACAGCATATGCGGAAAAGAAGGACGAAGCGGCAGTAGATAGTCAGGCTTTTGTTCACGAAGGCACTGGACATGAAGTCACGTCACCTCTCAGTTCACACATTGTATCACCAGTGATGACATTCAAACCCGCTGGATCATTTTTAACAATTTCCTCTGAGACTCCAGCAGGTAAAAAATCGCTCTCTGAAACTGCAGCCACAGAGGCGACGCCTATCTACTCTGGCACAGTGTCCCCGGCACGGGCATCTAATAGCGGTGATTTACTGATGGCAGCGGGTCACGGCAGCCCCACGGTTCCTGTCTTCAATATAAATAGCAACCGGGGAGAGATTGCAGGAGCTGGCCTCAGATCTGTTTCCGGCCAAACTCACCAGAATGACTCATTTTCACTCACGCGGCCGAGGCCGGAGTCCACCACTGGTGGGATTACCACAACAGCAGGAATCTCCGTCAAGTCAGCGTCGGATTCACTTCATTTGAGTAATGAAGTCACAAACCTCCAAGATTTTGTAACGCAAGGAAAGTCTCCCGAGGGCGTAACTCGGGAGCGAAGTGGATGGACAAAGCTGAAGAGAGTAATTTCCTCCAGCAGCAGAACGGTGTCTCTTTCTGGTTCAGCGATGCCACTTAGGTCAGCAAACGATATGGCCCATGAATCCATGCATACAAGTTTTTCACACCCCACTCGGCCTACATACTCATTGCCCTTGTTTCTCAGCCACAGCAATCACGACAACACTAATGACGGCCTGTCTGCCAGCACCGAGGTTCATTTTGTAGACCCACTCACAGCCTCATTATCATCCAAGGTAACCCCCTCAGAACGACCCGTTGAAGCTAGATCTTTACAGGGGTTTCCCTTGGTGTTTTATACAACATCTGGTCTGATGCCATCTCCCGATAAATCTCCACAGAGCGTTTCTTCAGGTGAAGCCTCTGCCTATGATTTAAAAACTGGCCACAGTAAACCTTTGACTTTTGAGGTGCCAACTAATGCAGAAAACGGTAAATCGTCACCAGCTCCCACCGCCCACACGTCCTATGGAAACGTCCCCAGAAACACTGCAAAGAGATCAGTTTCCGCTTTATATGACGGAAAGGAGGAGTCTACTGTAATCAGAGACACAATGTTTCACAAGAAGGCTGTTCCATCAGAGCAGTTTCCATCTCTCATGACTACAATAGATGCTTTTATTTTGAATAAAGACTCTGAAGGTTATGGCAAAGTATCTCCCACTGAAATCTCTCCTTCTCCAGTCACTTTTCATGCTGCAAGTTTTTCCCGTACAGACGATGTGACGGTCTCAAGCCCTCATGAGAGGTCTTCTTCTTCCTGGTCAGAAATCATCGCCACACCGGGGACATACTCCTCTTCTCGCGCTCGGGGTGCGGCCACTAGTGTCAGCGGTAATAAATCAAAGTTTTATTCAGGCGGACAGACGGCCATTCTCTCCACTGCTCCCGCTGCAGCAGCTACTTCCTCTTCCAGTGATGGACAAAACCGCATTCAGACAGTGGGCGCTATTTTCAGCTTTGGCACAAAATTAATGGCACCATATACAAAGTGGAAAGCCACCAAGCCTTTTCAAAGCGGTGCTTTTGACTCAGAAAATACATCCAGTGTCTTTGACTGGGGAAATTCTAATTCACCAGCAGATGGCCCATCATATGAACAACCAAACCTGGAAGACGGACAAGAGCGTGATGCGCATATATTGAATTCTACTGATCCAGCAGCCGTAGCCAGTGATCTGTATTCTGTCTATCCCAATGTTGGTGGATATCCATCTTATACATATGTGAAGGGAACATCAGATTATGACGAGCAGAGTATGAATTTGTCACCAGCTAATCTCAGATTTGTTGCGACTGTCGGTGTACAGCAACCAGCCGCGGTGAACACTGCTGCTCCATCAGTGTGGCGTTGGGATACGTCTCTGCCGCTCTCTCACAAAACCACTGACTCTGTGGCGTCCTCACAAGCTACTCTGCTTGAGAGCAGCTCCCCTCTGGCACACGATGCGGCTGTCACTCTTTCAAACGACCCTGCACACAGTTTCCCCGACACTGACTATGTCGGTAACACAAGTGACTCAAAACCGAAGGAGTTACACTCACCAAGGGAGCAAATGCTGTCGTCGCTATCGACAGTGTCGTCGTCGTTGTCGTCGTCATCTTCAGAGACTTCATCACCGTTACTCAGTGGTATCGAAGCTTCTCAGGTGCCCTCCTTAAATAAGAATCTCACCACCTCAGTGTCGTCTGAAGCCTCATCATTAATCTCTCATCTCTCATCATCATTGTCACCATCCACATTAAATTCAGCCAAACCAACCATGCTCCCAGGCTTTGCGTCACCACCATCCTCATTTTCCTCTCCTTCACCCGGTCTGATCTCGTCGATAGATTCTGACCACTCACAGCGTGTGACTGACGCGTTCTTTGTCCTTACAGAGGCGGGGACAGATGAGTTAGACGCCGGAACGTCCCACGCAGTTGCACTCACTTTCCTCAAAGAGCAAGAGGCCAGTCTGTCCCCCTCTCAATCCGTCAGAATTACGCTTCCTGCGGGGCCTTCTGAAAGGACATCTCAGGTACCGCCTCTGACCCCGCAACTGGACACCACGACAGCCTCTGTGAAGCTGAGCGCCACAGCCGAAGCTTCAACCGCCGGAACTAAAAACGCCACCACTACCACGCCGTCCCTGAGCGTCACCGCCGGAACCACGCAGTCTACCACTACTACCACACAGCCGCCCGCTGCGGTTACCGAGAGAGCCACCACCACCACAACCATCAGGACTCCGACCAGCAGGAGAACGTTCACTCCACATGTCCTGAGAACAAGCCCGGCCCGGGGGGCCACCACCGCTTTCATCTCCCCCTTCACCACCACCACAGAGGCTCCTCCGCAGCAGTGCAACATCACAGAGAGAATGTGGGTGAAAACAGGTAAACAAGACTTGTTTATCTATAAAAAAAAAAGAAAAAAGAAAAGTATTATTTCTCTAACATGCTTCATCCGGTTTGTCCTTATTTCTTTATGTTTGTATTTTTTTTGTCTCTGTTAGTCGTTTCTATCTATGTGAGAAGAAACAGGCTGGACAGCATCCAGAGGCAGAACCTGCGGAGGGGACTCAGTCAGGGCCTGCGAAAAGCTCTGAATGACACTTCTGCCCAAGCACAGGTCAGCCTGTTATTAATTGTTGTCAATCACTGAAAATATACTTAACATCCATTTATTCATATGTATAGAATCAAAGATAGCAGGAAAAGTTTGCAATCCTTGAAAGAAGTGCTCACAATCTCTCAGCGACTTCAGGCCAAAGGGGGTTATTTTACCTAATTGCAGATTTAGAGTGAAAAAAAACGCTTTTTTTAATACCTCCACAGCATCAACCAGCACCAATAGACAGAACCAGATTCAACAGCTGGGGTCAGTTGTCGCAAATCTGAAACCAATTTGTGTCACAAAAAGCAGAGGTAGCATCCAAAAGTTAAATGAGTTCAGAAAGGAAGAGCAATTGTCAGTCTAATAACTTCCGTCGCACAAAAAGAAATGCATTATTACCTCCGCCAAGGCCGAATGATCCTACACAATTGTCTCCTCCTTACTGTAGAAATATAAAAGAGCCAAGGGACTGGTCTGATACCCTAAAGGATTTATTGGTCATAAAACATTGATAAAGATAGTGTGAAAAAATGTTTTCCTGGATCCATTCCCTTAATCCGCATCCACCCCAAAATGTAATGGGTTCTTCCCTGACCCAGGCCACACCCCTCCGACGAGTGAGGTGGAAATTGGTTCTGTAGTTTAACAAACCAACAAACAGACACAGGTGAAAACATAGTAATAAACATCTTTTAACACTGATGAACGGTAAAGGGTTCTTCATTTTGCCCTCACCAGAAATGCAGTGGTTTATTAGCATGGAGTGAGTTAGACACTTAAACCAAGGACCCTCATGTAGGCTACGTGAAAAGAGATGAGGACTAATATAGAAATTAGGTTGACTGAGTGTGTCCCAGAAGGCAGTGGGTGAAGACACATATTTGTGTAACTGTACCGGCACTAATACAAGATGTAGGACATGAAAATAGCATGTGCTGTGGATGAGAACTGTAGCTCCCGTTGCCTTTTATTCACAAGACGCAATCTTTTATTTGACAACCAGCGAGTCCGTTCATACTTCACCAAAATCTAATCATTAGAAGTGGACACAGCAGATTTAGTTGAACAAAAACTCAATCTACTGTAAGCATTTCCCCTGCAATAATAACAAACCGATACTGTGCGCACACACAAGGATCTTTCTGTCTGTGGATTAGCCGTTTGTGGAACCAATCATGGTTCCCACTGTGCCCAATCCGTTCTCTCTGTCCAATAAGCCTCTAATACCTCGGTGTGCATCTCTAGCACCTCTTTGCTATGAGGAGATGTTAAAGTGCAGTCAGGGAGAAGTCGAAATGTGTATGAGGATGTGAAAAAAAACCAGACTGAAGTTTAGAAGTAAATGAAACAGCAGCTCCATAAAGAAAATCCCTCCTCCTAGTCTCCGATGGTTCGGAGTTGCCGGGCGAGTGTTGCAATTATAAGCAAGTGTTAAGTACATCTGTGTGTGTGACCATGTCTTTGTGACTGTGTGTGTGTGTGTGTGTGTGTGTGTGTGTGTGTGTGTGTGTGTGTGTGTGTGTGTGTGTGTGTGTGTGTGTGTGTGTGTGTGTGTGTGTGTGTGTGTGTGTGTGTGTGTGTGTGTGTGTGTGTGTGTGTGTGTGTGTGTGTTCACTCGCATATCTGCATTCCAGTGAAATGTCCCGTCGTGTTGTATTTCTCAATGTGGAAGTATCAAATGATTCAGAGTGAGGCCTGTGTGTTCGTCCTGCCCCGTGTGAAGGTCAGCGCTCTCACATGTTCACTCTGAGACGCACTGTGGTCTCTGAAGGTGTCTTGCTTCAGTGCACTCCTGTCACCCATTTCAACGTGGCAAGGGTTCCTTTTAGCAGCAACGCTCCCTCTCTCATCCAATGGGAAGCCAGCTGTTGGCAGGGGAAATTGCCTCTGTGTTTAATTATAGGTTATAAATGGATGGGAGGAGAGTGATGTGCCTTGCTGATGCTGAAAAGAAGATGAGGAATAGACGAAATGAATTGGACCACAAGACTACAACAATTTTGAAGCTTAAAAAAATAAATGAAACAGTAAAAAACTCTTTTTTGTGTCTTCAAGTCGGGGCTATTCGGTGACTTGAAGCTTTTTTTAAATGCCAAAAGTGAGATCTGCCGGGTTAATCTGTTGGCAGTGTTCTTTGAGATAGAGTTAGTGGGTGCGTCACCAATCTTTGGCTTGCTCGAAATGCCATCTCTTAATAACACCTTTACACGGGTAAAGCCGGAGAGGATGAAGTGATAATAAAGGGCTCTTTTCACGGAGCTCATGAGAAGGCTGAATTGTGTGGAGGCAGAGCGGCGACTCTCAGATACTCGGAGACTGTTTGGCCAGTGGATCCCCCGTCTGCACAGGCTTCCTGATGGGTTTAGATAACAGGCCTGAATGGTTTCACCTCTCTCTCGCTCGGTCGGTCTTTCTCTCTCACGCACACACACACACACACAGTTTTGCTGCATCTGACATGTTCCCTTTTCACACATGTCAACAAACAGTCAACTCTCGCTGACAAGCACGTGTACATTTTTTTGACACAGTTACAGAGCACACACAGATTTCTCCTTTGTTTCTGCGAGAATGAGGACGCGGTGATACCTGGCCCCCTCGAGTCAGAAGCGAAGGAACATAAGCCTCTTTGTCCCAATCTCCCTATTTAACAGTCTCTCCCACGTCTTGCTCATCTCTTACTTTCTCCTCTCTCTCTCTTCATTGCAGCCCTTCACCCTCTCCCCTTCACTTATCTGTATGCCACAATCGCTCTCTCCTTTTCCTTATGCTCATTAGCAAATAGTTGGGATGTGCTCTTAAGTGCTCCATCGATCCAGTGCAAGTTCAATGACTTGTCATTCAGCTCGTTTCCTGATATGACTGACTGGCAGTTTAATTCAGATCCAGTCCGAGGGACCATACCACTTTTCATTTATTTATGGTATGAGAATAAACATTAATCTTCCGGCCCTGTTGACTGTAAACATTTTGACTTGTAAAAGTAGGAAGAGCCCAGGTGTTACTAACAGCATTAACATCTGCTCTGTTCTGTTCAAGCGTCACAGTAAGCCGAGAACGCGTGACAGTGAGCAGCGTGCATGACACCAGGTCCCCGAAACTGAAGCAGCTTAACAGAATCCAGCCATTATTATTATCAATTATACATGTTTTTTTCTCACTGTGACATGTCTCAATTCGAGTGAATTTAATTCTGTACTAAAATGTATTAAAGAAAAAAGTGGTCGGCACCATGATACCACAAGGTGAAGATTGTCAACTGTCAGAGACTTTATGAAAACGAGTTGTCAAGAGGCAGCTATCAATTTAACACCGCATCCGGTTTGAATTTTTGCAGTGCATAGTTTACAGGAATCAAGATTATATATGTACGTTTATGTCAAGCACTATTGATCTATATATTTAAATCAATTTAATATATATAGATATAATTTAGATTTGAGATTGCTTTTAGCAATGATAAGTGCTCTATAAATTAAATGTATTATTATTATTATTATTATGTTCATGATTTAAAGGGGCCATATTATGCTCCACGTATATTTGGTTATCTGGGGTGTCTGCCAGCCCACGGAGAATGAAAAGAAAACAATGAGTCGTTGATTCGTGGTTTGGGTTGATCGTGCAGACGGTCTGCAAACGAGCCATTCACAGCCCGCGCCTCAAGTGACGTAAGTTGACCACTCCCCCAACCTGAGCAGCACCTCCCCCCCTGAAGTGCGGAAAAACTGATCGCGTCTACGCCATCATTTTCTCACGGCTTCCGGCGGTCGGTCGCCGCTCCCGGCTTGTGGCGGTCGGTCGGTCGGTCTCGGCTCCTGGCTTGCGGCGGAGGTCGCGGCTGCCGGCTTGCGGCGGAGCTAGACTCGCGGCCGGGATGTCGTTATCGTTCTATCGCCCAGCCCCTTGTGCTCTGTGTGTAATTATGGAGAACGTGTTCTGGACCTCCCGGGTCTCTACGTCGTGTATGTGACTTGTTACATGTTGTCATGGCAGCAGACGCGAGGAGGAGCTTTGCGGAACACGAAGGGAGGGGGGCGAGGAGTGAGCAGGAAAGCGCTGGAATCGACCGTAGTTTCACAGGGCTGTTTCTACAGAAAGAGGAGGGTGCTGTGTGGCTTGATCCTTGAGGTGTTTTGACATGGAATGGCAAAGACATGTAGTTCACACACCTGAAAACCAATGTAACTTGTGTAAAAGGGGGCATAATATGGGCCCTTTAAGTATGTCTAATGGAATTCAAAACATTAGTTGGCGACTACTAAGATCCACTAAACAAAGCAACCTTGAGAAAGAGTTAATCCACTTCTCCGGTTCAATCATACTGATTGAACCGCTGCCTTATTTGATTATGTGGAATAACAAACTGGGTAACTGAATAGAGCAGAACAAAATGTCAGTTAATCAAAGTTTCAGCTGGGGCTATCCGTGCCGAGCTCACAAGCCAGCCTTCACTTGATGTAGCCCTCTCACTTTATCTGTCTCTGCGTGGGGACGAGGAACAGCAACAAACCTGGGCAGCAGTTACAAAGCCAGAATGAAGAAACTACACCACCGACGTGCAGATACTATATGCTTTTGGTTTTAAGACCTGTTTTCCAGGTATCACACACTTCTGGAGCACCATGTTTTATACTGTATTTACTGTAGTAAAACAGTTACAGGTTATAAGATGTTGAATGTGGTTAAAACTTCTCACCACACCCATTAGTGATGCTGGATGTGGTCAGGGGGTAAACAGGTTTGAAAAGTCCTATCAAAGAGATAAGACACTCAAACACAGTTTTTCCAGCCAGACTTTAAGTTGCTGTCAAATATCACCCGTTCAGGTATGCGCATTGATAATTGTTTAAAAAGAAATAAAGCAATTTGGCAAAAACACTTAATTCTCTTTTTTACTTCACGCCCTCAGGTGGAGACTGTATTTGGCTCTCCCAACATGACAGTGGCTTATCACGTGACCGGAGGGGACATAGTCTACCCCCCCTCTGTGGTGCTGGAGGGCTTGGACTCCTATGGTCGCGATAAGCTGATCGCAGACCTGCGACAGTATCTCCCCATGGTAACAGCCCTGCCCCTCCCAGCTGCGTTATGGAGACCCGGCCCGGCCGCGGGCTTCCAGCTGAAAACAGGTCAGTTGGTGTGCAGTCGGGATCACAGGGAAAGAAATGAAATAACGCAGAGATCAGCTGTGATTGTGCACTGGAGACATTTCAGTGGAAACTAGATTTGGAAAGTTTGAAAAAATGTTGTGATACCACAACAGAATATTGCGTTGCTGGTCAGAATCTGTGTTAAGGTTTGTACGGTGTCATTTTTGTGTCGGCTCATCTGTTTGTTTGTTTTATGTTCCAGTGCTGCAGTTTGTGGGAGCAGGTGATAATCCTCGGTCCTGCCGATTCTCTCAAATGATGGAGCAGAGGCTCGGAAAGGTGTTTTCAGAAGCACAGGCCAAAGTGCTCAGCGCTAACAGCAGGCTCTCTGTTCAGGTACTGCGGTGGAACAAGTGCGTTATCCTCATAACACCGTGTAGGTGCTGCCCTTACCGTTACACTGGTAAAGTTGTGATTGTTTAATGTGCAAAGAGCCATCCAACAAGTCACATACAGTACATGGACATACATGATGGTTTTTAATTTAATAGATAAAGCTTTAACAGTTTTATTAATTTGGGCATCAACATTACCACGTGTTTTTTTGTGATTTGTAAGCTACAAACTGATGCAAATTGTGTGCAATTTCTGCAAATTGTCCCACCAGGCTTAGCCTTTTAAAACAAGTGCTGCTTCTCAGATGCTAATTAATTATGTTAAGGGAGGCGGTGTTTGTATTAATTTTAACCAGCTGCCACTTTAAAGTGCACCCTATATTAAGGCTAATGGTTATGCATGGATGAAAAAAAAATATTCTAGAGTATTTTTGTACTCTTTCATGCCTTGCCAGTCGTGCTTGTTGATCATATTCGTTATGGTTGTCAAACCACGAGAGTAATTGATTAAAAAAATAATAATAATGTTTTGATGTTATTTCTCCGTTGTCAATTTCTTCTACAATATCCGCACTAATCTTTTTAGATTTGCACATTATAGTTAAGTAATCCCAAGCATTGTTATACCTGCATGTGTTGTCTGTGCCCTCTTCTTTGTCTGACTCCTCCCTTCCTGTTTTCTGCCCAGATGCTGAGTGTCACCCAAGCAGCAGGCTCTCCTGCTGTGTCATTGGTCTACACTGTGAGTAATGGCACTGTCTTTCTTAATGGCACCACTGCCTCAAATCTCCTTGGTCAGCTGTCTGCTGAGCTGGTGGGCTACTTCCTCTTCTACCCACCACTAATCATTGCTGAGCGTAAGTTGAAATTTGCATTCTGAAATACGTCTGTTTGTCAGGAGTTAATTCAACAGCCTTACGAGAAGAGACACCACGAGTGGCTCTTGTGTTCTCTTGGGGATGATTTGTTCTTCAGATACAAATTCGATTCAACAAAAAAATAGGTGTGGTTTTTCCTTGTATTGACGCCTGCAGGAGGTTCTCTATACACTTTTCACAGAGCTACCGTGTTTCTCATCGTCATCTTCCCACTTTTGTATTCACCAGTATCCATTGGTTTTATTTATAGAAATGAAGACCTGATAAAAGCTTAGAAATTGCATTAGATTTAATTTCGTCAAAGTGATGAGTTCCGATTGTCTCAGAAGATTGAGTGAACCTGAAAACCTGAGTGATGTCCAGGTTCTTAGTAATTGGATGTTTGTGACTTTTCTGCTGTTTTAATGATCACAGTTCCCCCCCCCCCTTATTTTCAGATTGAGTCACTTAAACATTGTTAATGCAACTTAGACACAACTAAGCCAGTCCCTTTCATCTAGGCCTCCTTTGAGGGCACAGTCAGCCTGGCGCTCCGTCTGTGTTCGAGGTAAACTCAGAGAAAAACAAATGTAGAGTGACAGGGACTCGGCGGGAGTCTAAACAGCAATCCCAGTTGAGTCCCAGTGTGCAGCCTGTTTCCATCCCCACTACTGTAACTGGGGGGTGACATGTATGCTGCTCAATAGAGGGAGATAAGGCAGATGCAGAATCCTATAATAAATTGAGACATCATTTTCATGGTGCTTCATTGTGTCCTGAAGGCCTTGATCACAGTTAATTAAAAATTTTGGTTCAGCGCACATGCACACAGTTTCACCCAGAAAGGACATGGACATTTTCTCTGTCAGGATCAATGTCCATCAGGAATCAGGAGGACGCATTCTGGATGTGTGGTTTCCTTGTGTTGTATGTGTAAACAAAAGCCATGGGACAGGAGTCTCTTATCTGCCATTGTTCTAAAGCAGTAACAAGTGACATCCTCCATTAACATACCCAAACAGAAGCAACATGTCATGTGTGACGCATTTTTTTCTTGAGATCTCTATAGAGGCCAACTGCAACGAGCAGGATAAACAATCCTTCCTGTGCAGCAGTCTTTTCGGCGAGTTGACGCGGGGGACTTCAGTCATCCGTTTCATGCACATCTAATGGAACAGATACGCTTATATAACCGATCCAGCTGTCCACGCAGGCTGTCCACAACGACGCGTGTTTCACTTACGTTGCAAGTGACCTGCAGCGCATCTTCGTGCTATTTCTCGTTCAAGCTTCTTTTCTTCAGATTTACATGTGTGAAATGCACTGATTGTGTGCCGGGCACCGAGTTCTTCCGGAACACAGTCCATGCTGTGCCCAAACGCCTCCTGTGTGGACACTTGAAGAGGACCAGAGCTGCCTGCTCTGCTAATGAGCTGCCTGGACTATGCGTCCTGAGTGGGCACGTTTTTTACAGGTTATGTGTGTGATAGTGGCCTCTTTATCTGGCATGATGTGCAAGATAAATGTGTTTTTTTGCTCATCAAGCTCATTGAAGCTTGGAGAAAAACTATAAAAAAGACACTCTGGTTTTAGGAGGGCAAGCTGCCGTTAGCCTGGCTGTGGCTTGAACAGGCCCACGCCTGGAAATGGCACCTCTGTTAAGCTTTCAGAAATAGAAGAAATGTTAGGGGTGCCTCACCAGCTGCAGCGCGTTGATTTCTCCAGACTTGGTGTTTGCTCTTTGGTTTTGGACACAGGGCTCTGGCCACGCAAAGATCATGCTCAGGATCACTGCAGAGTTTGCTTGAGCTATTACTTAATCCAGGGATTCCCTGTATTACCAGCTGGCTGAGCTCAGACTTGCTCAGCCCAGAGGGCAAATGGACTGTGGATCTCCTCTAACTGCTCAGAGGATTACTTTCTGGACCACAATTCACAGAATTTACAGCCAAATATTCCTGTTCAGTCAAGTGGTGTAGGTTAAATAATATGCATCTATCAATCCCACGAATGCAAGACTGAAATGCTGAACCCTCCTCAATTGGTCATCTAACTTGGGACAGACCAAAATTAATGGAATTTCAATGCTGCCTCCCTCAACACAAATGTTCTTTCAAAAAGCAGCATAGTGAAAGTTTACGTGTCCACCATGGGATCCGTAAAGTTCCTTTTCTTCCTATCTTAATCGATGATAAACAATGGTAATAAACTCAGCCACAATCAGTGTGACAGAGTTTTAGTTGGGACTGTTTTCCTCATAGCTAATGAGGAACAACTGTTGAGACTTTTAACAGTTAGAGTTTCTATCATTTGTCTCCTGCAGTGTCTTTTTTGAATGGTCCAGATACGATTTATTAATAGTCGCCGGCTGAACCAAATACTTGGTAAATGAGGCACGATGTCAGAATATCCCCTCCATCCTTTATGGATGAGGTAAATGTGTACTGTCTGAACGCTCCAACCTGCAATGGATTATGGAATACCGGAGGCCACATATCTTGAATCTCATGGCTGCGTCTCCCAAATTGGGTAAAAGAAGGTTTCATTTCTCAGCCGAAATTTGCTTCTCCGAGCGGATGCTGCTCCTGCATCGTCAGTGTCACCGTGGGCAGATAGAAGTTTTGGTTTACACAGTTTAAATCAAGAAAAATTGAATCTCTGCTGGTAGGCATTAAATTAACGCTCACTTTGTGTTGGGATTGAATTAAGTTGGAAAGTGGAGTTACCAACGGGCAGGATGATTCTGTCGGGGGGGGGGGGGTGGGCGGGGGGGGGGGGGGGGGGGGGGGGGGGGCGACTACAGACAGAGATACTCAAACAGAGCAGGAAATGACACGGAGGACGACCCGGTGAGACAGGAGGCTGAGAGAAAGACTGAGAATGTGTCAGTGATTTTGCTCTGTTGGTTCTGTACCCGCACCATTAGTGATATTACACCGTTCACAGGAGGAGTCGGCATATGCTGGCAGCGGCCGCCTCACTTCAAAGCCAAGTAAATAATTAACAGTGGGGGATTCTCATGCCACCTTTGGCTCTGCTCTGTCGGAAAAAGGCCCAAGATCTCACACCGCTCCGAGGTGCCTGCTTGTAGCTCTGAATACTCGCAGCGTTCCTGCGGCGCTTGTGTAGGCCGGACTGTCGAGTTCAGCACTTTCACTCCCCCTCTGCTCTTCAACAGCGTCTCTCAGATGGAATATGAGTGTGGCTGTAACAATCATTGAACGTACAACTTTGAAAGATGCAAAATGTGAAATGTTGTTTTAATAATAGCTTTCTGTTTTTTTTTTATTTATTTACTGGAATAGCTTACAAATGTTCTTCCTCAGAATCTCATCACAAAACACCGGAGGCTCCTATTAAAAAATATTCGCCAACCAATATCCCACCATTCTTAGTAATAGAGAGCATTGAATGGATTTTGCCGACTGCCCTGCCCCTCTCTCCTCTCTCCTGTCATGCCAGAGTGTACGTTTCTCTCGCATGTCCGCTTTCACAGGCCACTGATACAACATTCCCCCAAACACTGCACCAGCCTCAAGCACAGGAGCCTAATCAGGCAGGAAATAGATGTAAGAGAACACAGAGACAACTGGAGCGCAGGCAGCTGAGAGCTCTCATGGCTTCTGTCTTCGTCTGACGTGCAGTGATAATGAGGCTTTAAGCTGAGACCTCAACCACACAACACGTGCCAAGGTGTAAACTGTCCCTCTTCTTCAAGGAAGGTTTTTGGCCCAGATTCCTCAAAAACAACATGTCTGGCTACTTCAGAATAATAGAATAGAATTTCTGTGTTGATACCAAAATGTATTTAATTTCTTTTCATGTCGCTGTCTTTGCAGCACTGGAGTATCACAATCTGAACACCTCCATCGCAACCAGGGACTTCTGGGTTATCACAGGTAGGGGTGTCATTTTCATTGAAAATGAAAAGCCATCAAACCTTCTGAGGAAACTTAATGCATGCGGTGTCACAGAATCCACCCATTGTACTGCAGGAAAACATGTTTGACCCTCTTGTGCTGCAGTGATTGTATTATCATGTGTATGGATCTCCAAAGTTGTCAAACGCAAAAAAAAAGAATCTGTCTTGAATATGTCATGGTAAACAGAAAAATAGAAAAACAAGATGCATACTTTGTGGCAGACATGTACAGAGACTATTTGTTAGTTGATTTCATGCTGGGCATCTGCGTATCATGCCTATAATCTAAACTGACCAATTCTAACCAATCATATGCATACGACTCCTGGGTGGTGTGTTGTTTCGTATTTACTCTGTGGGTTTCATGAATGACCACATATACCGAGCAGCTAGAATATATCTCCGTGTTCAAAGGCACCCACACTGTTATACTGTATAATGGATGGGCCTCTCGGATGAGGCTGTGTAGCTCTTAACCCCGCACTTACTGCAATGAGAGGCCGAGTCAGTTCAAGGTCATCCCCCAGAAAAAGGGATTTAGTCATATTGAACAAGATGTACAGCCGGGATTACTGCTTTTCATCTGTTGATAAAACAGATTACAACGGCGTTGGGTGATGTTTGACCACTGCAGGACAGCAATGAAACGGGCCCCCGGGAAACACAACCCATTGTTCATTGTTAGCTTATCAACTTGTTATGGCCATTTTTCACATTTGTTACATATCCATCAGACATAGAGCAACGTGAGACCACACACACTGGGGACCCTCTGAACCAAGCAGTGAAAAAAGTACAATCTGCAAGCCTCAAAATTTTGACATGGTCGTTCTTATGTGAGGGTCACAGAAAAACCAGGCAAGGACCACAAATGTGTTGTCAGTGTCTCGAAGGAAGTTTCACGCTGATATTACATTAGTTCAGAGCCATTTGTTAAGAGTCTGTATGCTTCATCTAAAGTGTCTGTTGGATGGTCAAACAGCATCCCACGAAACCTTTCAAATGCTGGAACTGGGAATCGGCTTCCGACAAATCTTTTAACTTTTTGGAAACTGGCAGTCCAACAAGTACGCCCCCTTCAACCAGTGACACATTGAGGCAGTTTTAAACTCCCCTGTCAAGCTGTCTTTTTTCCTTTTTGTCACTTTTCGTACATAAAGAGCATAACACTGCGAGTGCCTTTGAGGAAAAGGGGCCACAGTCACACTCACAGATGTGAGTGGACAGCCCTTCATAAGAACACCCCCCAGCTTTCACAGTCTTATTAGTGCTTTTCGAATTGAAGATTGTTAAATATAGTTATATCATTGTGCAATGACGGTAAAATGCACTGCTATAAAAAACATTTTGAAAAAAGATTGAGATTGATTTCTAATTCTGCCTCCATCCCTTCTTTGTTTGTGCTCCTCTCTTGCCAAGCCAATACTTTATTTTTTGGCCATCCTCTTTCTTTTGTCTACATTTGCAGTGATCCAGGACGTGGATAACGCCAGCCTGGAGGGACAGTACCAGAGCTTTGCCAGTTTAATGGAGCAGCGGCTGGCGGAGCTGTTTGTGTTGGCAGGCCAGCAGGGCACTCGCTTTAGACGGGCCACTACCGTGGGCAGCTACACTGTCCAGGTAAGAAGCTGGCACGGCAGCCGCCAGGGGGGAAGTCTGCCAGGTCGGAGGTTTTCTGGAACAAAAAAAAAACAGCCTTTGACGCACGGGGTTAGAGAGTGAAAATCTTTTCAGATTTTAGATTCTGACGTTTTTGCTGAATGCCCTGGCATATCAGTCAGACGTCTGTTGAAAGCATTAATCCAATTTTTTTTGGTGGGGGGGGGGGTTTATGGCTTATTTCTCACAGTATGAATATTTCATGAGATGTTGATACACGCTTCTGCTCACACTTGTATGATTACTTGTGGTCAGCCCCTTATAATTAGGGAGCGTCTCCGCTCGTCATCTGCTAATTGCTCATCACAACAAGCCAGAGGTTGAGTGTTTTACTAAACAAGTGCTCTTGTGGGGTTTTTTTCCCCTCTCATGAGACTCTGAGCTCAGATGCATGGTTTTTCTTCAGCTTTTCTTCCTGAAATGGGAGTTATTGGCCATCCAGTAACAGCTGATACTGAGCGTAATGTGGTTCACGGAAACACAGTGTGTACATTTTCTTTTCTTCTCTGATCAGATGGTGAGCATCCGCAGGGAGTCAGGGGTGAAGAATCCAGCAGAGATGACCTACTACGTCCAGCACGCTGGTGCCCCTCTATCGGGCGCGTCAGCCGCCAAGGTCCTGAACACAGTGGACTCTCAGACCATGGCGCTCACCCTCGGCTACTTTGTCCAGCTGCAAGCAGAACGTGAGCAAGGCATTGTTCTAGCAGATAAACAGAAGCGCTGGCAGACAGACACGTCATGTGAAACCCATGTCTCACGCGGAGTTCATAGCGAAGAGCTGGCGCTGGGGTGGAGGCAGAGGAAGAAAAGCTTGAGAAAACTTCTTTGCTCTCTTTTCTCTCTGAAATGCTCCCGGCAGGACTTTGTTTGTTTGGGCTGCAGAGCTGCCCACTGCTATGTGGAGGGGGGGGGGGGGGGGTCAAGAGAGAGTGGGAGAGAGAGAGCATGCTGCATCCTCTTATAGATTATTGACTATAATAGCGGAATCAGGCTCAGTATATGTCAGGTGGTGTTGCGTGCAGTGTCACTGAGCGTGGGTGTGACGGATGCTTCTGTGTGTTTTAGCAGGAGAAAGACGGTTTTCCTTCCAGGTCAATAGACTAACTATGCCTATTGGATGCTGTGTAATGATATGATCATGGTGAAAGAGTGTTTTTTTTTCTTCCTTTTTCAGCCGTGGTGAAGAACCCTCCTAACAACCTTTGGATAATTGCTGCAGTGTTGGCCCCCATCGCCGTAGTGACACTCATAATCATCATCATCACGGCCGTGCTGTGCAGGAAGAATAAAAATGACTTAAAAGCTGATGCCATCGGCAACCTCAATCCCCGAGCTAAGGTACCTCTCTCTCTTCTCTTTCCATGCATCTGCCCGTCCATCTTGACGTAGGCGAGAGCCGAAATGATAATCACATCTTTATGTTGATAATTGATTCGGTCGTTCTTCTTAAATGTAATAGTTTGCGGTTCTTTTTAGGTTTATTACATTGTAAACTGACCTTGATTAGATCTTAGATGGATGTTCAGACAGAACTAGGTATTTGAAGGTCTTGGGTGGTGGGAAAGTGGCATTTCCCACTAATTTTTTAACACTTTATTTCAAAATTATTAATAGATTAACCTTGGGAAAAAATCCGGCACATCAATTGATAATGAAACTCATTTGCAGTTGTAGCACTCGGGCTACTATGTCAGTGCAATGAGCAATGTGCTGGTGATTTTTTGTTTGCAGATTAAACCAACGCTTTATTTTACAGGTCTGTAAATTAGGATTAATTTCCAAATCATTTCGTAGGACGTTTCCAGGATAGTACCATGTAATTTTGTTTAATTATAGGTGAAAGAGAGAGTGATCAGTTGGCACGCAGGGGAGCAGGTGAGCTGAACGTTTAACTTGAAAAAACAAACAATAAACTCTACATGAGTAATTGAAGTAACTAAAATAACTATAGTCTAAGAATCATTTTTTTTATTTTGTAATTAGTGCAAAGTTACATGGTTCTTTCCAGGAAACCTTAAAAACATTATTGAGATGTATTGGAAATAAAGTTTCCCCCAATATAACTGAAGTTTATATTGTTTGTTTTGTTTTGCATCTTTTGTATCTATGTGTAATTGCATATGTATGAGCTGTTGTAGCGCACGGGCTGGTTCATTGTCAATCTGAAACATTTCCTCTTTCTCCTGCTTTCAGATGGCGTATCGGAGAGATGTGGGCTATTATCACCAGGTATCTGCCCGTCTCTGTATCCTCTAATTACCGATCTCTGTTTTCCTCTTCAGCGCTCAGCTATGCCAACAGTAGGATTTGAATGAGATTCTGTGCAAACATCACCTATGATATATTTCAATCAATCCTGCTGTGCTGGTGGAAACTATGGATACGAGAGCATGTTGGAGTAACAAACATTTCACAGTGAGATTTCTGCAGGATGGAAGGCTGGTATTACCCGTTCTTCTGAAAGCAGATAGAAAGACTAGACTTTACAGAGAATGGTTAATATGGATATCAGTTTTTCGAGCAGAATGAGTGTGATATTTGTTTGTTTTGTGTTGAAGATTGCACACTGTTTCCATCATTGTTGGATCGAAGGTGTCACAATGTCCTCATCAAAGTTGATCTCTCCACCTCCATGTCTGTCCTTTTTTGTGCTCAGTGGTTCACTGTTGTACACCGGGCTAGAGTAATGAAAATCCAGAGTATAACACTCAACATGTCCCACTGCTTTATTTATAGAATATCATTACTGAAGAACCATAGAAAACCTCCGGATTAAAAAGCGAAAGCGACTTCAGTGCCGCTGTCAGAGCCGTTAATACGACAGAAACTCGGAGGTCTCATCATTTAGAAACAGCAAAAAGTTGTATTCCTTCAGATGGGAAAAACCAGTGAACCAACATTTTATGTTTATTATTGGTTCTTTCTAATTAGAAAATGTAAAAATCTAGGAATTTTTTTTAAAAATGCTCAAAGTGACATTGACTCCTAAAATTTTAATGTGGCTCTAGCACTCCTCTCTCTCTTACTTTCACTTTCATCACATATCCTTGTTAGAATTTTCACTTTTGAGACCTGCTACAGCAGCACACACTCACACACACACTCTCTCCCTCTCTCTCTGTGTGTGTGTTTGTGTGTGTGTGTGTGTGTGTGTGCGTGCGTGCACGCGCTATTGGAACAAAGAGCCATGTTCTTAAGTCTGTAGACTATCACTTATTGATTCGGAAAGTTATGACACTCCAAGAAGTCCTGAATATTTGAGTGTGTGTACTGGTGTGTGTGTTGGTGTGCAGTTAAACTCATTTGACCCCATCTGTACCTGTTGAGATATTTATAGAGAAGCGTGTTGGGTAGATCATGAGTCCTCTTCCTCCCCCCTTATTCTCCAATGATGTGTTCTTACATTAAACTTCATTATTATATTTCTGTGCAAGTCTGAAAGTCTCATCTCGTCACCGCCCTCTGAGTCATTCTTGACAAGAATTTGGAAGAGGATGAAAAAGGGCCTCGGTTAAATCTGTGCTTATCTGTTTCAAACCAGAGCCACGCAGTCATCCCAGTCCAGTTTCTTAAATCCTCTGGACATTTCTTCAAAAAGATACAGTTTTGAGCTATTTTCAGATGTACATCTCTTCATTTCTCCAGTGAATGGGTGACTCTTAATGACCACAGATATGTGAAAGGAAATTAATCTTCCTAAGGCTGTCTCTTTTATCTTTCTCCATTTTCGCTCTACCTGTCCACCAGCCAGTCCAGGGTTTTGACTATGCCAAGCAGCACCTGGGCCAACAGGGAGGAGATGAGGAGACCCTCCCTGTCAGTCAAGACACCTTAGTGATGTCCCTGCAAATTCGAGACACGCCACTTTCTCTAGAAAAAGCCCTGCAACAAGACGGAACTGCCAACAAGAAAAGCCTCAGCTCTGACAAACACAGAAGGTACTGTTTTTTTTTCTAAGCATAGTCATCTCCTGATGACGTATCAGCAAAAAAACAAAAAAACTAATATTTTCAATGATAAAGGACTTGACTGACCTAATATTGTTATTGTACTAACGTAAACTGTTGATTAATCTGGATGATTTCAACCTTTAAGTTACATTTTAATCTGGATGTACAGTAGCTGAAGTCATTCCTTACTTATATCCAGTTCAAAAGAAGATGTGATTTACTTTATTTTGGAGCTTGGAAGATTAAACACTGCATGAATCGGGATTATGACAGTTTTAATAGATACAATTCAAACTTTACACATGAAAACATGAGGACACAGTCGATTTGAAAATGTATACAGAGTTGTGTGTGCAGCTTCATGACAAACTATACCCCAAACAATAGTTCAAAATCACCATACGGACTTGAAACTAATTTTGAATTCTCCTTACTTTTTGTGTCAGAAAAATATGTGCTGTACTGCAACTTTTGTTCATAACTGGGATGAACATATATTCTTAGATCCTTAATACTAAATTGACTTTAGTATTAAAGAGTTAATGGTAAGGATGGTGCAGAGGAAAGGCCTGAGCTCAGATACAGGTTGTATTTGTCTCAGTTAACATGTTGCATATCGGAGAGAAACACATTGCTTCCTCAGCCAGATGACGGTCAACTCAACCATGTCAATTCAATCTCCGTCAAAATGAGCTGCAACCCAGGCACCGCCCATTGTCTGATTTTTCCGCAAATGTTCCTGCTGTTTGTGAATGCATCTGACTCGGACAATTTGTCCGGACCTAATTTTCCCGTCATTTCCCAGAGTTGATGTCTGAAAACAGCTATAAGACCGATGGCAAGCATCCAAAGTGTAAAATATTTGTTTACAGTATGTGTGTGTGTTATCTCAAGGATTGCACCGCTGCTCTGTCAGAGAGCCCCTGAGGCACATAGAGAAGGGGAGGCAGGACGATAAAACACAAAAATCCCTCTCACCCCATTGTCTGTCCTCGTTCTACCCTGATACTGAGTGACAGGCGGTTATTAACAGAGCTCGCTGTATGGGCAGGTGAAATGGACCATTTTGCTCATCTGACAGTCAGTGGCCGTGTTTCTGAAATTAATTGCCATGTTAAATCATGCTAAATTATTAGGTCGAGTAAAAGCAAAAGGGCAACATTTTTCAAAGCCATGCATTATAATGAGATCCGCGGAAATTTATGTGACACCGTATGGGATCTATGGACTAAAGGTCCTGCAGTAATGATTCCGGAGGCTCCCGAGGCAGCGAAAGTTGCTCACTTGTTGTTTATCAAACTATTGGTCTAAAAGGTTGCTGTGATTTTATGAGATCAGGCCTTGAGATATAATCATTCACAAGTGTGTTCCATTTTTCAACCAGCTGTATGCTGGACACAAAAACCTTGGGTCTTCTATAAAATACTGAGAGAAAGTAACAATATACATCAAAACCTAAAACCTAATTATTAGAGAGTCTATTAGAGTCTTTTCGGCTCTTATTAGTCACACAGAGGTAGATTACATCTAATTAGGAGAAGGAGATATGACAATGCATTACAAAAAGTACATCCAATGCATTTCAAGTCAATGACTAAACTTAAATTAGAAAAACCCTGAACCAGGTGAACAGTCACAGTCTATGAACTAGCCTTTGCCTGAGTTTTTACTTAAAAATGTTAAAACAGTGATCATATTTTCCAGTTCAACAATAGAGTACAGAGTATTTTTATTTGGATATTTCTGCTACTTCGCAACATATGTTATAGCGAGTGGAGAATCAGATATCCTGCAACTGCAAACAGGATTGTAGCTCTCAACTTTGGCGCTGAGACCATTGGCAGATGAGTGACTGTGTGTAGAGTCACAATTATCATTGACGTCTGAGGCGAAAGGCGAAACATTTGATTCTCCTGTTGTACCTCATGATTGAAACGACATATGTAGTTAAATGCCTGTTGATCGTGCCAAAGGCGATTTTGTGCGACGATGCTATGAGGTTACATAACTATTATTATTCGTCAAGTGTTGGCTCCAGTTAAGTGACAATTGCCTCTTCCTCTCTGAAGTCATTCCTTCACTTGTTCTAGTGTCACACATCCGTTAGCCCCTAATCACCAATGCAGGATCAAATATACAACCCTCTCATGCAGCCAAACTTTTCTGTACACCTTAATTAATTTTTTCATGCGACACGTCTTTGTCGAGCCTGTGACAGTAGCATGGAGCCAGCTCCCTGCAGCGCGGCCTCGACGAGTGCAGGGGCGGGCAGCCGCTGTTCCGCTGCCTCTCTTTGCTGTTATCATTTTTACCAGACAATTAGAGGACAGACCATGGTGCTTTGATGTCACTGTCAGCCTCATGGTCCTCTGAGCCGCCGCTTGATCAGCTCTAATTCCAACCACAGTACAGTGTTTGAAGCCTCTGAAACGAGAATTGGATAAAGCAGTTGTTTGTCCAATTAATGGGAGAACCAGTCCTGCCTTAGCCTGGACATGAACGCACAATAGTTTTGAAGAATGCATCCAGAATGCGTATGAGGCAGAGACAGATGGGGAAACATGAAAATGCACAAGTTCAGAAACGCAAATGTGCAGATGTTCAAATACGCACACACCAATTTGTAAGAAAATCCCCAATATTCCAGCATTATTATCATCAAATTGACCAGTTGGTGTGTTTGGTCTTTTTTGTGTTGTTAGAGTTTTGGGACAATCAGCAGATTTTTCTAGCATTTGTTATCTTCTCGCAGTAATATCAGTGAGTATCAATTAACCAAACCTGAACACAAAGGCCTGAATTGTCTCAATTCAACTGGCATTATTTAAAACAGGCAGTGTGTAGTAATGCAATGATGGTTTTAATATCAACACACATACATAAAAGTACAGTAATAATATACTATGTTTACTGGACTCGGGCTTGAGAGAGGGGGAGAGGAAGGTGAGGTTGTTAAAGCAAGCAATGACATAACCTGGCTGCGTGCCCAGCCTTCCGAGAGCTCACCGCCTTTCCTGTTGCTATGGTTACTCGCAGCAAGTTGCCGAGTGAGGACGGTTCCGTCATCAGCAACGAATCAGAGAAGCTGAATTCCAGCAGGAGCTTGACAGCGCCGAAAGTCACAGCGCAGCAGAAACTGACAAAGGAGGAGACGCGCAAGAGGGACGGTGAGGGTCACACACTGATGCAAATACAAATAATTCATTTTACGGCTCCTTTTGCAGACAAGGTCAGGTGTGTCACAGATGCCAAAAATCTTTTGCGGTTCCTTCCAGCATGACAAACTTCTCCAAATATCCTGGTGTCTCATGCACACAGGTGCTCTAAGAGAGAGGCACTGCCACTGCATCTTTTTTTTTATTTATATGGCCACACTTGAAGCATCTCAGCAGGAAGCTGAGATGGACCTCATGAATATGCATGAGACAGACTCTCTGCTGACATGATAAAATATGTGGATGCAGTGACACACTGACGAACTTTTACATGTTCAGTATTGCAAAAAAAATCAAAGATGCAGAGAGACCATATTAAGTGTTGGATCTCATGCCCTGCTCGGAGGCTTACTGTTCCACATGTGGTGGCTTCGAGTTAAATTAATCAAAATGAAATACTCTGCTTTTAAATTGGATTGCACTATCAAGATTATGAGGTTTTTTTATGGCTTTGAATAATTCTTGAGCTGAGTTGACGGAAACCTAGAATTGAATAATATAAGTTAAATATATATATATATAGATATATAGATATATCTATATATATAAAAAGTGCGAAGTCAGTTCCTTCCATATATCACAGAGATGCATTGCCACACAGCCTCAGAGCCCAAAGCTGTCTTTGTGATCTATTGTCTTTGTCTACCTCTTCCTCTGCTGATGCGGACAACTGATGAGGGTAGAGAGGGAGTGTGGCGGTTCGTTCCTCTTTGACTGACAATGTAATGATTAGAGGTATTTGTCGTCTCTTTGTGAGTGAACCCCCTCTCTGTTCTTCAGATCCATATGACTCCTCCTCTGGCTCCCTGCAGCTCATTTCCATAAAGCCCGTGGTGGCTCAGCCCAGCTACTCACACCCTGCATCATCTGACCGCAGCCAGGACTCAGCCATTGTTAATGGAGAGGTGATGCACATACACGTCTGTTTGTAGAGATTTGCCGACTGACATAGCACATAGACACAAATACACAACACGTCTATCAAAGGCCCTGAAATCCTATTTTCCCTGTCTGCCTCTTACTGTACTACGATTAGCAATGTGGTTTTAATCGAAAACACCATTGTCTGCCAAATTCAGAACAATTTAGTTTGAGCCGCAAACTCAATAAATGTAATGTAGAAAGAAAAGATTCAAGGAGCTTTAAAAGATGCATCCGTTATGTGAAATTAAACAGTGAAGGGAAAATGAACTGCATAGTTTAAATTAGGGGGATATATTTTGTGAAGATTTGGTAAGGTAAGATTATATATGTTTAAACTGTTTAAAGCTTGAAAGGGGCATTTTCTAGATATGTATTGTGAGTTTATTCCCCAGAAAATTGTATAATACAACCTCTACAGTGAACAGACTCGTATTACTAGATCGCAGAACAACCGCAATCAGCTGGTTCAATAACATGAACATTATTTATTCTTATTATTCTTTCACCCCATCTGTAATTTTGAAGCCAAGAACCTTTCTCACTGTGGTCATTGCACAACAGTGTCAGTTTTAGAGCTTCATCTTCTCATGAACGCTCTGATCTTTCATCCACACCTACCCTGTAAGACAATGCAGAACCAGACCACACACGGCGAGAAGCACGTTACGTCTATTTACGTCCTGATCCCCCCCATGTTCCTTTGCATCCCGCACTCTTTCCTCTCTGCAGGTAAACTTGGCTCTGAAGCAGAAGTCAGACATTGAGCACTACAGGAACAAGCTGAGGCTGAAGGCCAAGAGGAAGGGCTATTACGACTTCCCCTCCACCGACGGCAGCAGCAGCAGTCGAGCCCTGGCGCAGACACAGCGGCACGGCCATGAGAGGGCAGCCGGTGAGCATGGCAGACCACTGGAGCCTGATGATGAGCGAGGTTCCACTTATGTCAAGTCTCACAGGAGGTGAGGGTGAGGGGAGAGTGGAAAAGCAAGTGGAACCTGGGTTTGGCTGAGTGTAAACAGACAGTAAAATCCATGCTCACTTAAGGGTGTGAGGAGACTTCTCACCATGGCCAGTTATCTGTAACTGCTGACCCCTGCCTTGTCTAATTAGCTGATAAATAATTGAAACGGTCCCCTCTCTAATTCTGTCATTATCCTGTTGCACGGGGCAGTGAGAGACCCATCAGGTCTGTCTGATTAGTTGTATCCAAGTCCTGAGCTGCCATATTGGAGATAAGAGGATTGGCAGGGTTTTGAACGGTCCACTATGCTGGTTCTGTCCTGTGTCTGCTTCACAGGTCCACATAAAGATGGACCGCGTTTTGGATATTACAGATTTAGGTCAAGTGTTTATTTTTCCGAGATGAATGTGCCCTAACAAGCTTTTGAATTGTGTGTTAGTGACATGGAGGGCTGGAAGATAAGGATTCTAGCAGTAATTTACTGTAAAAAATTAGTGTGTGTGGTTGATCAGCTACAACAACAACAACAACAACAACAACAATAACAATAACACATATCCCCAGCTGAAGTGATATTTGCAGAGCACATCGTGTCTCTGATTGTACATCGTTGGTTGTTCTACTAAATGCCTTATCAATATTGCATCTTACTGTCGAAAAAAACGTCAAGACTATTCTTACATCTTGTTTATGATGTAGGCGATTATTTTTAACATATACACAGATCTATTGCAGAATAATCTTTCTAGATATGTATTCTATCTGGTAAGTTTCTCAATTTATATAACTTTCTGGAAGGGAAGTAAATATCTCTCCCAGCCTTGTTCATCATGTCTGGCAACAGTGAAGTCCTTCATTGTTCCAGATCTTCCCACCACCTCCCAGTCCCTTTCACTGCAGGCACACTACAACTACTGGCAAAAGAACTGAAGTGGTTTCATTTAATAACGACCTCCACTCCTCACTCTAATTGACAGGCACTCCCAGGTAGGGCAGACGGCCTATCGCAGCAGACAAAGTCTGAGCAGTCCCAGTCCTGGAGGGACAGAGATGGACCTGCTCGTAATGAGGGAGAGACCCAGGAGAGGCATCCGCAACAGCGGCTATGACGTGAGTCAAAATTTCATCCTCCACTGACCCTGTCTCCCAAAAAGATGTAAGTTTACCATTTGCTGACCATAACAAAGTGACCAACAGAGGGACACTGTGTTTGTAATGTGCATTTAAAAAGCTCTTGCACAAGTGATGGACTAGCAGTAGTAGCATTATTTGTTAATTTCAGTTAAACTTTTACCTTATTAAATGTTGTTAATGCACTAAGGCTGTACTATTCACAGTATATGTTTTTTTCCAATCATTAGTAAAGTCAGATGATAATTGAAAAAAAAGAGAACTGTTCACTCTAGTAAGAAATAGAACAATACAATTATCTGACAGATCTCGTCATTTCTCAATCTGTGCCTCATTGCCCTGGTTAAGACACGGTGCAGCAGCCGAGCTAGGAATCAGACATATTCCGCTCAGGTGTGGTTTCAAGTGTGCGACAGCAAGCTGAAGGAGAAGTGGTTCATTCATAATTAAACAGTCAAAATTTATACGGTCCTGTCATTTTGATACATAATGCATCTCAGGATGGCTGGTTTGTCTCTGCCCTTTTATTCCTCCATTGTGGCTCTGTATGTGGCTATTTCTGACATGAAGTCAGAAAGAGCAGATCTGCACCTAAATCTGTCCTTCTGTGAAAAAATAAATGAATACATATACACACACACACACACACACACACACACACACGCACAGTGATAGTAATTGAAATAACTGTTGTTTACCTGCCAACTATTTTGACCTGTCACTGCAAAAAAAACACATGCAGGTGAACCTGGCTCTGGTACCATGCACGTTGTCTCACTGACATCACTTGGGAATACAGGGTGGTGCCATGAGCAAAATGCCACAGGTCTAAACATGACAAACTTGATTAATTGTGTTACAGAAGGATCCTGACAAGCTGCACAAATAGAGCTTGTGCAGACAAACAGCACGTGTCTTGATATTAACCTTCCATTGTCTGGACTCTTTGTCGGTTTGTACTTGCTGTGGCTGAACTCAGTGTATAGCCTACTGTTCAGCTCTGTAAGAAATATGGCAGTTACAAGCTACACGGTCCACTTTCAGAACTCCTGGCCCTGTTGATTGCGGTGGGCTTGTGTAGCTGCAGGCCCCATCTCTGCAGATGCAAGTCTCTGTCGTTTCATGTTGCAGGGGGGCTGATTTATGAGGTGCACTATGCAGGGTCTCATGTGGCTACAGTCTATTCGCACTGGAAGTAGGGCAGCCTCAACTCATATTAATTTAAGACTGAAAATAAGGACTGGATGAATGGAAAAAAGGTTGGAAGGGGAAAAAAAGAAGAGGATGTGATAATCAAAAAAAATACAGAGACTTGGGAACATGTGAGAAAAGGATGGGAGAAAGATACTGGTAAAGTTGATTTGATGATTTGAGGCAATGAATATGCAGGGGAGACGGGATAAGCCCTGAATATACTGTGGAAAATAAAAGAGACTAAGACAAAGAAGATACAAAATAATATTAGCACACATATAGGAGGCTTCCAGCACCTGGTAAAATATTGTTTGCTCTTGCAATAAGTGCAAGTTAGCACCCACTGAAACAAACCGCCGAGTTCTGTGGCTCAATCTACTGTGACAGGACGTAACTCTTCCGTCTGACACGTCTCAGAAACTATTGTAACTCAGTCAGACATTATAGACACAGAACATGTCATTTTCCAGCTTTCTCAGTTAATATCCGTGCTAATTCAATAGGAAGTTTGAATTGAATCACTGATTCAGTTGGTTGTTGGTTTTTTTTAAAGATATTTTTGGGGCATTTTTAAGCCGTTTTAATGAAAGGACAGTTTTCAGTGTGACGGGGGGAGAGAGAGTGGGGGAAGACGAGCAGCAAGGGGCTGGGGTCGGAGTCATCCATCTCCATAATTTGGGTGCTTCACTTTCTTACTTTTAAAAATTGTGCCCGGCTTTCATAGCCTTTTATCGTTGTTTGTCATACAGATTCCATGTAGCTTCTTATAAATAAATGAGCTAAATGTTCTTGTTAAAAAAAGCTCACACGTATGTAGTAGCAAGTCATATGAATGTGTCAATTCATCGTGGCGTCTCTTTCCTGTGAATGTGTTTGCGAACGTTTCAGACTGAGCCGGAGCTGATTGAGGAGACAAATGTTGACCGTCTCATGGGGCCGCAGGGATACATGTATGGCCGGGGCCTGAAAGGCCACTCGGAGACCTCCACCCTGAGCTCACAGCCATCTATTGATGAAGTGCGGCAGCAGATGCACCTGCTGCTGGAGGAGGCATTCAGCCTGGCGTCAGGGGGACAGTCCACGTCCGGAAGGCAGTCCCACCACCACCACCACCACCACCAACCCCCTCCTGACCACTACAACCCGGCACCGCCTCCCCTCCCTTATGCAGATGTGGTGACCAGTGCTCCGGGCACGATGAACTGTGGGCGGGGGGGCCTGCAGTGGGTACCATCTTATGGTGCAGACATGTATCAGTGCAGCCTGCCTAAACCAGTAAGTAGGATTAGATTATTCCGCTTCTCTTAAGAACTGTGATGGAGTCTCTGTAACCTTAAATGCCTTTCACCTTGTGTTTAAGGCCTTCCGCTTCACCCAGCTTCCTGAGATGGCCATGGGTTCTCCTCCCCCTTTACCACCTCGCACTGGACCTCCCCCTGGGACCCCCTTAAGACGGTAAGTCTGGGTGAGACACAGGCATGCACTCGCACAGATGTAGGCACGCAGAAACCATCTTTTTTAAAGCCCATTCGGTATTTCACAGTTATTCCGTTCAAATTCATAATCAGGGTCTAGATATTCACTAGGTAAAGTGCTGTGGCCAGGGGGATTCTAGGCCTTCTATACATTTTAATATTGAACTTGTGCATTGAGAGATGGCAAGAATATTAATATGGTACTCACTTTTTCAAATGGGATGTGTCTGCCATCTAGTGACACTGGCGGAGTATTGCATCTATGTATCTATGTGTGTACTTTTCCATCTCTGTTCCAACTTAGCTCCACTTCTGACTTGGGGCCTAAGGGAAGGAGCTCACAGACATCGGCCACGGAAAGGCAGAGTCAACATGACAACCCATATGGGCTAACAACGAGAGCAGCACTTCCATCTATCACTGCAGAGCAGCCTCTGTCCAACTACTCAGGTAAGAGGAAGATGAGCTTTGTATTTTAAAAGTATCCCATAATGTGTTTTGCTTCAGTGTCAACATTCATTTAAAATGAAAATCTTAATATTAGTCATCCCCGAAATATATCCATCACTAAATGTGGGGAAAAAAATATATTCATTACTGGCTCTTCTCTTATCTCCAGGAAACCCAATAACAGCTGTCTACGCCATCCCAGCCTCCAGGTCCGGCTACTCGGAATACTTTCTCTCAACACCACCCACCTCCTACCATAGTCCCTCTTGGATGTCCTATCCACCTGAGCCTGAGGATGTGCCGCCTCAGTGGGCAGAATCTGTGAGGAAGCCCATTTTTCTTATTTAGGAAGCACACAGTCAAAAATAAAGAAGTAAATAACTGAAAGATTGTTTTAATAATGTAAACAGATCTTTTTATTAAATTGGGACAGTCCCAGATTCCAAGCACTTTCATTAACCATTCTCAATGACTATTGTAATATTTATTGCAAAGGTAAGGCTATATCCAGATTTTGAACAGGGTAGCAAAGTGCTCTAAACAGAAAGAAGCCTCTAGGAAAGCTTGTAGGTTTAGTAGTTGTGAATTTAGACTTAGTTGGTAATTATTGTTATTCTATTTTAGTGTTCTGACATTATACAGTACATACAAGGAGCCCCAGCCAATTAAATTCTGTACTTTTAAACAGAAAATTTGAATACAGACTACGTAGTTTGCTCAACTGTCTTTATGGCTGCCGTTGTGTGGACACAACAAAATACCACGGGGGTTGAGCACATTACCTGATGAACACCTGCAATATTTTCCTTATTTCTTTTTCATATAAATTTGACACTGTTGAAGCTTTTGTATCAACATATATCTCATTGCTTCACTCAATCATTACTTTCACTGTTGTTTTGGTTTATTAATAGTGGTGGAAGAATGGTTAAAATAAAATAATGGGCAGCCATTCCTTTTGTTGGAAGTAATCCTAAATGTGGCTATATTACTGATGTCCTGTTCACCCTGTTTTCCAGGTGCCCCTGCCTGGTTATGTGGAGGCTTTTCCTCATCCTCGCTACCCACAGGGGAGCCCCACCAGGCTTCCCCTGGAGTATAACCCGGCACTGGAGCAGCCTCCCGTTGCCCCAAGCACAGCATCCCAGCAAAGCCTGCCCCAGGTGGTGAAGGACATGGACAGCATGCCCCTGAGCAGCCTCTCCACCTCGGCACTCGTACAGGCTATACGACAGGAGGTGGCCAAGCTGGCGAAGAAACAAAACGAAATGTTTGAGTTTTAGTTCCGGCCCCTTGTGAGCAGGGGCTGGTTAACCGTGTCTTCAGCAGAGGTACACAGAGGCGTTACTCATCAGACTGATTTTTGATGTTTGTACTGTAAAACTGAACTGAACTTCTTTACCAACTAATCACCCACTGATTTGTTTCTTATCACAATCTAACTGACTTCAAGGAATGAAAGTTTTTTTTTAAAGAAAATCCTCTATCGATGATGTCCCAAATAACTATACATTCATCTCTTTTTTGCAGTTATGCCGATAGGATACGCTAGATGTGGACAATACATTTTTTTTCGCCAGGATCAGACATTTCTTTGTGTGAATCAGCATCAACTGAGAAGAGAGGAAACAGTAGCATCACTGTCTGTACTGAGAGGACCAAATACTTCCTGTCAGATGTTACGTATAAACCACAGTGTATATAAAGTATAAGGACATCAAGTATCTTATCTCTTTTTATAGACCATTAACTTAACTAGATGGACTACGTGAATATCAGTTCAGACCAAATCAAACTACCACATGACATCAGTTTACTTTCATATCACATATCAACACCATAACATTAACAAACACTGACTGTCTTTAATGATCTAATATTTTTTTTAATTAATGTAATTGATTTACTGTAGCTCCTGTTAATTAATAAATGGACTCAGTTTCGGTATATTTTTATGTCCCGTTTTAGTTTTCAATTGAACATGGAATCTTAAACTGCATCTACGATGATGTGACATACAGTATAGCTTAACGTCTTTGCCTTTATGTTATCTGAAACAGATTGAAACTTTTATCCTTGCAATATTGTTTGGGTGTGCACAAGGTACATTGACTTGGGTGACATTTTTTTGAGTAATGGCCGGTTAATATAGCATACTATTGTTAAAATACTCAAAGACATGAATGTTGTCTTAACTGTATTTTTGTCTTTTCTTTAAGAAAACAAAATGTCTTTGGCTTTAGCTGGATGGACACGAAAAAGTAGCAGTTTCATATTACATACCATTACATTCATTTAGCAGACGCTTTTGTCCAAAGCGACTTACAATAAGTGCATTCAACCATGAAGATGTTGAGCGCAGTGGTTTGAGGATGCACACGTTTTTAAATACAAGTTCAACCCCAACATCTTTGTCAAAAATATGACTCTCTCTGCTGCTGGTAATGAAGCCACGGTTTCTTACGAAGGTGGATCCATTGTTTGTTTACTGCGCCTCAAGGCCTCTTAATGGTCTCAATGAGTGCACTTCTCAAATCAAACAACGAGTTCATGTGGGTCTTTGAGCAAATGAGAGGCCTGGTCCCGAGTTGGTACTGCTGAACTTCAAGGGAGTAAACATTTTGAATGTCTGCCTGAGCACTGACTCAAACTGACTGCATCAGAAGCACTGTGTTCAGTAAAAACACAAGTGTCTTCCTGATTGTGAGGTGCAAAGTGCATGTATGCTGAGCCATAGACACTGTCAACTTCCTCAATAGGCTTAAAAATGTCTTCTTAACCTTACTGATCATTTTAAATTGCACCATTTATTTTTTACATTTTACTGCCCTGAAAGAAGTCAGTTCTTCCAGCTACTGGAGTAAAGGAGAATCTGGCTTGTCAGAGTCATTCAAGCAGCAGGAAGGTGGGAGGTTGAACATGCTGTCATTAATACTTTAAATACATTTTTGCACTTAATGGACACGTCAACCAAATTAGTTTTTTGTAACTCAGACTAAGGCCACTACAGAAGGGCAGTGCACAACACAGGACAATGAACTCTTGATTAAGAATTCCGATAAAACAAAAGTCATCCAGTCATTGCACAAATGAAATTAATTCATTCATCTTTCTAGGAGACTCATACTTATTTTCACTGTGGAAAAAAAAGCCTTCAATAGGTGATGATGAGCTCTTAATGCAGAATTGTTGCTTTGGGAAAGGAGTTGACTGCAGATGAGTGCATGTGGGCCTATAGAAGGGGTGCTGCAATAAACAGTCAGGTGCTGTAGATTGCCTACTTTTACTATATTATTGCAAATCAAATGGAATGCTTTGCTAATAATTATAATCAATTCTGTCATTGGACAGTTGTCATTTGTGACATACAGTGGGAAAGACTACTGTGAGTGAAAATGCCTTTAAGTCCTTATTTTCTTTCTTAGAACATTACTGCTATTGCAGCAGTTCAGGATCACTTTTTTTCCATCATGACTTTTGAACAAAAGTCAAGATGTCCTCTTTTCCGAGCATTGTTCCATCATACTCATGCCTGTTGGTATGTAGGTACTGTAGGTAGAAGGAAAAGCTGTTTGTCTTAAAGTCAACAGGAACTTTGGCATTGCTTGTTTTCCCAAGATTCCTTTTACTCATCATTCAGAGGCGCACTTAATGTCTTAAGACCTGTACTCAATACAGTGAAAGAGTTTTTGTGTATACCAGAAGTGAACACCTTTCCACATTCTCATGCTGGATAACTGAGGAAACGGAGTGAAAAATAAAAGAAAGGGTTTTAGGTGATTTACTGGTTTATTTATTCTATAAGATGAAATACGAAGTGAGCTAAACCTATTAAACATCAGTGTCTTTTTGTCTTCCTGACTGGTTTCCTCATTTTCTTTTTCCATCTGCTTGAAAATTGTTATATTTGATGTTGTTCGGAGATTGATCTGACAGAGAGACCTTGAGACAGATGAGGAATGAAAGAAATATTAGCCTATTCATGATTGAAATTAAATAAAAGAATTTATTAGAGGAACAGAGTCAATCTGTGTCTTTATATCTTTTCCACATGCCATTTTCCCCCCTGGTGAGCAATATCAAAAGAGCTGAAGCAATTGGTGCACTGATTCTACACTGCTACAGACTGGTACTGGTATTAGTAGAAGGCGGGATTACATTAATATTAGACCACAGGGTACGTGAAAGTGGCTTTGTGTCACAACATGGAAAGATTTCTCCCTTGCTCCAGGAGTACTGGTTGAAGGCGGTGTGGTAGTTCTGTACCATAGTGTCCTTTTGTCAGCTGTTGGATGCTGGACAATTCACCAAGACAAAGTCAAATAGAATAGAGAAATAGAATATGTTGTTTTTAATATTATTTTAATTAATTTCGGAAATAACACATTTATAAATATTTTGATATTTGAAGTCTTAGTTTTTCAGTTGTAGATGTTATGTTTTCAGGTTCAGACATTACTTTCTTCAGTTTCAAATTACATTTTCTTATTTCAGATTTTTTCCCCCTCTCTTTCACATCTTTTTTTCACTACAGATCGTATTTTTTCAGGGTCAGACTTTTGGCTTTGATCTGGCATTAGGGGCGTGGTATCAACTGTGAGGGGCGTGAAATATGTGAGTGACAAGCATAACAAAGAAGGCTGGGGACCTTCCCTACAGGAAACACAGGTATGACAAGCCGAATGATCACTCAGGATACCGCCCCCGTGTGACCTATAGTACCATATACCTGCTGACAGGTGCCACTTTCAGCTTGAGTTGATACTGCTGTTTACTTTATACACCAACATAACGTACCTTCATTTGACTGTCGAGTGCACGGAACGATATGATGGGTGTTAAAAGTTGTAATCAACGTAAGCAATATTCAGAATATGTCTTGGGGTGATTTATGTCTTTCCTTGCTTAAACTCTATTGTCTACTTTTTAATAGGACCTGTGATAAAAGCTGCAGCTAACCTACAGCCTGCTGTGGTCTTCACCGAGTCGTCTTTGGTAAGGTCTCAACGGTGAGTCGTCCATTAATCACCTGAACTGTGGCGGACTGCCAGAGTATGATTTGTTCTGATAATGAACAGAAAATATATTTGACCTTTTACTTATTCTGAAACTGAAGCGAACCACAGGACTTTGGCTCAGACGACAGTCAGTGTGGCCCACGTGTCCCAGACCAGCTGCGGATGTGGTCAGCAGTGGGTCTTGGGTGCGTTCACACCTGCACTTAGAGCTGTCCACATGTGAGTGGATCACCCCAGACAGGTGTTAATACCAGGTCTCAACAGAGTCTTTGTTTGTGCCAATAATGAAGTGGATCTGTAGTTCAGCATTTCTCCACCAGGGCTCAGCCTCAAGCCATGTTGACAAATGTTCTCACTCAGGAAGAGTAAATGGCAAAATTTGCAAAGTCTGAACATGGTTAATGTCCAGAGTGACATGTGCATTCACTAGGAGTACAGTGTCGCATTGACATTTTAGATTTGCTTCCGGTGAAATGTTGAGTGTATAGTGACCATGTTCTTGTGAACTTTAAAGTTGCTGCTTTGTCATGAATCAAATTTAATAATGTTCTGAATTAACTTTTTTACCAAAATGGTACACATCTGATATTCCTATTCTCTTGTCAGGGGAAACAATGCCTTAGTGTTGCAAAATTGCTTTTTCGAGATGTCTGTGGTTTATATTCCTCCACTTGTATACACACTTAGTGCTCCATTTATATCTATTTCCTCCCCATGCATTTTAATTTGACTCCTACTTGTTTTTTCTAATGTCTTCTCTCTCGGGTAGGGTGAAGGTAGTTAGAGCCTAATTTGGAGGCTGTAGTTGGGTGTGATCTAACTCTGAAGGTCCATTATCTCTAATAAAGGCTGCTTAAAGTAATTATAGTGCAGCCTCCTGAGCTGACATCAGCACACAGATTAGATAATTACCACAATGGTCACTGCAAGGACAGGTCAAAGGAGGACAAAAGAGTTGAAAGTAAGTGATTGAACAAATCTTCTACGACACTAAAAGTGACTACTTTTACTCTGGAGTGCCTGCAATATCACATCACTCTGAAACTGGATTCAGACTCAGGCGTAGCTGGGAAACCTGCAGGCAGGATTTTGAAAATGAAACACAAAATGGTAGCACAACTATCATCAGTGATGGACAATGACTCCCACCCCATGCAGGACACTGTCTCTGCACTGAGCAGCTCCTTCACCGACCGGCTCCTTCACCCTAAGTGTGTGAAGGAGCGGTACCGCTGGTGCTTCCTTCCTGCTGCTGTGAGACTGTACAACCAGCACTGCTCTAAATAGAACACACACCAACACACACAGGACTCAACCACTCTCAAATAATTCACGGATACACTTAAAGTGCAATAACTAACTGTGAAATATTTATATTTAGTCTCCATGTGCAACTATTGCTACGGCTCTGTATATAGTATTTATATACCTTTGTTTTTCATTTAATGTTTTTTTTTGTAAATTTCTTTATATATTCTGCAGTCCACTTTGCTGCTGTAATGGCCAGATTTCCCCATTGTGGGACGAGTGAAGGTATATCTTATCTTATCTTATCTTAAACACAGATTATTTTGTATTAGTATGAGCCAGAATGTCTTGATGAGATAGATGATTAATTACTTTGGTCTTCGGTGATCTAATGACAATAGATATCCCAGAAGGTAAGATTTTCTTCCTATATCCATATGAATGGATATGAATGAAAATTGCTTTGTTTTCCACAGACCTATCTCTTTCCCAGTGGTGCATACTAAATGTGAATTTGAATGCGTTGGTAGTGGATTGAAAGTCAGCCTCAAAACTGGACTAGAGTCTCATTAACTTAGGCGCCTCTGAACTACACTGTGGAATAGAACGTTAACATGATCTTCCTGCCTGTTGTGCTCCTGCAACAGATGCTCTAGTTCAAATGAATCACGCGTGTATGGTAAATAAAGCTTTGCAACTTTGTCAGTGCCAGTGCAGTTAGGCTGTAAATAGAGACAAACCTCTGGGGGTTTCATACCCGCAGTTCCGTGGGGTGAAGCCTGCAGTGTCAAGTAATTCTATTGGTTATTTCTCAGCCTACTCTGGTCGGTGTATCTCAGAAAATTCCAGTCCACAAAAGTTGTCCACCTCCTCAAACAATGATCAGACCGCTGCTATGACCTGGTTACTATAAGTGTAAAACTGCAGATGCATGTTGTCAGTGCTGTATTACGACAGCTCGACAGTAGGAGAACGACTCTTTGTTCCCCTTACTGTACCACCCCCTCTCTCTGCACACACTTGTACTGGCTGTTTGAAGACACTAGGGGCCATCCAAGAGGTGGCATCACCCCAATGCCACATAATAATAATAATAATAATAATAATAATAATAATAAATTTCATACTGCTAAAGACAGATCGTCAGTGGGAGACTTGCTGATATGCTAGTGAACACAGGCTTATAAATGGAATCTTACAGTCTGATTATTATCTCTTTATTTATATATTTTTTGTCTTAAATTCCTGCATGCAGAAAACGGACTACAGTATTTTTTGGTTGGGTTTTTAAAAAAAAACTTAAAATAAAAAAATCAAAGGCATTTAATCAAATTCCTTCGTCTGTAGGACAGTAGAATATTATATTTAACATAATTGCAATACATTACTAATTGGGAAAATGTTTACGATAATATTCCATAATATCTGGCATTTGAGCACCACAACTAGTAATCGCAGGTATCTTCAGTAGGCTGTATCTAAAATCCATAGCCACTAGAGGTTCAAGATAAATAATGTTTGGCCCTAGAGAAACCGTGTCCCTAGGGAAGTGTCCCTAAGGTAACGTACTGTTCAATGTAAGGTAATGTGAACATTTCACTAAGTTGACCTCCTTTCTCTTATACCAGGTACGGCAAGCTGTACATGAAGAAGTCCAGGACCTGGAGGTTATACACACTGAAGGTTGTCTGCCACGGACCGGAGCACTGACACCAGACAATACCCGTCAAGAGCTAGAGGAGCAAGTCAGCAGAGGACTTGGTGAGATTTTTATTACAACAATTTAGAGCAGGTTATGCTGAACATAAAAAAAAATAAATAAACATTGGTATTGCACAAAATACAGTATGTGCAAAATGTAAACCTCCATATGTGGCAGCCTGGACACAAAGGAGTCATGAAGTTGCCCACAGCACTTCGTTGCCACGTCTGTGGGCAGTTCTGGCATACACAAATAGGTTGACCTGAAAGTTACGAAGGTGCTGCAGCTGTTTCATCGTCACACAATTTGTCTGAAATGCGCTGAAGTTTAAAAATACGAACTCAAACCAAACTTTGGCTGTGTAGTACTGCTAACCGTGTTTAAGTTACTGCATCAGAACTCCATTTTCAATGAGATTTTCCCAACACTGATATGTTAGCTCAGCAAATGTGCCCACCAACAAGAGCCATGATCATTGTTTACGTTTATTATGATAATGTCAGGTCATTTGTGAATGAGCCACGAGAAGTCAGTTAGCGTTGTTGTGCTCCGCTCGTGGCTTCCTCCTCCGATGCAGCCAGGCAGCAGTGCGTGTTCATGGGATGTGGGGGGAGTGGCTTTGGACAGAGGTCTGAAGGAAACAGGTGGGACTTTGTGGGCAAATTTCAAAATCGCCTACCCTGCCTTTAAGATAAACAAAAATAACAGGGAATGGCATGTACAAAGCTCTTTTTTGTGCAAGTACATTCATATTTCTTGGCCACTCCATGTGTATATAACAAACTTTAAGTCAATCCTTACACATTTTCATGTGCATGGATCTTTTTTATCTAATGAAGCAAAGCCAAAGTTCAGACAGGAAGACTGTCTTCTGGACAGCCCTAATTCACAATTTATTCTCGTTTTTAATCAATCAATCAACCATCACAACCCAACACGCTCGCCTCAACCGTATTCTCTCTCTCTCTCCTGTTATTCAGCTGTCATGTCACTTCACGACCCACCTCCACCCCTGCACCACACTCCGGCTGCCTGGTCATGTCCCATCAAACTGTCCAACCAGAAGCCCTTCATGAGACGTCCCAACTTTGTGCTCCATTCCTCATCACCGCCACCAGTGTCTTTGCTCTGTGGGGGAAGTCTCTTTCGTATCATAGCACCAAATTGTTGGAACAGCTTCTACTGGCGTTCTACTTCCTGCTGGGGTCTAAGCGCCATAGTTTATTCCTCCTGCTCACTATAAACTCCAATTTACTTATTCTCATTTGATTCTCAATACGTCTCTCCTCATTGAAATGGCAGGTACTTGTAAGAGAACAAGCCTTCTGTTTTTTTTGGCACATACAGTAGGTCAAGTGTGCAGTCAAAGAAAAATGACTGACTGGAAGTTCAATTTACAACTCACTTGTAAGCTTCAATTATCGAGACCAGTCTGCTCATGTTCTCTTAACGAAGTGATGAGGCAACGCCACAGAACTTCTACTTCTTTTCTCCTGTAAATTCTATTAAACTAGTTGAGCCCATTCTCCAATGCTGACTGCAATGATGAGAATGTCAAGTGTCTGAGTTGGCTCAACAGACAGCGAAACAGATGTTACTTGCAGGCTTTGGTGTATCATAAAACTCCCCCTGGTGAAACTCTAATGTAACGGTCCTTTGACTCAGGAACCTGATCTGCACTTTTCTCCATCAAGTTGCTTCTCTCTTTACGACTTCTCCCTCCTCTGAGATTTTAACTCTTTGGCTTGACAGCAAAAATAAAAAGTGAAAATATATATCTTTTGAAAATTAATGGCCATAATTAGTGTCTCCGCTTTTAGTTAAGATTAGGCACTGATCTATAGATCACAGACCAGTGAGGTTAAATTGTGGATTTAAATGTAGAACTAGGTTGGGAGCTATTTTGTGGTGAATAGCAGGCTGGGTTCCTCCCTTGTAACATGGCCATTAAATTACAACTCTGTCTTGATAATTGAAAGCATCTGGAAGGCTTTGGCTGGATGGGACATGTGAAGCTTTTGCTGGAGCCGGAGCAGAGAAGCTGGCAAAGCTTAGCTCTCTCATTTGAATTAATATCCCCAACACCTGTCTTTGGGGAAATTAATCAGTGTTACTGTAAGCGGCTTTCTTTCTTCCTCAAACCTTGCTGATTTTTTACTTTACTGACCCCATCTGGCAGCTCTTTCTCCCTTTCCCCATCGTCCTTCCCATACTCTCCCTCTGTAGATTAATTGCTCAGTGATACTGTATGTCAAAGACTGCTGTGAGTTTCCCTACCCAGCTGTTTGAAAACGGAGCAGTCAGCAGGATTTGACTCCTCACTTGCCACCTCTTAAGCTCTCCCTCCTACCTTATCAAGATCTCCTTCAAGGCCCCCTCTTTTTGTCCTTTACCCTCTTCCTCTGCTGATTTCTGTTGCAAATTTCCCAGCTGGCACACTCACGACGTGGGCAATTTATGTTTTGTCATTGCTATTTTTGTTGCAGGTTCAACAATTATTGTATGTTTTCAAATAGTGGCCAAAATAAGAACAGCTTATTTTCTCATAGATGAGTTTCTCTGACCTCCATTTTTACTGTAGAGGAACTCACAGCTTACTAAGGTCTGTTGAACTTCATTTGTGGTCTGAAAACAAAGTCAACCACAGATAAAATGCTTTTGCCCTGTTTATGCGTACTTTTTCATAACACGAGTTGAAGTTACAGTGCCAAATAATAATGTTCATCATCAGTTATTACTTAATGAGCTTTTTTTGACACCAGAGTACATAAATAAACACAGCAGGTTCCGTGTGAAGTGCTGCATGACTCACTGTTGATCACTAATGTGAGCCGGAATACCATCACCAAAATTGTCCATGAGTAACATGTCTGTCAATGTAAATTCATGCTTGACGGCTCGTAGTGTGTTTATAAAAGGCTGGTGTGCAGATAGTTTAAATGTTAAACATCAGAACTTTAAACATACATTCAGAACCTTTTCAAAAACACCTCATGCTGCCCAAAGCAGCCGGACGAGGTCGATAAATTATTTGCAGTTGCCACAATTACAGATGTTGCACATTCCTTTTCCTGATATTTTTTGTTTTTAGTTCAAATCTGTCACAGTGACTACCTTGTACCCTTCTTAAATTAACTGAACAACTCTGCAAGAGCTTTTTAGGTTCAGTTTTATTCTCACCAATTGAGGACATCATGCTTGGCATATTCTAATTTCCAGGTTGTGGCTTTTCTTACTGCTTGCTATCAAGAATAAGTCATTGAAGGAGGGAGTGAAAGCCAGAGAGGCTTATTGAATACATAAATCACTTCCTGGATAGAGGGTATGTTGTTTCATTGCAAATGGATCTCTGCCACTTCTCTGTAAATCACCATACACCCAAACAGATGTAGTACCACTCGGAGGCAGGACTCCTATGTAGGCAAAGAGAAAAGATATTACCCTGTTGCTTTCTATATCCTTTTCTCCCATTCCTCTCTTGCAGGGATTTGGGGTTTGCACAGCATTGAAAGACAGGCAGTATTTAGGTTACCGCTCTTGCTCCCGCCTCTCTCCTCTCTGGGTAAAGGGGCACTTGCTCAGCACAGCAGGGATACGGGAGTGGCATCAATCCCTGACGCTGAGCAAAGTCACCAAAAGTTCATACCTGGCCATTAAGCCGTAATGTCCCAACTGTCCTTATGAATTATTTCATGAAACTGCAGGAAACCAGATCTAGAATAATATCATTTTCCTAGTGAGCCAGAGTGTGTATTGCATATAAAAAATATCATCACTAATAACACAATAAGTCTGTCTTTTTTTTATTGAATTCCAGGTGCCACAGTGGCAAGGGTGTTTCTTTTGTATGCTAATGCAATCAAAGGTGGCATTGTGGAAAACACCATGGACTTCAAGACATCATATGAAAACAATTGCACATGGTTGTAGTTGTGGGTGATGGCGGGGGGGTGCACTGCATAATCGTAACAAGCAATGCAGCACATTCTGTTGGCCTTTATTTGAACCAGAGGAGCTGGTGACTTAAGCATAACAAGAAACCAAAGAATACTTTTGAAAGTGGGCATTTATTTTGGCTGCTGACAGAACATGGTCCTGAACACCAGGTCCTAAATATGTCTGGCTGAATATGTACATGTGTGTGCAGAAAAGGGCAACATTATCATGCATAGAATTTTGTCATGGCAAGCGTTTACCGTGCTTCCGTTATAAAGGCAACATATTTAAGATATTGTTTGGAAAATTAAAAGACACACCCTGGAATAACTTTTACATCACTGCAACAAGGTGAAAAGTTAAACCTTTGGAGGGGCTGTTAAGTTACACTTAATGATTTTCCTATAGCTTTAACTTTCAGCTGATCCGCTGGATATTTTCAATCTACTATTTAAATCACTGCGAGCTCTTATTGTGATCTGTGGATCTACAGTATTTTCTTGACTTCGATTCCAGACGAAGCAGACATTTTTAGAGCCTTTTATCCCCAACATTTTTAGTTTTGGTTAATTAAAGCAAGCTCATGGTTGTCACTGCAATAACGGTTTAGAAATAATGAGTCGGGTTCAATCGGATGTTCATAGTCCCTGCCTGCTCCTTTTTAAAGGTTGACATTTATAGCGACCCAATCTGTCTGCTTTCTGTGAGGGGTGACTTTGGCTTTGTGCTCCGAGGCTCCTGACTCCTCATGCTTCACCAACCTCACTGCAGCAATTGATAAAATCCCTCAGCTGAAAAAAGCGTCATTAGAAAGAGGAGATAGTTAATGAACTCTCACCCTACGTGCACATCTGGCATGGTGCCAGATGTGCAACCCTTCAAGTCTCTTCACCTTGGACATCACTCTTCCAACTACATCTGTGGCTACATAAGAAATGGCACTTCCTGAAATCAGCGGTCTAGCCCTTTTCAGATAGAAGGAAGGAAAAGATGAGTGTTAATCCTGGTCCTTGGCTGCAAAGTATGTGACCATTTATGAACTATGACTGGAGCTACCCTGACAGCCTGCTGCTGAGAGTAATATTTTAATGATGTTTATTTTTTGTGAGCTGTTTTCACGATGAGAGAAATAGCTGAAATTTCTCATCAATTTAGTTGAGTTTGTGATTTGTCCTCCTGACAGAGCCTGGCAGATATTGGGATAAAATGTTTCATAACTTGTAATTACAAATTTGTAGACTTGACTGAGTAATTCTTTTCCCTAACATTAATAATTTGTTCTTTTGAAAATTGTTGACTTAATTGCGTCAGATTCATAGTGTTAAGTTATTTTTCTAGTGGAAATGGATGTTCCATGTTGTTGTGGCCAATCCATTAAACAACAGGTCAGCGGACAAATCAGAAGACAGTTGGAGGGTGAACTGATTGTGGAGTAGCAAAAGAAAGGAATATAGAGAAAACCCATTACTAAGATTCTGTGACAACAGTGGGTTTTCTTTGTAACATTTAAAAAAAACCCAACACAACGGTGCCAAAACCCTCAGTTGGAAAGCCTTTATTTTTGTAACCTAATTTTTTCAAAAAGGTAATTCAGGATTCAGGATACGGTGTAGTGAATGGAGTTGGAGGGAACAATACAAGCCTTCCCTATCCGTCATGCACCCTAATTAAAGGTTCTGTGTGTAAGAATACTCCTGTTATTAATGACACTGCTTGCGCATGTGTTCACGGTCCGTAGGCGGATGCGGGCGAGTATCCAGGCCATCGGCAGAAACAATGACAAGATGCCCAGACTGGGAAAGAAATTCAGTGCTATATGGCACTTGGATTCAGAAAAAATTTAGAAGTTAGCAAAACAAAATATTATTTACTGTTTGATAATGTAGTCTATTGATGTAGATAGCGATACATGAAATATCATCCATGACCATCCGCGCTATCATGTGGTGTTGACCTTCCATAGGAGAGGTGGAATCTGCTGCCCCTGCCCGTGTGCAAAGAGGCCAGCCAATCCAATATCATTGGGAACATTTCTAATGATGCAGAGAGAGATACATTACAAACATTACCATTGTAGTACATGGACTCGTTGACCCTGCAGTTTGCTCTTCTTCACAATATTTGAATTGAATCGCCACACTATCCAATTAACATGGATCTGGAGATAAAGGAAGTCTAGTTTACAGTTTACTTTTGACTTGGTGGACTTGATGGGAATTTTGTTGGTTGGTAATCTCATATATTAGTGCCCCTATAGTTATGTCCTTGTGGTCTTTGAGTGAAACAGTAAACTAGTAGGGCAAGATCTCAAGCAGACCATGCTCTATCATCCTCATAGCAAAGTAAAGGGATTACACTGATAGCCATATGTGTAAATCTGTCCATTTCACCATTTTGTTTGTGACGTTAGTTTGCCATGTAAGAGATGTGCTGCCATTAAAGAGGCAATCCTATGCATGGCTGACTGCTGATTGATTCTCTCATGCACTCCTTCCATCTAACTGAATTAAAGTTAGAGATAGCTTCCATCCCTGATAAACACATTATATTCATCTCACTCTCATTCTTTCCAATTCCGTTCCTTTTCTCTCTGTGTGACAAAATAACTGACCTTAGCAGCAGGTATACTGTGTTCCTCTCTGAATAGTTTTAAAATATCCATCCTCTCTCTTTACAATAGCTTTTCAGCCAGCCCAGGTTTGCTGAGTGATTTGTACAATCGGTGGCCCCTTTCCATAGGGGGAGGAATGATTTCTAATTTCGAGAGAGCCTACAGCTTGGAAATTGCAGTTCTGTCACACCCCCAGCCTCGCTGGTGAATACTGACAAGCCCATATCTTGCACTCAGACAAACTGACATGGCTGAATAGTGTAGAGAGGGAGGAATGTAGATGTGAGAGATTTTTTGTACACTGTTGTATCAAAGGAATGGGAGGACACTGCTGTGTCCTTGCAGAGCTCCTAAGGACTGCATATTAGATAGCATTGCCCCTTAATCATCCACTGCATACTGGTGCTGGCTCTTTATGTGCTGTCACGTTTTATCCAGGGACAATGGACTGTTTTGAAGTCCCCTCCAGCCATTGTGTGAGCATATGGTCCTAAATAGTGAGACGTCAGATTGAGGCTAAACTGCTGCATGTGGAAGTACTTAAAGTTGAGACCATGACAGTGTTTATTGATGCACAAATGTACCGACACGTTGCAAACAGTAGTGAAAGTGCTGTATTTTAGTTAGAAATATTTTAGTCCTAGTTTTTAACATATGAAATGTGCAGTGTGCAGTGTACACAGTGTGTACTTTGTAAATGCTTACCTGGGTTTAAATATTTTTCAGGTATAAAAAGACCATAAAACGTTATCATTGTGACATCTTACCTTTCATAAAGGTCACATCTTATATGATATCCAAGACCATCCTGGCTGTCTGCGCTGACCTTCCAATATAACAGTGGCGGGATCCGCTGCCCCTGCCAGTGTGCATTGAGGCCAACCAGGCTGCAGAATCCAATACCATTGGGGACATCAGGGAGATGGGTGATCGGGCAACTGGGATTGCGGATATGGCAAGTGGATGGCAACTAGGAGTCTGCTTTCTGTTGCCACTGGACCATATAAAGTTTTGAAGAGGATTTACCGGGACTGCAGACAAGAGACCGGCGGCGGCGATATTGAGGTGAGTGCAAGGAGGGAAACTTGGGGGATTATGTGAGAAATGTGCTTTTCCTGGGCAGCGGCTACAGAGACAAAACTGTGAGACAGCTATGCTTCTTTTGAAGCTCCAACTGCAGGCAGTGGATATCATCTCTGTGAAGTAATCACAGTGAATACACATGTTTGCTGTGCACACACAGCCATAGCAATAGATGTAACTCATAAAATAACACAATTGATAAAAATAGGAGACTTAAAACAACAACATTTTAAATTTTAATTCAAAAGCTGGAAAGATCATTGAAGAGGCTGAAAAAAATCCCAATATGAGTCCTTAATACAGATTAAACATGAAAAAAACTAGCAGATTTGAGGTGAACACATGAGGAGAGCAAATCCTGCAAGGTTGGACAAGTGGGTCCAGGTGTTGGGGGCTTGGCTGAGGGTGGTGACTATGTTGTGAGACTGACATTTCACTTTTGACAAAATGGGATTTAAAATATTCACAGTGTCGTTGTGCAGGACAATCGGCTTTATGCTGTGATATATTTAAATATATTTTCAAATGTATTTTAAGGCTTCCCATAAATTACACTGCCCTTCCAAAGAGATTTGTCAATGATCACTCAAAACACACCACTGTAATAATGCACATATATGCGAACAGAAACCAGCCTGACCTAGCCTGTTTGACCATGTTGTATACTAACAATCTGTCAAATCCTACGGCATTTTTAAGTGAAATCTGTGGTGAGTTGTCTTCCTTTTTGACGTTCTCACCCTTTATTCCCTTTTCAGAAATTTTGCAGGGCTGTGATCATTTCAATAATTCATTATCTGTTAGTAATGCCAGTTTCTGGTACTAATAGTAATGTAATTGCGGCTTTACTCATCAGTCTATGGTCCTGTTCATAGCTGCTTTAAAATGTCTCTCGGGTTATCCGATCACAAGTGGACGCTCTAAGTACCACTCAAGTGACCACTTGTGATCGCATCTCATTTCCCGCACTGTATGCAAATAAACATCATTGCTGTTTGCATAGACCAAACGGGTTGGTGCTTTTAGCCACTTCCATTATAACATATATGGGTCAGTTCGTTTGTACACGTGCATGTTTGAGCTTGCTGTGTACAGCTGGTGCTTCTGGTAGCTGAAACGTGTTCAGCAACATCTGTAAATAAAGCTGTTTTCAGAACTCTGGAAAAAATCTCCAGAAAATTGGGCCCGGATCTTTTCAGGGGTTTGCCTTTCACATATTGGGAATGCTCCGTGAAAATGTTAGGAAAATGTCAAGAGCAACATTTGCTCACATTTGCGTTCTCACATACAGCTCCTGCAAAAAAGTCCATGACTTGTCTGAAAGCAGCTCAATTGATGAATGCTAGTTATTTGGCAAAAACCCAAACCATACAGTACATGGTTAAGTGTGGCCTCAGACCTTCATTTGAGGATATACCTCTTTATTATCCCCGTCCTGTCTGTGTTAAACCAGCTGCAGTATTGAATAACTGGCTTGGCACCACAGAGAAAACTTTTAAAATTGACTCTTGACTTTAGTCAAGGTCATTGCATGATTGGCACACCCCCATTATAATCTTTCATTATGACAATGCTGTGATCCACAAATTTACCTGAGACATACACTACACAGATCCCCTTTTTAGTATGGAACAGCTGGAGTCTCTGATTGCTTTGTCCTCTGTGCTCATTTTCTCATGAATCTAATTTAGTATCTCAGAGGTGAGGAGGTGAGAGGAGGTTGTGGATGACAGTTCACAGTAATAGGTCTTTTGAGGTGAATATGCTTTTTATGAGCTTTGAAATTAATGCGAAGTGTTGTAGTATAACATCTGTGGTGAAGTATGATTTTTTTATTGGTTACCAATCATTCTCAGAACCAAATATTTGCATATTTGTGTCCTTTTACACTTGTAAAAGGACTTGTTGTATCGATATGTCTAAAGAAACCAAAAATACAACAGCAACAGTTGAGTCACTTTTTTTTTGTGAAATGGTCACTATACTGACATTATTGTCACCTCAGATTGCAGCTCTGTCCGAGTGTTGGCTACAAACCGACCCAATGCTGGTTTTAGGTTTACTTACACACTTTCTCTCTTTCTCCTGTTGATAATGAATATTGCACCACCATAGTAGTTGAGAGTGTCGCTCCTCCCAAGCCTTTCCATCACTGCTTTTGTTAACAACAGTGACAAGTGACAGCCCAGCTATGTTGTTGACAGAAAATAATGGGCCTCTGTGACCCTGTGACATGTTGTGACTCACGGAGACATCTAGAAACTATATTTCAGTACAGTATTCTATAAACATGTACTTACCAATGCCTGTTATGAACAGGAGCATCTTCAACAACAAAGTCATTTATGGAATACCGTCACAATACAAACTGCTTATTATTTGTACACTGGTGATATGTTTAGACATTGGTATGTAAAATGAACAATTGTTAATGTAAATAAGGTAATTTCTAACTAATGATACATTCAAAGCGATAAGTGTTAATTTATTTATTGAATCATGAATCAGATTAACTAAATTAGACTCTCTGTGGAGGGAACCATTTAAAGAAGCAAACAAAGCAAACAAACATAAACTTTTGCCGTTCAGGTATACTCAAATAATTCTGTACATGATTCTTGTTAAAAACTCTTCAGCAGACTTGTTCCCATGGTTTCATGTAAACCAAACAGGTCATTACTTTTTCACTCCTACAAACTGCCGCCCTCCTGATGTTTAAATGAGCTTTGCCAACTGCAAACCCAGCAGGAACACCAAGCCTCGCATTAAAATTAGGTGATGTAATGACCACTTAGTGCTCCATAGAAACTCTAAGTGACTCCACTGCCATGACTGCAGCCACCAAATGCATTCACAAATAATTTAACATTAACTTTCCATGAAAGTGAAATTAATTAATGGTTGTCCTGTTCTATTTAATATTTCAACGACTGGTGTTTTAATGATGTTCATTACTTGTTTTATTTTCCGAAGTGAACACTATTCCGAAAAGAGTCACATATATCAGATAAACACAGAGTGACTGAACTATCCAAACACATTTTCTATTTGGCAAAAACAAATAATGAAAGAGTGTGTTTATCCTTGGAGCTACAGACATAATTATTGTGCAGGCTTATCTGTGTACAATTATCACGAACCCTATAGGTTCAATCGGAGAGAGAAATGCTAGAGAAATAATGAGACTGTAAATTTCGGGCTTCCGTAGAACATAAACCTGGTGCAACTTCGACAGAAGTATTTAATTTGAAACATATACATGTGAGAACACAAAGTACACACCATTAAGGTGAGCTATGAGGCAGCTTTTCATCACACTCAGTTCCCCTTTGTCTTCAAATTCAAAGTCACAGAAGCCACACGAGTAACTGTGCTGTGTTTCAAAGCCATCATCCTCTGTCACTCCTCCCTGTGTGCTTTCTTTGTGCTTGCATGGTGGAGCACGGTGCTTCAGTGGAGACGGCAGACGTTAGAGATTGTTCTGCACTTCAGACAGTTTGACAGGAAATGTTCGACTGTGATGTTAACATTGAGTACAGTATTCTCATAGATGATCTATGATAAGCAACAATTAGAAAAAAGTCAAATGAATGCGCTGTCATGGGTCATGATACATTAAAATCAATTATTAATTTATCAGCCATCATTATTTTAGAGGAATCGTTGTGTAAAGGTAGCTGGCTGACATGTAAAAAATGGTTATGAAAAGAAGTCGGCCCAGACAGGACAGACTTAATGCGTATACAGTGGGAGGACAGTGTCTAAGAACCTAAGTACTTCTAGGAAGAGCAGACAAACCATTCTCATTACTTACCTAAGGATATTTAATTTAACATAATTTCTTAGAATTTGGTTTCCTTTTAGCTCACAGATCCAAGCTTTTATTTTAAACTCTCATGTATTAAAAGATCAGCCAAGAAAATACGCACTTTATATCAGATAAAAAGTTAACACGCAAGTATACAGCACAAACATACAGTATACAGTCTATTCAGTCTGACAGTTCTCTACTCTAACAATTGTTATAGATCAATAGAAAATATCTACATGTAAATACATTATGTAGGTGAGTCGCAGCTTGTCTTCCACTGAAGATGTTCCCTCGTGCCTCATTATTTGACTCACCTCCACAACAAAGAGGTTAACTATTCTCCAAATGTGTCACAGTTGCTTCCACATACTGAATTAAAGAGGGGGGGGAAGTACCTCAAATGAAGCCCTGTAATTTCTCTCATTACCACCCATCTCAAGTGTCAGGGACGTGCCATTGAAGAAAAACGCTTTCAGATTAATTAACTAAGGTGATCTGAAGGACGCAAACTTCCTGCAGGGAAGTCCAGGAACTTAGACATACCGAGCGCCCTCTTTTCTTTTCAGTGATAATGAAAAAGATACAGATGTTAAATCTTTTGGGCCAGGATTGTTACTCCAAATAGAATTAATAATATGATGAGATGCAATTGCTGCACCATGCAGGCATCATCAAACCAGCCTGACCTATAGCCTGTTTGACCATGTTGTATACTAACAAGCATATTTTGAAGTTTTTTAGTGTTTTAAGATAAAACAACACAATGCGGCTTGAAAAATTTGATTATTTTTCTGTAAAATGTATGTCAAAGTATGTTAATCATAGAGGGCTTGACTTTTACGTGAAATTATTGACGACAATCTAAAATAAAATAAAATACTATAAAACAAATCTGCGTTATACTTTGTAAGGCTGGCTGTCAGTTATGATTAAATGCAAAATGTAAAATATATTGAATATGTCTTGGTTTAGGTGCTGTTGTTGTATAGCTGGTAGCATCAAGTAAAGGTTTTGACTAATGTGATTATGATTACATTACCATAGTGGCACTAATCAGTGACAAGATGAGACACATGAGACAAAATCTTTTTTCTTTTTGGCTCCAAACAGCCTTGTTAGTCATCAGGATTGCAAGTTCTTCCATGAGTGCTGCTCTGCTTTCCTAACATTTTGCCCTACAGCCATCAGCCTTATTTATGGAAAATAGAATATGCTGACGATAATGAATGCCTATTCAATGTTTTTTAAATGAGAGGAAAGCATAAAAGTTTATTGATGGATGTAACATAGTACAGATAGCTTGAAGGTAAAAAGAAAATTATGTAAGCTCACAACCAGAGAAAAGTTCTATTTTTCAGAAATGGCTAGGCTGCCAAGAGGCAAAAATTCCTTCTATAATCAAATATTTCATTTAAACTTCAAATAAGAGTGTAATGGTAATCAATTCATCACGCTTATTGGCGAGGCTTTAAATGAAATCAAAGGTGGAACGTTTATAAAACTCACTGCAGTCAGTCTGGTGACCAAAGGAGAGCACTGATGTGAAGCTAGGTTTCCTGGCCTTGATGAATGTCTTTGTAAGGCATGCTCTGAAACTCATTAGCACTCTTAAATACATGGCATGGCAACCCCACTGAATTTGTTTAAAGTAATTTGTTTTGCCTTAAATTAATCATCAAAACCCATCAGAGGTGAAGGAGAGTGCGCTCCTAGACATTGAAACTGTACCCTGCCTATTTAACATTATGATCCTTGGCTTATGGAAAGCGGTTAATGTGCTACATACAGTATATATAAGAATTAGAGTGGGATATTTAATAATAATATTTGCTACCAGTTTGTTACTAGTAAAATGCTCATCTTTGCTAATACTTTATTGCAGTTTATTGTCTTTGGCTGCGTACGTTTTAGCTAGAAATACTGTGTGTGTCTCCATGTGTAAACTACTATGTCTCTTCTGTCTAACATAACTACCTTATTGTCTTGTTGTGCCCTCATTAAGTAACCAGACAGATACAGACTAAAGCATCTAACCCACTAACTGACTTTTGCCTTCAGTGTGAAAGGGCACAATCAGCATTTATTCCCAGGTCAAATGACTCTGTCAGGGCTATTCATTGGCTCCAGCTCCAATCAGTAGTGTTGGAAACATAACACCAGTGTGGACAATAACACGACAACAAAGAATTTGGAGTCAGCGTAGAAGTGAAAATTTAATTAAGCAAGAGGAATGAAAAACACAAAGCAATTAGGTCCAGGTTAGGTTACACTTCTTTCTTACTGTGTAAGGCAGTACTGGAATGGATCCTCACTTCTTCAAACTATTGTGACTACTACTGCTACTACTACTGCTACTACTACTACTACTACTTCTTCTACTATAACTAAACTGATGATAAATACTCCAGGTTTTTTAGGAAGCTTTTATCAGGAAACTCAAACCTGTGATGTATCTCGTACGTAGTGGGGCCTTGTTTGTCATAGGTCATGTGGCTTTCTGCAAAATGATACAATCCTTAAAACAGTGCTTTGTCCCGGCACGTCCCATCATCCACAGCCTGTGATTGTAACGCCCTGTCACAAACTGAGAGTGGCAACATCAGCTGTTTTATAGAACACTTGGTGGAGGATCAAGTGGTCAAATGCACTGTCTGCAGGCCAGTTAATTTAATTGGTGCATATTGACTTTGTTAATCACTGATTAATAAATTTCACAGTGATACAAGAATAAATGTCTGCAAAGACAGACCTGACACGAATACTAGAACATGGTGCTTTCTGGCTTCTCTTTATCTATTCTTCATGAAACTAAAATCGTGAATGCAGATCATTTGAAACATTGTGGACAGCACACAGTACAGTTATCATTTTCTAACTACTTGTAGGTCTGCTTATCTCAGCCTTTATTTATGGGTCATGTATGCCTATTATATTCTATGCATTTGGCAAGGTGCTGATATTGACATACTGTGCTTGTGGTATCTTTAACAAGAAGTCAGCAACGAATATGTAAATGAGATTTTAATCCCACATGTGCAAACATGCATCCCCCCTCTCTGTTGGGAAATATAAGATGCAAATAATGCATCATTAATGGTTGTGCAGTAAAAGAATAAAAAGATTTGAGGATGGTGGTTTTCCTGCATGAATTGCTTCATCAGATTACCAACAATATCTCACAGCTTTGAAGCTGCGCTCCCTTCTTTTGGTTTATTTCCATATCCATTTATCTATTAGAGTTACAAAAGTTAAAGATGGTTGATTTTATTCATTATTGCACAACGGCTTGCGTTTGGAAACTTCTGTGCAGCTAAACTGGTCTGACTGATGCAGACAGTGTAGTTCGTGCAGTCTACTTATGAACAGGCAACCCTAAGGCAAGTCTATAGGGTAGCACCCATCCCTCGTTCTACATGGTGAGGACCAGCCGCTGCTCCCTGGCAGGAGGTTCCTATATTGCATACGATAATTATCATTTGAACCCTTTAACAATCCCATTACAATATATTGTATGATAGCTAATATAACGTTGTTATTCAGATGATCATATAGATGGTTAAAAACAATCATCTAGGAAAGATTGGAGGTGAAGAAGACATTTTTCTTCTTTTTTCCTGGGAGAGGCACTCACATGGAGGTGTGAGAGCATTATGCATTATTACTCCATGACTACCTCACTGTTAACAAGTTTGCATTCCCTCAAGGAAACTGCACCACCATCTAACCCAGTTGATTGTTCATGACATAGACAGAGATTAAAATCTCAAAAAAGTATGTAATCACCCGGTTCAGGCGCAGTTATATTGTTTTCAAATACAGTCATCACACTGTCACTGCTACTAAATAACCACACATATCCCTTATGATACATGTTGCACATGTTCATGTGCCCTGATTTAAAGCAAGATGTTACTTAAGTACTAAAATAGAAGATATTAGTTTTAAAGTGGTGGACTCAGTCTCAGTGTAGGTGGGAAATACCAGGACTAATCTTTAATCGAGATTTGATTTGCTTTGGCAAATGATGTGTAGAAAAACCTACTGTAGACTGCAGTGAGAGTGAGTGGGAGCCACTGTGGTCAGCCATCAACATTCATGCACGTCAAAAGACTGCTGAAAGAGATGCTTGCACGTTTCTAAGCAACACACACACACACACACACACATATTTTTTTTTCTCATAGTGTACTTCAGCCTCCTCTGATCCCTGATCATCCTCCATTTCTCTGTTTCCAGCTACAAAAAATCTCTAATGCTCCCCACTGAACCCTACGCCTCCAGTCTCAGGGGGATCAGTTCACACTTTTAGCTCAGTATCTAGCACTTTCCAAACTCCCCTCTCTCCCACTTACTTTTATTGCACTCAGAATACCTAGAGGATCAAGTGCTTGTTCATCAGCGGCAGATTGAGATAAAGATAAGGGAAGTGGACACAAAAAGGTTCCAGAATGATGGTATGATGAGTAAACCGACCATAGGACATAGTGATGCACAAGTTAACATCACACGCTGACATTCTCCATCTGCTCACACCATCTCACTCTGCCCTCCACTATTTCTCCTGTTGATCCTCCACAGCTCAGTGTCAGACCTCTGCGTGTCTCTGTCTCACACCAGCAGAGTGCTTGACATTGTCTCCTCCTCGCCGTAGCCAAAGTCATGTTAAGATCATAAGCTCTTCATTAGTATTCAGGTGTAGGAGAGCTCTTTGGAGCTTAGTGGGCCTAAACTTGTGTCTCAAACAAAGACCTATTGAAAACCGGGAAGCAATAAGCATCTGTCTGCCTCTGCCTTAATTCTTGTAACCCTTGTTAACCCTATGCTTCTGGGTCAGTGCATAATTTGACATAGCCACCATACTGTATGTACAGAATGCACTTCCGAATACCCCCATCACCATCCAAATCCCACAGAAACAGTTGCAGTATATAATTAGTTTGGGTCTTATCTGTCTCTGATATTTCTCTATCTTTTCCCATGCTAATAGCAACACAGATCAAATATAATTCACTCCCTATTAATGTAGTGACTGTGAAACATCACAGAGGTAAATCTTAATATGTCAGTAGAAAAAAACAACTGTTTTGCATGGCATGCACTCGTGCCAATTGGTAAAATATTCTTGTAAATTAAATTAACTGCCCTTTAAACAGCAAATGTATGAATCTATTTTGACTCATTCTTCTAATGTGTACACTGCAAAATGTTCTGTGCTCGCCAAGATTTACTTGTTTCTATCTTTGAATTCATGGTATATGAAATATGACTTGATCATGAATATGTCTTATTTCAAGATTTCAAGTAACATCATCTTGCTGAATGGACTACTTTTTTGAAGGCTAAAAAAGGGGGAAAAAAGAGAGATTATAGTAGTAAAATGGCAAAGAGGACAACATCAACACTGTTACTGCAGCTCTGCAAAGGATGCACACATTATATATATCAGCTTGTATTTTTCCCTAACCTGACTCTTTGGTTCAGTGCCATCATTTCATCTTGATCTGGACCACATATTAGGTTTTCATTCTCTGCCTTATTGCATGTAATTTTTCTTCCCCCTCCCTTTACTTCTGTCCCTATTTGGTGGAGCAGCCAGGAGCTGAGAAAGCCAGTAGACCTGCACTGTATTAACCAATAAATCTTTCGTGAAGCGACTCTAACATCTGCTGCCATCTTCGTCACTCTTTTCCTTTTATTCCCCACATCCGAGACACTCTGATTCTCTCTACAGTCTCACATGGATACCCAGGATAGTCATATCAAACTAATGATGCCTGGAATAGATATTTTGTCAGTCCTTCTTTTCTTTCTGTCTTTCTTTCTTATCGCTCTCTTACTACTTCATAAAATAAATAACTTGAGATCTTAAGAGTCCGTCTCTCTCTCTCTGAGAAGAACTGACCTCCGGGTACAGAATTACAGTAGTTCACAAAATAAATAAAGACTAAAATAAATTTGGACTTCGCTTTCTTGCATCCAAACTAATCTTCATGAGCAACAAACTGCATGTTTGTGCTCTGACAAATTGCAGACACAGAGGGCTGTTAATGTGATGGGACTTCACAGAGTCTGCCTGTTAATGCCTCATATTTGGAGAGATAAGATAAACCTGCAGTGTTGTTCTTATTGTGGTGATAAGCTTAGCACAGGTTTAGCTGTTCCCCCCTACCTTTCAAAATGATGATGTTTCATGTCTCTGGAACTTGCCATGCAAATTCAGGGGTTTTGATTATAGATAGACACATGATATTTCAGTTTTTTAGTGTTTCTCACATTCCCTCATCTGATTCACCAATTATTGTCACTCAGAATCTGTTTTAGAAGTAACGGTAACGTGAAAAGCTACAGGGCTGATGACACACTATTACTATGACTATACACACACATGGCATGTGCTTCTAATGTGCATATAGTCTATTGAAACACACCTCCCCAACATGCTAGGCAGACATGGCAATGCCCCAAGCAGAGATTATATTACAAAAACCGGGGATGGGAAAAGTAGTATCATGTGCAGATATTGGTATTTATGGGAGTGGATGGGGTGATGGAGAGACGGAAGGAGATAGTGCCCTGCTGTTGTGATGATCTCTGACACCAATAGCTTTCCCAACGGATAATAGAACTTACATGTTAGAGAGAAAAACATGAGTTTATTGCCTGGGGGTTGGTGTGGAAGCCTGTAAAATGTGTATGTGTGGGAAGATGTGGTCGATGGAAGGGTGTATTCTCATTTCAGAGTAGAAAACACTCATAGCCCAATAGCTTTTCTGTCTCCAACAATGTATACTCTATTGGAAACTGGGTAGTACTGACTTGCACAAGGATTATATTTTCATCTACATTGCTGCCTGCAGGAATAGAGGTGGAAATACCTCTTTATCTTTAATTTCTCAAAGGGCCTCCCTGGCATGTTTCAGTTTGCTGGTATACATTTTCAAAAGCATTCATTTTCAAGGTTTACTTTTAAGACCTTTGGTTTCAGAAGACCGACTAGTTTACAGATGGAAGCAATAAAACAAGGAATAAAAGTTTGAACCACTCTTTCAGTGGTTAATGCCAGCAACATACGCCCCACTATTAATCTGAATGGAGTCAAGATGGTGGATTGAGGAAGGTGGTGGTTAGATGATGACATCCGCAATAGATTCAGCAGGCAAAAGTACATTAAGTTTACATCAAGCATGCTGATTTTTGATGGCTTTAGTGTGCATCAGTGGTTTGAAAGTTAGTTTTAGATTTGGTGATTACAAAGAGGCAAACAAGAGGCTGCCTTTTTAGATTTTTAATCACAAAAACACAGGATGTTATATGAATGAGTAGGAGCTTACAGTTGTGGTAGATGTGTGACTCAGGGAGGGAGAGAGAAAGTGAAAAAACCTTTTGATGGAAGATTTATTGAAGTGCATAAGAGTCATAAAAATGTAAATTAGACTCCATCCCAGTCAATGCCAAACAATGAAGATAAGAGTTTGTAGTGAGGTGCAGGGCTGTGAGTAGCCAATGATTCAAACAAGAGTTTGACTTGAGTGTCCAATATAGATTTTGTTTGTTGTTAATTACAGCTAGTTACCTTTTTCTCCTAAACTACTACTACGCTGAATGTAATTGAATGAGCATATAGTGGCTTTGTGTGTGAATGTTGGAAATATCTAGCACCAGAGGAAACTGTCTCGTTTCACAGGCAGGTGTAATTCAAAGGCACTTCACCTAGCTAGCTGCAATTATTTGTCCTTTAGTCCTGTTTCTTGCTCTCTGTCTTCTGCAAAATGCTCAGTTCCAGGAGACAGCTCTGATATCTTATAGATGATACTACGTGCTTTATTTCTATAAAAATAGAAGGGAAAAAACCTGTATGTCTGTGGCAGAATACTAGATATGTAACTGATGTTTAATAAATGTGTGCTGTAGCGCTTTAGGGGACATCACTGCAAGATTGCAAATCATTTGATGGTTTAACATTGATTCAACAAAATACTTCTTATTCAATGTAAACTATCTACCTGCTATTCCTTTGCTAGGAGAGTGGCCAAATCTTGGGTGAAAACATAAAGTTTTAGATTCACATGCTTATGCCCAACATGTAGGCTTGTGCACAACCCACAGCAGTACGTTATGATAGTGTATGAATAGATTTAAAGTTCCTGTGGTATTATTATTAGCATATAGTCATTGTGAAATAGAGACACAACCATCAGTAAATGATAACATAGCTCAGTCTTTCTCAAAGGGGGTATTTGGGGTTTCATGTGTGGAATATATACATTAGAAGGTGTAGGGGTATGAAATATAGACAAAACTCACTGCAGTTATATAATGATATAAAACATAAAACAATAATAAAAAACTGAATCACAGTAAGAGTTTGACACTGAAGGTAACCATGATAATCATACGGGAAATTGTCTGTCTTTAGACTTCTTCTTTTTAAAGGTGTTTCGACCTAAGAGGTTTCATTTTGCATAAGTGCTGCAGGCTCCTCAGGCAGTGTGTGCACTTTGCCTCCGCATTTCAGATGTCAGCAACTTATTTCAAACCTTTCATGCAAATATACCAGTCAATTGCCGGATGCATAAAATAACCCTGATTGTGGAACTTGTTAAGAATGATACATTTACAAAAGATTACATTTTGATGGTGTAAAATTTTCATTTATTTATAACGGGCAGTGTCCATATGATATTTGTGTGCAGGTTTCTTAGATAAAATGTGTGCTTTAAAACATCCATGAGGACTATTTCATTCTCAGCTGAAGCACCATGTTTTTTTAGTTTGTCTTGTATGACACTAGAGTTATAATTTCTCAATGGTATTCTTCAAGGGCCTTATACACAATTCCCTTACAATCAATATAATGTTATCCGGTACAAAGGTTCTGCAAAAAATAATACGTTTTACAGATTACAACTGCCAGACAGGATTTCAGTTTATTCCAGCGCTGCGGTGGGGTTGTGCTTTATTGCAATCTACTGTAAATTGTTCCTGTTATTTTATCCATTCTGTCAACACTAACAAATATGGCCTCAAAAAGTTGCATCATCACCACTTTGACACAATTTTATCATAAGCTTCACAAATGTGATATTCATTCAGAGTTATTGTATTGTGTTACATAATATCATTGTGTATATTTTATGTTACATTTCTCACCTGTTATGTGTAGTGTAAATTAGGTATCAGTGGGCGGCTGAACCCTAAATCGCCCTTGACGGCTGTGCGCTAGAAAAGCGCTGTTTGTGACGATGGGTGGTGGTGGTTCTTGTAGTATGAAGCGCTGGGAGAGTTTGTTAAGACTAGAAAGCTGCTATGTACCTTTTATCATGTAAAAAGGTGTATACGAGAAAACTATTCTGCACTTTTATCCGGTGTTAAGCAATGGACTATTGAGATTAATGAGATAATTAGGACACGTAGATATTAAAATAAACTGTTGAGATTTACTTTTGAGTCCCTGATCTTCGTCAAAAGATACCTGCTAATATATTCTATATTTTTCATGCTTAGTTTTATGTAAAGTGGAGTAAAAATTATGAAACATATAATTCTGCTTAAATTGCACTTTTATTCATGTGTTTTGAAACTGCTGAACATAGGGACAAGAATCTGTCTTTTTCAGCTTGGTGTGAAATGTGCTCACATGGATACATACAATGTAGTGTATGCTATTCTCTATTATGGCTTGTTTTTTGGGGTCAAACTCTGCAGCAGTGAGCACATCATCAAGTAATATGAGATTTGTCTTTTGTCATTTTATCAGCCCAGGGTTTTTATTACTTGGTGTTATGATACAGTTTTGAGAGGTAATAGAGTGGTATGTGTTTAGATGAGAGATACAGGACCTTTAGTGCTTCCAGGCATGACATTCAAGAAGAGAGAACATGAGAGCATCTTCAGCTAATGCGTGCCGTTTACTAGCGAAAGGTCAGCTATAAGTGGAGGACTGAGATAAAGTAAAGGTCAAAGCCTATTTGAAAATGCTGCTAAAAAAAAGAGAGTAAGAAATATAAACAAGTGAATGTATCAGGTCTCTGGGACTCATGATTATACCATTAGTTCTATGAGAACATTTAATAATAGATAAAAGATAACAATAGATAAAATTGTGGCGGAGGAGATTCCATTGACAGACCCATTGTGCAAAATGAAATTAATTGTGCGTCAGTGAGAGTTTGTTGCTCAGACCAGTGTTAAAGGTTAAATCCCATATACCACGAAAATTATGGATGTTAATGTAGCATTTAAACCAGACAACATTGTTGTGTGCCTTGGCCTTCACCTTTACAGTATATGACACTGTGTCCTACAGTCCTTTAAGAGACATGATCTAAATCTATGCTGTCACAAGCATGGCTTCACATGATTCGTTTTTGCATATCATCAAAGATTAATATTCAGTTACACAAATTGTCTTTATATTTATTTTGTTTGATAGGGGTAATTTCAACTAAATATTCAGTAAGATGTAGATGCTACAGTTGAATAAATAAACATTTGGCTTTTGTTGGATTCGATCAAAGTTAAGTGTTTAATCAGGCCGTGTATTGATCCCCTCACATGTTGCCATGTCTGCTTTCTCCAATATGCCTCTGTTGTCGTAAGAGCATTTCTTTGCTTCACCAGTGAATACACAGGTTGAATTTCCTGTGTTAATTTCCAGATTTGTATGTATCATTGTGCAAACATGCACAAGGCCTCATTGAGCTAGACCTTAGCCACTGAGCACTGCATTTTCCTCCGAAAGACTAGTGGCAATCTTTGGCTGAGGTGGTCTGTTTCTGAAACAGAAACCTAATAGTTTGTGACAGAGTGTGTGATTTCCTCAAAGCCATTTAGATATGGCTCAGGCCTCTGAAGAGCTAAAGACAGGATTCAGTCAGTAATACCTCACCAGGCTCCATCACCTGGCAATCACCGTCACCCTCTGGCTGACTGTAATCATTTGTGATAGCACCCATATGCTTGCTAGCCTCTCAACAGCACGTTTCACTCAGGCTTTTAGACGGACATCAAAATGCATTTCCTCCAAAAGCAGTAGATGGGGGCCTGGATGCATGAAGCCTAAGTGGAAGTAAAGACATTAACTCGGTCTGCAGACAGGGTTGCTGAACTGTGCTGAGTGACATCAGAGCGTGTTACATATCTGTTATGACCCTAAAGTTGGTCTAGGGGTAAGAGAAGGGAAGTAACGAAGCTTAGGAGGAATAGGGCAATATGCTGTTTATTATTCACAAACAATTGTTAAACAAACCCAAAGAACCTGGGTCAGGGGAGGCAACAAGCATAGCAAAAGGGCTGCCGGTCACGACAAATCATAAAATAAGCAAAACAAAACATCTAAATCGCCAGGAATTAGAGTAGAGTTGACTATATCTATTTTTGAAAGTAAAAAAATGGGAAACATCATATAGGATTTGTTGAACATATTTTCTGGCCTTATCATCCCACATTTCACAATAGCTACTAGAAGAATTTCATGATGTTAAAGATGAAACAAATTCACAATGCTGTGCACAGACAAGAACATTACAAATAGACAAATGTCAGCTAGCAATGATTAGCTCACATGGTAGCATACTATAGGGCCATATTACACAACTGTGGAAGCATATGTGGAGATCCTTATTCGCAGCAAATCCAATTTGTTATTGTTTCATAAACTTCAAAATATTCAACAGGAGTCCTAACGCACAGCAATATTTGGATCTGACAGAGTCACATGACAGGGGCATAGGACCGTGCTTTTTCTTTCTTTTTTACGAATCTTGTCACCTCATCTCTGTTATGTGCAGCCACAACAGCAATAAATTAAACAATTATTAGCTCATCCAAAGAGGGCAAATGGGCTCACCCTCTGGTTGCTCTATTAAAGTATAGAGCTCACATTGGGATTAATGCTCAAGGATTTCAGTCTGACAGAAGTCCAACATGTTTTTTTCCCTCCTTCACTGTATGTTTACTTTTTCCCACTCCTGCAAATTAAGTGAAAATAGCATAGTAGGTATACTCCAGCTCTCTGCATGTAGTGCTGTTGGATGGTAAATATGGCCCTAATGACTTGGCAGCAGGGGGCTCGGCTGTCTAATGAGCAGGGTCTCCTGCTCCACCACGATTCAAATGAGAGCATAATTTGATTTTCCCACTTAACCGCTATTCCTCTCAGAAAACAAGAGAGCAAAGGGGATATTTCAAAGAAGTCGAGAATTTCTGAGGCATTTGGAGAAAGGGAGGATGATTATCAGCAGCACCTGCATACAGAGACGGGTTTATGCTCATTCGCTTCGGCAAAGAATTAGATGAGAAGATTAAAAATACCATTATGTTTGTCCATTGAAACATTTTGAACAAAGACAAATGAAGCAAAAAAATCCCAACTCTTTTTTTTACAGTACAGTGATTTATGTGCAGGACAATTTTTTGGCAAGGCACAGTTTCTTTTTTCGGAGTCGGCTGGTGACTTCTCAGAGCCAAGAAATGCTGTAGTATTTAGTACACAAAGAAAGCAGGTAGTGGGTATAGGGATTAAAATTAGCAATTTTTCTGCAGAGTTTCTATTTGAAACCCTTCCTGTGATTTGATCCCTTACATGTGGCAGTAGAGGACACCACTTGAGAAGAAACCATGACGTCACCACAGGGGAACACACACAGTGGGTGTCTAGACCAACAGTAAAAAGCTCATGTGCGGATACCACCACATCCACAGAACATATGTGCTCTGTCCAACATGTGTCGATAGAGTGAAAGACGTCCATCTTTTAACACAAAACACCAATCCTTAAACTTCGTGCTCCCCACAAATAGTAACTGTTTTTTATCAGCGGATGTTGGTATATCACAGATATAATGTGATAAAATAGAAAAAACGCTTTGTTTTTACAGTGGAAAAAAAAGAAGATGGTTTTGGGTAATTTGGAAATGGTGTTTTATCAACATATGAATCTAGTACTCTTTAGCAATCGCTAGTGACACTAGCCCCAAAAAGCAAGTGTCGTTGTTTTGCTGTCCACACGTTATATTTTCTGAACCTTGACATTTTATCAGAAATAGCTCAGCTGTCACTCTTCAACCTCCTTACCCCCTGGCAAACTTTATAGTTGGGAGCTTTTATAATTTTTTCTACTTCTTCCTTACTACTGTGTAAATACAGACACGTTCTGTTCAAAGTTTAGTAAGTGAGGTCAGAGATGGAATTTTCTATTCCTTTGCAAAATTCTCCCTTATCAGCGAGTCAACAATTTCCCAAGGTTTTTACATACCATTTTTGTACAAATCTCATTCCCCCCCAAAGAGATCAGCTAAAAGTAAATGCTTTTTCCCTCATTGCTGTCTTCGACATCCCTAGTTGCACACACACACACACACACGTACCTGATAGTGACGCAGTACATTCACAGTCTCCTACCGTTTCCTCTGAGTAGCTCCCCTGGGATTGTTGGGGGCTGAGTGCATCACTCAAACACAGCTCGAGAGTAGTTTCTGAGGTAATGACAATCAGGAACTCATTCACCACTCAGATTTGATTTACTGGCTTGGAAATTCAAAGCAGAAATCCTCTGGTAGCAAGCTCCTTTAGAACATTTCCATTCAAAATTTCAAATGAAAATTTCAACATGTATTCATTGTTTCATTCTGGGTAACTGAGTGTAGAGTGTGTTATTTTATCCATTTTGAAAATACATTTACAACACGGTGACGAGTGCAATAAGTGAAGGGGTCTGAATACTTCCTGAAGCCACGTTATGTACTTGAGGAAAATGTCTTTGAAAATACTCTGGTGTGCGGTGTAGCTACAAAAGTCAACATTTTTTCCTCAGCTACTTCTCCCATTGCTTCCAGGGAATGTGGAGCTCATGCTGGTTTTTTTTTGATGAATACGGTAGTATATTTTGCAAGAGGCAGGGAGTAACCTGAGGACCGAAGGTGGTGAAGAGATTCATCTCAGCAGGGCAGTGAGACAAACTGCTTCCATGACACCTGCTGGTGTAGTGTTCTGCTATCCAGACTCTGCTCCTTTTCCCCCGCGTCATTCATCCATCATCCCAGCGGTAGGTGCACAGAGCACAGCCACTCTCCATTTGTCAGTGCCCATCAGAGGTGGTTACATTCTCATTACATGCCTGCCGACCCTTTTGAAGACTGAAATTAACTCGGGCTGTTGCGAGAAAATGTCACAAAGGATAAAATGCCGCCTACCACCTGAACAAGATTAAGAAGCCAAGAAATGAGAGAGATTACATTAACACGTTTCAGTTAATCACTTCCCACCCGGTGTTGTGTTGTTGCTGTTGTTGTTGTTGTTGTCATGTGTCATGTTTTTAATTTCACAGAATGGAGAACTCATGGTGAACAGACTGTTGCCAAATCTGATATACTTTGTAGGAAAAGAGGAAATGATTGAAGGCAGAAAAGAGGGTGAGGAGGCCACCAGAAAGGGGCGATCAGGAGAGAATATTTTGTTTCTCTGCCTGTTAATGAGACAGTGAAGGTCAAAATAACGCAAACCACTGGACAGATGAAAAAGTGATTACTCTCTTGTATTGTATTTTTTTTCCTCCATTGTTTTTGTCCAAACATCCCCATGATTTCAGATTAGTTCTAATTTATATTTTTAAGGCTTTAAATGCCATGACGTATGCTGCTTCTAATGCTGTTTCTTTTTACTGCTGCACACTGAAGAGCTGCTAACAGACTTTTTTTGTTTTTTGTCAGTGGCATACGATAAAGATCTATTCTCTTGTATTCTATTCTATGGGCAAAAGTCGGGTGAAGACCAGCTTTTACCTCCAGCTCTTAATCACCACTACAGGGCTTTGCAATGCGTGGTTGATTTTAAGAGCCGTGAACGGCTGAAAGAATCAATCAATAAATCAGTACTTGATAATATACAAAAGAAAAGCACAGCCAAATGTGCATGAATGTCTTGATGAATGACACTTGGAAACACTTGGCACTTCTCCTGATGGAGAGCACTTGGTCATGATTATGCGTATACTAGTTGAACTCTTTTGAAAATCTGAATCCTCTTTCTGATTCAAAAAAGTATAATGTACATAAAGTAAGAGAGACACTAAGCAGACAATAGGTTTATAAAGACAAATGATACCACCAGAGCAGGCATTTTATCCATAAATCATAGAAAACTGATTCAAGCAGCGGGTGGATTTGATGCTTTCAGGGGCTTATGAATAACAACAATTCAAATTCACCTGAAAATGTGTGAACACTGACTTTCTTACTAGTTTCACATAGAGTGAGCGACCTCAAACCACCTGCCCTCTTCCAAAAATCTCAAGCTTGAGTCGTTCAGAAAGAGGCCAGCAACACAACTGAGTAAGTTGTGTACTTGGTCGTAATCCAAGTTTTGTGGTTCTGAACGAGATGAGGTTTTGACCCGATGGCATCGCTGGATAAGAAGCCAGGGGATCACCAGTCAGTTGGCTTCATCCTGAGGAGAAGACATGAATGTGTGGATTTTCCACCCAAAAGTTTTTGACACATTCCACTAAAAGCACAAATGTGAATCTCATGGTGGCACTGGGGGATAGGTCAGAGAATCAACACGGTTAATCGGCTTCATCCTCAGGGGAGCATGACGGTCTGTACACAGAAGGCCTGTTGAGATATTTTAGTCTCAAACAAAGTGGATGACTGACTGACATCACCATCTCCAGAGACATGCAGCTATAATGACAAAAAGACATTCTATACAAAATGCTAATATTAGTGTAAAGTATATTCCATTACATTATATAGTTTACAGTAAGACTTCAAGGCCACATTGTATTGCTTTCATAGCATTTAAATTAATAGCTGCCTGTGTGGCTCATAGGTTCAGCACATCATGTGAGACATTTGGACAAACATTGCTTCAGGTTCCTTTTTCAAAAGCTATTGAGATCAGTGTAATCTTTGATGTGGCATCTCGTTGCCTGTGTTGATAATGGCACTACAGCATTTCCTATTGTGCACCAAATATCTTGTCTATGCAATTATGATGCACGTGTTGACAGATGTTACTGATGTGTTCAATCAGGTGGAAGCTCACATGCTGGCATCACCTCTGTGCACATGTTGACATTTCATCAGTTGACGTTTGTGCACCAAGAAGACGTTGAGTAAAGCAGTCACCGAGCACCTAATGAATTCAACACTCTCATGTGACCACGGCTTGTTTAATTAGTCACCTAGACAACTGTTTAGCAAGCTGTATTAATTTATTTGTGTGTGTGTGTGTGTGTGTGTGTGTGTGTGTGTGTCTGTGTGTCTGTGTGTGCATGTGTTCCTGTCTTTCTTGAGGCACTTGACTGATGACACACACACACAAACACACGCACACACACACACACACACACAAACAGACAAACACACACACACACAGATTTCAGTTCATGTTGGTTTCTCTGAGCGTTCAATGGTAGGAATGTTAGTTTGTGTTCTCAGTCTGTTGGTTCAGAATGTCTTGACTTTGTCGCTTTGTAAATATGGGCACACACACACACACACACACACACACACAGCCCTCAGTCCTCTCCTGTCCATTCCCCCGGACCCCTGCTCTCCTGTTCAGTCTGACCAGCTGCGCGCAGTGTGCAGTTGTCAGAGAGCGACCGCACAGCACATCCCAGTCAGTCCTCTTCCTCTTCCTCTCCTCTCTCTCTTCCATTCGCACCATGGATCTATCCTCGTAGCAGAGCGCAAGTCTTCTACAGCAGTTGGCAAGTTGGTTCTCTCGTTTGGGGGCAAAAAAGCCTGCAAACAAACCCAAAACGGACGTTTGTTCTCTCTTCCACCGCCGCGCATCAGCCTGGCCGTTGGGAACACGATGCCACCCGCCGGGCTGCCTTCGCGCGTCATGCTCCTGCTCTGTTGTGTCTCCACCGCCGCGTGCAATATGTTTGCGTTCACCGAGGAGCCCTCGGAGAGAGCCGGCAAGTCGGACGGCTACTGCAGCCGGATCCTCCGCGCGCAGAGCGGTCGGAGGGAGGACAACAGCGAGTTCCGCCTGCGCGTCGAGGGAGAGCCCGACGGCTACCAGCCGGGGAGCACATACAGAGGTCGGTGTTCGTCTGCCACATTTACGCGCAGTGCTTCAGTTGGCACCGTGTGCGCATCGTCAAATGGACGCTATAGTCGGCCAACTCCAATGAAGTTTCTGCAGAGTCCAGACCATTGCGTTCTTTAGCCTCGAAGTGAACTATACGCGGGGAGTCATCCAGCATCCCAATGGGGGAATCTGCTTTTTTTTTTAACAATTCATTCAGGAAAAAGGTGACGAATTTGGCCTAATTTAAAACACACAAGTGAACATCAGTCGATGCATTTAATAATCATTTAAGGTTAATAAATAGATAAATAAGTGGTTTTATAAAGCTGCCTTTTTCTGCGACCTCTTTCATACTTTTTGAAATAGAAAATAAAAAAATTCTCAAAAAAACCAACAGTCCCCGTCAAATGTGAAAGTTATTGGTTCCAGTGAACATCTGCTCTGTGAATGACTGACAGACGTTTTTCTTTTGGTCTTAATTTTTTCTTTATCATCCAAATAGTATCACACAGTTAACTCGAAGTGGACGGTGGGAAGTCACGTCTTCTTTAATCTAAACCTATATCACCGATACTGAAAATGTGTTATTTTGAAGCATAAATTCATATCTCAAGTTGCTGTTAAAGACAAGATAAGATAAGATATATCTTTATTCGTCCCACAATGGGGAAATTAAGGCATTCCAGCAGCAAAGTGGACTGGAGAATATATAAAGAAATTTACAAAAAAGGGCTAGTATGTACAAAATTTAACAAAAAATAACATTAAATCAAAAACAAAGGTATATACATACTATATACAGAGCAGTAGCAATCGTTACACATGGAGACTAAATATAAATATTGCAGTTAGTTATTCACACACTTGGGGGTGAAGGAGCCGGTCGCTGAAGGAGCTGCTCAGTGCAGAGACAGTGTCCATCACTGATGATAGCCTTGCTACCATCCTCCTCTCCTCCACCACCTGCACTGGGTCCAAGGGGCAAAAAGTTGTGAAGAACACCAAAGTCAATTTCCCCCAAAATAAATAGTCGTGTCGGCTATGTTCTGCTGGATATATATATATATATAGAAATAGTGCGCAAAAACACTATCTTAAAGATCTTACATAAATAATTGTGAGGCTGAGAATGAGACAGTACAATTACTGTTATCTGAGCTACATTACATCCTCAAGAATAGTGGAAACATATATGTGTATGTGTGTATCAGATCATTTTGCCCTCAATCCATCAGAGCTCTACACATGTTGTGCTATTACTAAATGCAACACTTACGGCAGGTTGTTATTGAAGCCCACTTCAGTCTCCTGTTTGGAATGATGGTTGCGGTTCAGCTTTTTTCTGTCTCTTTTGTTTGCTTTCATCTAGTGACTGTGATTGCAACCAGCCCCTCCTACTTCAGAGGGTTCACCCTTATTGCCCTGAAGGAGGGCACAGAAGGAGACCGGGATGAAGACTACGCTGGGAATTTCCAGGTAAGGGATATAGTGCTAAAGAAATAAATACTCATAGTCAGAAAAAAAAATCCTCAATTAATACAGTACTGTAACAAGGTAATTAGTTATATGCTCCTCATCCCGGTGCACACGCCTGTAGTTGAACCCTGGTATTTAATGTCCGTCCTTATACCAGTGATGCAATACATTTTAATTCATGACTCAGCAGCCACTAAAGAGCAGCACCGTTACCTGCACCTGGCTTAACCATTATGTCAATACCATTCTTCCCCCCGGACTCCAGCACAAGCACTGTGCAAGAAGGGTGTGAAAAGAGAGAAATCATAGATCTTGTGGTCGCTTGGAGGGATCCTTTCCTTTTTTTTTGCACAGCCTTCCTGTCTTCACATGTCAAAGTGTGATTATTCTCACTTCACCTCCTCTAATAGGCTGAATATAGCATATGAAAAGAGCATACTCTCAGCTCTGCTCCATGTAGCTGTGCTTTGCCGGGCTTGGGAAGTACTCATGTGGATTTGGCACACGGTTCATGTATGTAGGAAGTGTACAGTTGGTGGAAAGAGCCTGATTTGCATTGTATAGAGGCAGGTCCAACTAGAGTACTGTAGGAAGAGGGGGAGAGAGAGAGGGGGGAGGCTTAGTTGAAGTGCTATGTGTATGTGTGTGAGTACAAAGAGGGATAATAATCATATTATACAATGATAAACCTAAAACACTATACTACTATATCATACATACAGTAAAAGGTAATTCATTAGTATAGATTCCATTATAACGCAGTGACTGTAGAACTACTGTACATGGTGAAGTGAAAAAAACTATGAAAGTGATTTTACATTCGTAACCTTTTAAATTCATTCCTCTCCACTGGTTTTTGTTCTGCTCTAATGCGTTACAGCTCACTATGTCCTGCCACTGCCTATTTCATCCAAGTCGAGGCTGCAGTGTCGAGAAATTCATAGAGCTCGCAGTGCACAAGATGACATCCTGTTTTCAAAGGATTTTAAAAGAACTGAGCAACTGAGGAATTGTTTTTATCTTTGTCAAGTTCCCAAAAATAAAGGCACATATATAGGCCCCTGGTTTTAACCTAAGGCAAATTTGTGCACAGAACAGTTGTTGAATGGGGTTAACAGTGTGTGTGTTCTCTTTTGTGGACTCTTGTGAAGCTGTTGGTTTCAGTATCTACCCACATGAACCCATTATTTTATTGAACCTGTAGTTTACAGTACATGGGGAGGTTCACTTCGCAGCCCTGAGGCTGCCCTGATCACCGTTATTGCCATGCTGGCACTCTCTGTGAACCTGAGCCTTGGATATCGGAGGACATAAAAGGCCGGAACATTTTATTTAGTCCTGTGTGTGCACCTCACATCTCATTACCCAGTGTTAGCAGCAGCAAGGTTCCTTCTCTTTTATTTGTCCTTGGAATTGATTTCATGCTGTTGTTATTTAGTGCCAGCCTTGAGCGTGATCCCCAGCCATACGGCAGCACTTGGTTTGGTGTGACAGGGCGCTAAACGTCAGGAGCCAAAAGGGGAAACATCACATCCTTTAGTCACGTTAAGTCACTTCGTGCCTCACATGGTTGAGTGTGGAGTGCCCAGAGAAAGTTGTGATGGATAGATGTGTGACCACAGGTCGGCATCAAAATTAAGAAAAGATATGTCATTATTGGGATCTGCCTTTGCTTTACTCCTGCTACAGTAGGTCTAAAGAAGCCGAAAATCTCTTTTACATATGCACATGGTTACCTGTCTAGTCATAAGCTGCGTGTGAAAAAAAAGAAACGTCTGTCCATAGAGATCCCTCTATCATCACCTGCTCAGTTAGTCTTTCATGTTTTATGTCTATTATGTCAAAACACACACACACACACACACACACACACACACACACACACACACACACACACACACACACACTATTCCTCCATCCTGAAAGAATTCTGGGTGGGCCGGCCTCCAGGCATTGGGAGAATAGAAAGAGAAAAGAAGCTGCAACAGAAGACGTCAGGCTTTATTTAACATACAGCTCATTTGAAATCTGCTGGTGTGCTACATCTCAGCCTTCTCAGGACAACTCCCAACTTGATGAAAAGCACTTTTATTGAGCTCTCTGGGGAGGTCAGTTGCCTCTCTGTGTCAGTGTGTGTCCGCGTGTGTGTGTGTGTGTGTGTTGGCAGGATTGTAAACCAGCAATGCTGGTGATGTCTGATCAGACATTACTTCTCAGCGGGGTGAGACAAAAAAAGGCAAATTGTGACGTGGCTTTGTCAGGGGTGAAATCCACCATGAGTGCCATAGTAGACATCATGAGTGCGTCATACTGCCACAATGATGATCTGATACTAGGACAACATAGATGTTTGACATGACAAGTTAGTGTCTGGTTCTGTGGTCGGAACTAAACAAGGAATTGTTAAGTCACATCTTGTCTCCTTTTCTTCCACCCACCAACTGTGAATTGGAAGAAGATGTGAAAAAAAAGGCTAAATTAGACACATACAAGCAGAAAAGGGTCTTAGGTCATTTTGAGGCAAATTGGTTGCTTCTTTTTGCAGATGGTGTTGAATGCATCCCTGTGAGACTTGACTGGTTTCAACATGTGTTGCAGTCCAGTCAGGCCCGGCCTGTTAGAAACCATGGGAACATGGAGGAGGGGGTGGGTATAATCCGTCAAACAGAGATAGGCTACACACATACACACGCACACACACATGCTCACACACAGCTCCCAGGCTCCCCTTCTCACTCTTCACTGCATGCACATCCACACACAATCCACTTTCAGAGGGAACTCATTCATAACATGGCATGACAAAGGAAATTCTCTGCTGACAGCTTTATGGAGTGAGAAAGTTCCCCGTCTTTACCGTGTCACTTCCTATCAAACAGATCCTCGGTCTCTGGGCAGTGAATATAAGCTCGCTGGCTGTACCCTTTACTCGACTAACTTTCTGTCCAGTGAAAATCAATGAGATGCTCAGTATCTCAGGTGTGCACCTGAGTGGAGAGGACAGCTTGCTTTTGGTCTCTTCAGTTTGACCCAAAGAATCCGGGCTCTCTTTGTGTGATGTTGCTCACAGCAATGTGATGAGTAGGCATCTAGTTCGTACCTTTCTGATTGGTTTGAGTATTGTTGATTCCATTTGAATTGAATCAACAATAGAGTTACACAATTGAGTGACACACTATATTGCTGTGTCTATTTTGCTTTCAGGTGAGACAGTGCAAGTAACTTTCAGCTTCAGGTAGATGCTCACTCATGCACAAGCGACAAAAGAGTGCAACGTATGTGTGAATCATCTTTTTATAACTGTGCTGGAAAGTCTGAAGATGTCTGCGTCCATGACTCCAATACAATGAAAATGACAGTGATTCACAAGGTCTCCCAGCCGTAACCATCAGACAATTTACTTTTCCATTACTCCCACATGAAAAGACGAAGCATCTACTTGTGAGCCCTTGTCAAATACTGCATACATCTATGAATTGTGAGCAGTTTTGTGTTTTCAGACATGAAAAGGTGAAACTATTTATGATTTAACAAGAAACCAGAACAATTAAATGAATCTGAACTTGTGTTTTATACAGTAAACTTATTTTGTTCATCTCACCTATCCTGATAATCATCTCACTACCCATTAGATTTATTTTCTGACCAATTAGAAGGCTCCCAATCTGTAACGTGGAATTGAGTAATAAATAAACTTTTGATGTTTGAACCAGTGCATACGAGACACCACAGTTCAATTCAAGACAATAGCTGTGAGGCTAAATGTGTGCCAACTTTAAACTGCATACACAAATAGTTTAGGACCAGCATGATGTAGTAGTTTTGGCACCATCCACAGGTTTTTTAATTTATTTGTTTTTATCCACGATTTGACCTGAAAATGTGGAATTATTGTCAGTGTCAGCTGCTATTGTGTTGAAAGGCACTTGAGCTGACAATGATCACCTAATGAATAAAATCAGGTGCAGACCTTTTAAGTGCTCTTGAGGCAAGTCTTATTCATCATTAATCTCTGTGTGTCTCTCTGTGTGTGTGTGTGTGTGTGTGTGTGTGTCTGTGTGTGTGCGTGCCCATGTGCTTTACAGATAATGGATGAGGAGGAAACACAGTTTATGACTAACTGCCCCCCTGCAGTGACAGAGAGCACTCCTCGCAGACGGACCAGCATCCAGGTGTTTTGGACAGCTCCCCCGAGTGGCTCCGGCTGTGTCCTCCTCAAGTATGTACTGTACACAGCAATTAAATACTGAGCCTGTGCCAGCAGAGGCCAGGCCTCAGCTCCGCTCTTCAGAGAAATACTACTGTATATCCTATTGATGGAGGGTTAATTCATGTGATATATTTTTATTTTGGATAAATGGGTCCTTGGTGGACTGCAATGTGTTATTTTACAAGAAGTCTCATTATGTGGAGAGTAGAGCTTGCCCTTTCTATCAAGAGCTTGAATGGAATGTTTTCCACCTTGCACCACTGTCTTCATAATCCATGGATGATACAAGATTTTTTTTCTACCTTCATGGCAGCCAACAGCATGTCTGATGAATTTTAGTATTGCATAATGATTAAGTAGAGCAGAGTTGAGTCAAGATTTGATATATATTTTGTGGTTTTTGTAAAAAAAATGCACCGGAAAACGGCCATGGCAGTGCTGCAGTCTGGTCAACTTAAGACCAACAGTCAAGTTGACCCATGTAGGACTGATAACACTAAAACCCATTGAGATACAGTGGTATAAAAGAGAGGAGGCTGTCCTTTTGGGTTAGAAGCATTGCAATGCAAAAGATGGCATATAGCATGCAGTCATTCACAGCATAAGACTGAGCGATATGTGTAACTCTCTGTACTTAACATTATGCTAATGTTCATTGTACTGATGTCACAAGCTTCATAACTACGTTCTCATCATTTGCAGTTTTCCGTTGCCACCACGGTCTTGTCCTACCGGTCTTGTCCAGGACCACTTCTTATGAATCTCTACATAATTCAATGAAATAGGAAATCAATTCAGCCAAGTTAGTGGTAGGAGTGTTGATTGATGGATGTAATCGTATATATTAATTAATTCATGCTGACATTTCGGAATATGGATAGAGCTATCAGTTAGTTTCAATTTGAGAGAGGTTTTCATAGTAGGATGTTTCTAAGCATTTTGGTTTTTAACTTTTTAATTACAGACTATTTAATTAAATATTTTTCCAAGAACTCTTGGCTTATCCTGAGTATTCATCATTCTATGAACTGTATGGTGCTACATCGCTCTGCAATTGTGAGCTGTTCCACCACTATGGAGCAGGTCCATGTGTACAGTTGCTCTGTTTCATTACATCCCTTCGCCCCCTGGAGCTATGCACAGTTAAATTCAGAATGTATTATCAATTTTTCATTCCCACTTGGCTTCATAAACTATTCATTACCTTTATTAGTTATACCACTGACTGACACCAATCAATTCTTCTGGTGTGTGTCCTCCGGGCTTGCTTGCATACAGAAGGGCAGCCATGTTCGACTGAAGAGAGATCATGGAAGAAATCTGTTGATTAATCCTGCTCTGTTGGGAAATAATGTGCGTTGACTCACAAGGTCTTCTGATCAATGCTTTTTTCAATGTGTATGTACCCAGTTGGTTTCTCTGTTGCATGTTCTACATGTCTGCCGTTTGCGTGTACAAAGGAAATACAAAAAAAGTTTCCATTTTATAGGAATGCATGTGATAAGTTTCCCTTTTCTATGTCCCAGAGCTTTCCATTTCACTAGTCCTTGCCTGTCTGGAGCACCTGCATGACGTGCCCTTTTTATATCCTCTGAGCTTTCAATCACTCTATCGTTCTTTCTTTCTGCTCCTCGTGCTCTCGTCCCCTCTTTTTATCCCTCTCCTCTTTGTTTTCCTCTTCGTTGTGGTGCTGCAGTTTGTCTTTTTTTTTTCACAGCAGATCATGTCTTACCTTACATCTGCTCTCCGCATAAAGACCAGTGGGATGGTGGCAGAATTGTATTCCGCTGAGCACACGGACTGAGGAAAAAAGTTGAAAGAGCGAACAAAGCGCAAAGCCAAAAAGCAGATACTTGAAAGTGCGGAGCTGTGGCTGTTATACCAGCGTACAGACAATGTGGGAGGGAGAGAAGGAGAAGCTTGCAGTTCAAAAGCGATACCTCTGAAACCATGATTACAGGCCAGCAGTGGGTATCTTCCACTGTTCTTCCCTGTACCTGGCAGTCATAAAGATGACCAGATTGTTGTATGCCTCTGAGCTGCAACACAACATCAGTTTTAATCAAGTCTTATTGATCGGAGCGGTGCAAACGATGTAACTACTTGACATATTCAGGGCTTTTTATCCCACCGGAATAGTCACAGGGAAATGGTGATCAATATGGCCCAAGTCTGTCTGTGCCTATCTGTGCCTACGTCTGTAATCAGTTTGTTTGCCATTGCAGAATTCACATTTTTGGGGGATATTTTAGGTTTCATAATGGAGAGAAGGTTTTGTTTCTCAAAGAAACTCCTTATTTTTTTACACTTCACCTCTGCACAAATTCTGGATATTTTATGTCTGTTTTTTTAATTAATCTTTTTGTTTTGTTTTGTTTTCCCCCCCAAAAATTGTCCAGAGTAACATGTTTGACTTGGCCAAATTGAGAGTAGGCTCTCAACTCAGAACTTCTCAGCCATAGGCAAAAGAAAGATACAGCACAGCTTTCTGTTTACAGTGTGGATGTGGAGGGATTAACTTGGTATCACTGGCACTGAATTACAGGATTATTCTATATTAACAGCTGTGGATTAAATTTACACTGTATAAAGCAATGTCAGAACTGTTGAACACTTTGTTAAACTCTTATCAACACACCATATGCCATTGATATTGGTTATTGGTGAACAAGAAGAGTCCTTTGTCCCTCTTACCTGTGTACACTAGTCACCATGTTGGACTTAAAACAGACATTGGAAGTGCTATAGATTCAGTGCGGCACACATTCAATATACTGGAGTGACCACAGAATCCTGTGGGTAGCTCTCAGGTTGTGGGGTAAGAAGATTATCACCTTGCTTTAAGCATCCCTTCACAGAAAAAAAAAAAGAATCATGAAATGATTGTTAAAATCAAAGATAAGATTAGAGAGGAACATTTCATTACCACCGCAGGTAGTGATTATTTGTTTCTTTGTTTTCATGTCATATCCCAAAAATGCTCTATCGCTGCCTGTCTGTCTTTTTCCATGTAAAATATTACCGTTATTAAAAAACTAAACAAAAATAAAAACACAACATCTGGCCTTGAAATTAGAAGTGTGTTTCTGTTAGAAGACTCCTGTGACTTACATCATGTACCAGGAACCTTGGGCTGGCTGCAGTATAATTGATGGGCAGTTGCTGTCTTTTAAATGGAAAGACTGAGCTCGGTGGTTTGGTTCCAGCGAAGGTTGGTCTGTGATCACAGGGTCGGGCAAGGTTGCTCATTCAAACTCCTCAACTCTGAGCACTGACTGTGGACGTCCAATCCAGTTATTTTCAGCTTTCTCATATGGTAAAATCAAATCATGCCAAGGTTTTCCTTCAGTCTCTGTTGGTAACCCACTTTTGTTTTGTAAAAAATGTATCCTATACTTTACTTCGGCATCTCGGCGGGTGTTGGGGAACTTGCCCCTGCACTACCTTAATACTGACTCAACTCAAATCTTGTTTTTTAATGACTTTCAGTGGTGGAATTTCCCACTTTCCTGCAGTAATACAGGTAGGTGGTACGCACGCATAGTACACCGGCAGTCAGTGAATATCAGTGGTAATAATAATGCAGTACATCTTACTTAATGTTTAATGTTACCAAGTTGAATCTACCTTTGTCTCTCTTCTTTCTTTTCCTCCTCTTCCCCTCTCTCTGTCCCTCTCGCTTTGAGCTTTGGCTGTCGCTAAATAAACTTGCTCTCCTTGGCCGAGTGTTGTGATCAGACTCCGTTGTTTCCAATTAAAAGCACTGCAATCAAAAGGTCTAACAATGATGGATGTTGTCTTAGATCTCTTCACTGACCTCTGAACTAAATCAGATATTGAGCCTCATTTCTGATTGGATTCAAACTAATTGGCTTCCTTTCTGTTCACAAGGGGGCACTTGATGATAAAATCTTGCTAGATCTGCAGTTGTGTGATTACAAAAGGGGGAATGTCAGGAGCTATTGTCATAACCAAAACCGTGTGGTTGGCGACATCCTGGTTGTTTCACGGTGACAGAGTAAGTCATTTCAGATTATAATCCATATATTGCGGTCACCATTGCTGCCGCTATCTTTTATCTTTCCATTTGTAGGTGGAAAACAATTTATTTGTCACCTCCCTCTGGCTTGCGATATGGATGGTAGTGCAATGTGTTTTGAAGGGTTGTCTGAGTGAGACAGTGTATCAGTGATCAGATGGATGTCACAACCTCGTGCAGCTGTCAGAACCTGTTTATTTCTGTCAGCATAATGATGGGACAAATCAAGGAGGACTTCAGCACGCCATAGTCGAGCAGACCATTAGGAAGTGTTTTTATATATTGTCTCTTTGTAAATTCTGTTTGTAGCTGGAGCAGATAGAACAAAGTGAATTAATCTAATACCTGGTTGTAGGAAGAATAGATAGAACAACAAGCTGAGGATTTTATTTTCTCCTCCACACATCAATGACATACCCGCAGAAAGAGGCCCAGAAAATCTATCTCACTCTTTTCCCTTTGTTTTTTTCTCTTTGTCCTTCTCACACTCTTCTTTCTTTTTTAACGCTCTCACACATGGAGATATTAATGCGCCCACGCACACTCACACACACACACATACACACACACACACACACACACACAAATCAGTGCACTCTTGGAGTGATTGGGATCGACGGTGGTGTGGATCCGGCGAAGTGAGATAGAATTTAAATTGGATGTTAAATAAGCATTACTCTACTTGATTGTCTGACCAGCCCAGGAAAGTGGGCAAGCAGTGAGGCGGTGTGCTCCTCTCTTGCAGAGAGATATGTGAAATTGGGGTGAGATTGAATTAAAGCGTGAACAATTAGAGATGTGCTGTTGGCGTCGCTTACCTTGAACAGTTACATCCATGTTATGAGAGGCCATTTTGGACATAAATCAAACTTGCTCTTACACTGCCATCATAATTTTACATATGCAAACGTGAGATACAATGGTGATGTGCTTGAGTAAAAAAATGCTTGGCAAAGATAGTTTTTCTGTGAAAGAATTACATTGCATGTGCTAGAGAATAGGAACATCTAATAAACTAAAATGCTTTTTGACTGAAGGCAGTTGGTGGCCTCTTGAAATCAAAGCCTGACTCTGCTCGGGTGTGCTACTGATAATATGTTGAACATTCAAATGGAGGAGCATTTATCTCAAGATGGTGAAATTAGTCCCACAACTTCAAATTTGACACATTTTGTCAGAATCATAGGAAAGTCACCATTTTATATCATTTATTTTTTCACCTTCTTGTAAAAGGCAGTCATGCAGGAAATATTTCTTTATTTTCTCACACATTTGGTGTGTAACAATGACAGTAAAGATATAGTATATGTGTTTGGGTAGAGACCTCAATGGCGTATCATTTTTTAAAGAGACTTTCCTCTCTAGACTTGCATATAAGTCCATCCTGTTTCGGGTGTGCAGGATATAACCTGCTTGACCAACTTTGTTTGATATAGAAGTTTTTCAATAAATACCTCTTGTTTTTCCATTTTGTAGAAGTATGATCTTATGATCTTCTTTTATTTTCCTTTTTGTCCATCTCTGCCACACACCTCTTGCATTTAAAGGGTGAATGGTGCTTATTAGTAGGAAGAGAATAGTGGTGTATATAACTGTCATTCATTTTTCTATGGAGACATAGACAAATTCCTATAACAAAACCTTAATTTGCCTTTTGCAGGAACCATACAAGCACATTAATTGTCCCCTGTAAAAAAATGTCGGCTGTCCCCATATCACTGAGACTCACCCGTTGAGGAAATCTTCAAAGCTGACTGGACAAATTTGACGTTCAGTAATGATTTACCCCAGAAAGCAGTGTGAAAAGGAAGGACCACTCACTCTGCAGCTACTTCTGGAAACCAAACTGTTCTCAGAAGTCCTCTGCACAATGACTGACAAAACAAGAATGAATGCCCAAAAGTGGACTGAGGGGACTGGCATTCATTTGGAAAACATGAGCAACATGCCACATTTTGTGTTACTATGACTTGCATGAGCAAACCTCGAAGAGAAAACATTTAGGAAAGAATGTCCTTGCATACTGCCCATTAGAAAACATTTAGGAAAGAATGTCCTTGCATACTGCCCATTGATTTGTTAAAGCGTATCTGACTGTTATTCTCTGGTTCCCCAAACACTTGTTATTTGTTGTACATGTTGCATTCATACCATTTGTTTTCTTCCGGTAAAAGGTCACATGATAGGAATATGATGAGTCACTGTCATGACTGATGAGACCCAATCAGGAACGAACATGGTAGTCTTTATCATTGTTTCCAAAAGTCTGTTTCTGCATGTCCAGAGTAAACCGCCAACCTGCAGTTATCAAACTAAAACGGGCCCAGATGCGTTCCCAAAAGTCTCCTACTTAGGGGCTCAAAAACTCTGGAGCACAGTGTGAACATTGCAAAAATTATGTTTTAAAACTGAAAAAAGATGAAGCTTTAGACAGCTTAATCTAAGAAACTTGCCTTTTTGGAAGGACTTCTGTTGGCCTGTGAATCAGCTCTTATTGATTCAGTACATATCCTACTCTATGGTGTGTTTATGCATTTCTGTTTTTGCTTTCAGAGTGCCTTAGGGACATTCTTCAATGAGAAATTACTCTTTCAGTTGCTCTCTTTCTCTCTTTCAGTTTTCTCCCGGCGTTTCAGCACTTTATTTCTATGTATGTGTGCATCGTAATACTGATGCATGCCTTTTTGTGGTCTTTGTATGAGACACTGAATGCATCTGTCTGATTAAATGACAGTCTGATGTAGCAATTTCCCTGTGGGCTCTGACACCTACTTTAGGGAATCTTCTGAAGAACCCCCCCCCCAAAAAAAAACCAAAACAGGAAGATGATTATGAATAATTCTGTACCTGTACCATCTGCCACAAGACACTATTCAGACTCCTATCAGATCTTAAAAGCCAAGATTTTCCACATTTATTCCAGTCGGTTGTCTTCTGTTTTTTTATAAAACTGCAAAGCTTCTCCAGATGCACATTTTCCTGTCTTCTCCTGTTGACATTCACTCTTACATTTTCCCTGATATGCCTACATTTGAACTTGGTGCTGCCCCCAAACAATCTTCTCACTGCCTCCATTTCTTCTTTTTCACTCTGTGTAGGGCCAGTATTGTACAGAAGAGGATAATCTATTTCCAGGATGAAGGCTCACTTACCAAGCGAATGTGTGAGAAAGGTAGGCTTCTTTTACTGTCATGGAATAAATAATTTACCATGAATTTTCCCGATTCTCGAATCCCTCCCCGTTATCTTTTTTGTTGTTTTTCTTGACTTTGATGCAGGGACATTCCCCTCTGCTATTATGCGCTGACATGTGAATGATTGTAATTGAGCGTGACCCCCTGGCTGTGCATGGCATTGGATGTCACGCTGAGCAACAGATCAAAAGAATCGTGCTGCAGCCCCCCCCCCTTTTCCTCCTTTTGGCTCCCCACTTACTTAAAGCTCCCGACTCCTGTATGATGGGTACCACTCTCATCTGCTCCTTATAGTAATGAGCAATCTCTCAATGCCCATCTCATGATGTTCTGTCTTTCTCTCTCTGGCTTCTTTTTTTGTCCACTCCTCTGCCCTCCACTCATTACTTTACAGATTCGCTGTACGGAGATGCTACAGAGAAACCTCTGCTCGACTGTTGTGCCTGTGGAACAGCAAAGTACAGGGTCACCTTTTATGGGAACTGGTCAGAGAAGATTCATCCCAAAGATTTTCCCCGTAAGCACAAACTCCCCCTTCTGTCCTTCATGTCACCTTCGCTCTATCACACAAGTCTGGTGAAATATTTTTTTCCTTTTTTGGGATAAAATCCCCAAAAATACCTTAACCAGGAGTGAATTGGTTTCAGTAACGAGTTTAACCTGCATAAGAAAAGGCTTTTGTAGTTAATTCCATGTTGTAGTCCACCACTGTTTTTCAAATGCTATTATACACAAACATGGTATCAACTTTGCACTGGCTGACAGGTTCCTTCAAAGCGATCAACATTATTCATTTTCAGTTGAATCCACATACATGTACATCGTATTGCTGTTTGAAATACTTAGTAACCCTCCATATCTGCTGCTGAAATTAGTCTCCAACAAATTTTTATATTTGTTTGTTTGAGGACTTATGTTAAAAATTGCTGGACCTCAGATTTAAGTGAGAAGGAACAAATGGGCTTTGGGCTGTAACTCACAGACGGGGTAGAGACGTTGCATGAAGAGATAGACTAACTAATTGCTGACATATATACACACATTTGTTGACAGAAACAAATGGGCTATTGGCAGTCTAATGCCTTAATCTTTTCTGTAGCTTTAACACTCTTGTGGATGGTTTAGCCCTATTACAAGGCTCTTAGTAGTCATGTGGGTGGTGAGCTACAATACTATACTTGGGTGTGATGTGCATATAACCTTGAGATGTACTATCAAGATCTGAATAGACTCCAGGATTACACTGGCTCTCTTGTCCATATCAGGCTTTTGCCGGTTGGATCAATATACTGATTAGAGGGGAGTAAGATAAACCCTGAGATCGAATAGAGGCCTAATTTACTGTCTCATGGAGAAAGTAGCTGGTTTGTGACACACTGGCATAGACACACACACACACGCAAACTCAAAAACACACACACACATACACACGCACCTCGCAGGTAGATCAACTTTAAAGAGAACAGTGCAAGCTGTGTGCTTTCTGTGTCATCCAGACTCTTAAATACACTTGAATTTCTCCTTGCACAAAGTCATGTCCTAGGTAGCAAGTCATTATATGCACACACTGAGCTGAACAATATTATTCATATACTACAAAACAGTAAACATTCTAAATCTGCCCTTATTTTGTTTCTTACTTTTAGCCTGACTTTGCGTTTGTAGTTCTCAGACGTTTCATATCTGACCACTCTGTCACTTCATCTTTCTATTTTTAACACATGTCCTCCATGTGCAAGAGCCATAAAACAATTAGGTGACACACATTATGAGACCACAAATTCACTTTGAAACAGGCCAACAGGAGCTTTTTTTAACTGCCGATATGATAACCTTGACAGTTCTTTTTCCCTCTTTTGTCCCCATTGTAAATCATGCAGTGGCTATGGCTATTCAACCCAAGCAAATTTTATTTTTTTGAGATTCGCAAGGGCAAAAAAAAAGAGAGAGAGAGAGAGAGAGATATGCACCAAAATAGCAGCTACCTTCCATCTTCTCTCTCCCTACCTTTCCGACACCGTCTGATTGGACTGATGGTTCTGGTACTATAAGTTTTCTTCTTTTGTAACCTTTATCATTTTGTAAAGTTGCCTCCATACTTCAAAAAACTGAACAAAGCTTTATTTCGTATCCTGGTCCTTGCTACATGCAGGTCACATTAATACTTTCTGTGACTTCAAACATCCAATACACAAGTAACATTTATAACAAACTTGAGTTTTGTAGTTTTGTTGTTTCCAACTTCACAGAAACATTCAGTAGTATTTGACAAAGTAAAACCTCCTGGGTTTATACTATGGACATTCCTCAATTTCCCAGTTTAAGACCACACATTTTGATTAAACAAACCAATTTTGACGAGTTGCCCAAAATAGTCTGTTTAGTCAGATTTGAGCATGGGTATTAAAAAACAGGAACCTGCTCTCAAACACTCAGCTCATGCCCTGAAGTTAACCACATTAGCTAGAACTAGCCAATGAAACCCCAGACAGTATATTTAGGTCACAGCACTTTAAACATGATACTATACTTTTATGTCCTCTCGAAGCCCAAGCCGAATAACCACTAACACTCCTCCAGTTTCAGATTGGAGCTCTCAAGTTGTCTCCACAAAATAGATGTAGTGCACCTACAGTACAAAAGCTTTTAACCATTTACCGTTGACAACAATGAGAAAAGGGCGCATTTCCTGCCAAAACACATTTAGATCCGGCCCTAAGACAGGGGTCGGGAACGAGACAGAGGAACAAAATTGATGTGCTATCAGGAATAAAGGGTAATGACACTCAGTTTGAGTGGGTTGCATAATCCAGGAGCAAAGTTAAAAAAGCTATAAAATGAAACGGGACAACATACAGGTCAATTTCGGCAAAAGGCACCTCTCTTCAACTCGGAGCATCACAAATTAGAAGATGCGTAGAAGAGGATCAGCTGAGCTGTCAGCCGATGTGGGCTGGCATAGAGACCTCTTCTGCCAGCTGATGTACTGGATAGTAGCTGAGCTTGACTTCGTGGCCTGCCTGAACTAATGCTGTGATCAATTTAACTGATAAATCATGCGAAGATTGTATAAAGAAACACTCAGTTTTTGTGAAATAATGATAATGAAACAATAGCACTGAATGTCCTGTGGGATGTTTGAAAGGCAGTGCTAAGGGATATACTTAGTAGACCAGACTATAAGAAATTCAATAATTCTTCAGCATACAGTACTATAGTGACTTGTATACCCTAAGGAAAATATCAGTCCAATGGTAATACATTGAGATGCAAAGAAGGCCTTTGATTCAGTTGGGTTATCTTGGTCAAGGAGAGCAATTTGTTTTAAATGAGACATCAGTACAATTCATTAGATCAATTTACTCATTCCTCATAGCTAGAATTAGACTTAAGGGCCACCAATCCCTACCCATCAAGCTAGAGAGAAGGTGTTGTCAAGGTTGTCCACTTAGCGCCGTCTTTTGTGTGATGGCAGTCCTCATTGGTGCACATCATTTTAAAACAAGACAATGATTATCTAGTCTCTCAGTTGAGCTTTGGTTAGCAATGGCATTGACATTGACTATTGAATAAATATTGAATTTAAATGTTCATTAGCTGGGCAAATTTGACAAAGGTGGACATACATCTCAGTAAATACTAACCATTAAGTATTCAGGCAACCTATTTTATAAATAGTATTTTATAGAATAGGCCTGATGCGGCTAATAAGTTAATAATATTGTTATCTATCGTTCACGTTACTATTTTTGTTTGTCAGTAGCGGAGATTCTATATCATCAGCCAATAGTAACTATCAGGCAGTGTTATACTCTATTATTTGGTACAACCTCAATTCTTTTCATGTTAATGTTAGTATTTACTTATCTTATATAGAGAATATGTGTTATTTGAATAAATATTTTTTTTTACGACAAAGTTCTGGTTATATTTAGACCAACAGATGAAAAGAAAAACAGTTTTACAGGAGGGAGGATTGCAGTGGGAGCACTTTGGTTTATATGGCTCAAGGGTCAGGTCGGTGGCCCCCTTAGCAGAATTGTGTTGATGGGCCCATGCAGGTCAGGACCGGCTCTGGACATACTGGGACAATCAGTGGGTTAATGGACTGTCAGAATTTTTATTAGCCCTTTATGTCTCTATACTGGCCCCATAGTGTCTGTTTACAATCTCGACTAATGCTAAAGTAGCACACAGCAGTGAACAAATTTAATTAATCCCCACTGACCTGGTCCATACTACCCTGTGGCCCATTTGACAAAATTTCCCTTTCACTAAATAGGATATATAATAATGTATAATGGTGAAGTTATTAATGCAAAGGATTCCATTACGAACAACAGCAATAATCTTTCAACTTGATGTGTGAATTTTACGTCTTCAAAACTGGGGATGGTAGGCTCACCAGGACTCAAGCATACAATTCATGTGATTGGGGCTGTAAAATCCTCATGGTGCTTTCGGGGTGATGAAGCTGAACGTCATTCCAGTCCATGTACATTATAACATATTAGGCAGGGGGATAATATGAAAGTAAGGAGGGAAATAAAGTAATATGAGACAGCCGGTTTCTCTCTCAATGCAAACATCAACAGGGAGCCCATTAGTGCTAGATGAACAGCTGTACTCCATGCCTTATTATGAGTGATGGGCCAATCATCTAATGTATAATGATTTACATCTGAGCTGTTACAGTAGATGGGAAAAACAATATTTAACAATTGAATGATGCTGGGATGCTGTAACTTCAAACACTTGTTGTCTGACTTCACCAGGTCGTGCAAATCACTGGTCAGCCATAATCGGTGCGTCCCACTCTAAGAACTATGTGCTGTGGGAATACGGCGGCTTATCCAGCGACGGAGTTAAACAGATAGCTGAGTTGGGCTCCCCCGTCAAAATGGAGGAGGAGATCAGACAGAAGGTAAGATTCTCCTCGATGAGTGACTTATATGTTTTACATGAAGTAGAGTGTGCCAAATCTGAAATACTTTTTTTTTTTTTTTTTGCAAAAAACCTTATCATGATATTTTTCCAAATGCATAGTTCATTGATACAAATATTCCTCTTACTTTATTGCCTTGGATAAAACTGGTAGGAAAATGAGTTGTGTAACACCACAAGGGCCTGCGAGGATGTTCCAGGGTGTGCACACCTAAGTTCAGCATGGGATGAATTGCTTTGACATTGTTGTCCAGCTTGATTAGTGTTTTCAAGCAACCAAGCTATTCTTAGTCTTCCTCTGCTTGCAGTGTGTGCACTTCACCAATAAACAGGAATGGAGGGGGCCCTGGTTTGGACGTTAAAAGACACGGATAGAAGGAACTTTTGCTGTGCCATGAAATTAGGCCTGTTGCACCACCTAAAGCTCAGCATTAAATTCTTACATGTCAGTTTATCTTTGACCATGTCTTGACACGACCCTCACAATGCTCAGGAGATGCTAAGGGAGGTAGCTGTTATTTTTCTTATTTTACTTTAAAGCACGGTGCACTGTCACTCAAATTTCATACTCAAATCTCATACTATTGATTCCATCTAGGGAGAGTTGTCTTCCCAATATTGCCCATGGGTAAATTCTCTCTTGTTTCACTTTTTAACAGCCTCTCACAGATTTCAACTTCCTATATTAAGTTGTAATTTTGTTGTACTCAGCTTCTCATGATCTGTCTCCCTCCTTGACCTGTCCCTCCGTCATTTATTCCACACATAGCTTGGTATAACTTCCAAGCTTCTTTGCTTCTTCTCCATGGCTGTATGTCTCAGTCTTAAAATAACACATGCTGGCAGAGCAGATGTTCCTGCCGAGTGCTCATTGTTGGCTGATATTGTAGACCTGGAGTCACAGCAGATAATGAGAGCATAGTGGGAGCCATGGGAGCCATGGGGTCTCTGTGTCCAACTGCTATTACAAGCGACACTTTTTCATATTTTTGTAAGTCTTATCTCTTGGCCAGGATCATTAGATGAGTTTTCTCTAAGCTAAGAGGTGAGAGTGACCCAGATTTGATTGACCAGTACAGTAAAGCGGTATTCAGACATGAACTCCGCAAAATGTCCACAAAATTGCGTCCTGACGCATTCCGGAGTTTACCATTCACATATGATGAATGCAGCCCGAGGTTGTCCAAGTCAAACATGTTCACAACAGCAGGAAGATCTCAGGAACATTCTGTGGCGTCTGGGTGGAGCAGCAGGAGGCAGGACATGACAATAACTTGGCTGCAGAAAGCAGAAAGGTTTTCCTGCTGTATTCTCACACAGCTCGCTCGGACATTCTCTGAGGAATTTTCTTGGGTGTTGGCCGGAAACGTTCTGGACAATGACTGGAGCAACATTTGCGGACATTTGCATTCTCACATACAAGCCCCTCTGAAGAAGTTTCGGAAAATGTCCGGATTTCAGTGCATGTCTGAAAGGACCTTCAGTGTGCTAAAAAATATATACTTGTAATTATTTCTGGAGCACACAATATACATTTTAATTTAGCCACACAATCAATCAAACACCTATCAGTGGCTGATCAGTGTAAATGCCTACCCTGAGATCAGCTACATAAACAAAGAGGGACATCCCTGCTTTCTGTAAGTAGGTTGATAATTATGTACGGGACAGAAAATAAATGAATCGAACAGTAAATGTCCCTCACCACCCTCCACCAAGTGTGGCGTGGCTCAAACTGTGGTTGTCGAGAATAATGCTCAACCGTGAGGGTGGGATTGGCCAACACAAGAATACAGGGTGATGATAACAAAAGTGATCAATATAAACCTTGATTGGTCCGACACTAAGCTGCATGGAATTATTCACTGCCTGATGAATAAGCCAATGAATAATCAGCCTTTTTTCAATACTCTGTACGTGGCCAAATAGTGCAATTAATGATTATGTTAGTATGTTTGTTACCTATGTGCGTTGTATGTGGACATACAGCATGATGGTACTGTTAGTCTGCGATTGCAATGTTCTTTGGTAATGTAATTTTGCCTTACAAGACGTTGGTTCTTTGTGGTTGACATTTGCAGCTCCTTTGATAACAAGAAGCTAAAAAGTGTTTTATTGCCTCAGACAACTTTCGCACACATTCTTTGTATCCGTTTTTTCTTCAGCTCATACAGCAGAGAGAGTCTGTGTGCCCTTGGGGGTAAGGGGGCTGGGTGAAGGAGGCTCCCTCTTTTGAGCCACGCTGGGCTTCTTGGTAAACGCTGACACAAACAGAAAGCTGATTCGCTTTTATGTCAGGTGGGGCATCAGTAGGAGCAACTCTAGCGATGAATGCAAAATTGATATTCATAGCCAGGCTACACTCCAGCCAAGAGGCTCACAGATCAGTGTTCATACAAAGTCCCATTTGCAGAGCCATGCAGGTATTCAGACCACGCAGGCATGTGCACGCACACGCACAAATACACACACACACACACACACACACACAGAGTGTGAGTACTCTTTATCCTGCTCGTGTCAATTCACAGTGTGATGGCTTTATTCTATATCAGAGTTTGTCACCCTTTTAAAGTTGGGACATGGGTGTGCCATACCATCTGACTTGCTTCTACTGCTCATCAGGTGTATAGTGTAAAGGAAATTGCCTGTCCTCAGGGAATAAAGGCATTATCATAACTAGAAACTGCATTACGAAAGACAACAGTGGTAGTACTTTTAAGTTCTTTCAGTTCTTAAAAGACAGTTCATGTGGATGGATATGACATGCACAATTTTATCTAGCTATGCCATAAAAGAATGGTGCTTGGCCAGGTCGCTCGTTTAACCAGTTATGATGTGACTGGTAATAAAAAAAAGATGATTGCGTGTCAGAGCCTTCTCAAAAACAACTTCCGCCCACGGAGTCAGGACCTCTCCACCGCACTCAAGCAATCATAACACCATGCCACTCATCACAGTGAAACGGTCTGAGATTATAAGTGTGACCATTACTACCCTTTTAAGAATTCATTTATGGAAATGAACAGCATAACATTGCAATTCGTATTCACAGGGGAGGACGCTCTGATATGATTTATGATAGCTTGGCACCTAAGATGCAGATCAAAAATGTTTTTGTATTTGTTTACTCCTTGACTTAAAGTATCTTGAGTTTTAGTCCATACAGTAGTTTGAGAAGGTGAAATAAACTTTATTTTTTTGCAAATTGTCTCGCAAGACTGTAAACAGATGTGCAATACTCTTCCATTTGCCAAGTACAACTGCTGTTATCACTGGACTAGCACAGGGACACAGACGGAATCCATTGTTGTTGTCCCTCCTTTCATGTCTGAGGTGATTTGTATATTCAATCATTACAGAAGCTCAGTGTGTCACTAATGAGAAGTTTAATGAGACTGTCTCCATGGACCAGCAACCAGGGCCAAGGCCTCAGACGGATTATGAAATCTCCTATTTTGTCTCGCAGCATAGGGCATTTTTCATTATTGCACTGTACAGACGCAGCTCCACAGCTGTGCCACAGGGCAGACAACACAACTCAGGACAGATTTAAAAAAGAGACATTACAAATGAATGACAGGAAATACAGATGTGTGTCACTTGATCCAGCTGTGGTCCTTGTTTTATCGTCTGGCATCTTTTCTTACCTCTAGATTCCTTTTTGATTGCAAGAAATAAATGCAGGATATATCTGTGCAGGATTCATATAAAAGTTTTTTTTGGTCTGGTTGATTGCGTCTGCTATTTCATCACAGTCAAATTGCCTTGTTGACGAAAGCTCTTTCACAGTGTACAAAGAACTTCAGAGCTGACTTGCTTATTTAGTTTGCATGATCAGCAAAATAACAATAGGTATGATGTAATAAAACAGCACTTTGTTTCTCCCGCTGCTCCTCTATCTGTGCACCTTACAAGGATTCAAATGGTAATAAAGTAGATAGCTCAGTTGTCATGAAAACAGCAAGGTCTGTCATCTGTAAGTGGGAGGCCTGCAGTCAGGAGCATGGCTGGAGAATAATAGATATACAGGTTACTTTGGATCGTTGACACTCTGTGAATCTCTTATACAGAAAATTATTTTACTTTTTTTCTTCTGTGCACTAAAATCTGTATTCCCCTTGTGTTTTTGGTACACTTCACAATTTCCTCCTGAGGCAGCATTGACAAGTCAGAATCCTTGACAGAGTTCGGGGAATCAAGCGACAAAAGATACTGTCTCTTGCATTGACCTTCTGAGTTTTAGGGCGTTGGCGGGAGGGAATTTCAAATAAAACAACATTATTGAATTACATTGATCGAGTATCTGTCAGCTGAGTTTTTTGTTGTTGCTGCCTGCAGAACGTATCCTTGGCTGCTTTGAAACCATCTACCTCTCTTGTCATTGGTTAATCAACAGCACAATTCACTCTTTCCTTGGAAAGAAGTTGTTATGTTATTGCTCAAAAATGTGCTTGTGTGATGCACGAACAAATGTCTTTCCAATTTGCTCACAAATTAGAAAAAACGACATAACACAACCACAATGCAGACTCGCTACACTACAAAGTCAAACAGTCTCCTGACTAAGTAAACACCTAATAGTTGACATTTTTTGATAATGAGCAAGTGTAGATCTCCTTTTCTTCCCCACTGCACATGTCTCCTATAATACCTGTATAAGGCCAACAGATGAGAAGACTGAATGACTTGAGCTCAGTTATTTTCATGCATCATTAAGCTTTGTAATGTCTTTTTAAGAGCCAATCGTTCATCAAACAGCGAGAGAGATCACACTGTTCTTCACCTTGACGTCATTGAGAATCAGTGCTCCAACCACAGCAATTGACTGATTCCTGGGTCAACTAATTATCTTGAGCCTGAGTTTATACAGGAAGATCTGGTGGTCTGTGCGGCATGCAAGAATGCGTGATACATCAAAACAATTCTCTCCCTGCTATGTTCCATGAAATGGTCTAGTTCCCGATTACTCAGAATACCCATTCAGTAAATGCACCTCTATGTTTTAATGGCAGTTGTATTTGAGATGATCCTGATCACGGAAATGTGCAAATGAGACAATGTACTCATACAGGAAGCATTGTGCAGTGTATGGCTTTATTGATACTGGAAGACAGGTGACCTGCTGAGAGGGGTTGAGTTGTGTTGGGGCTTGGACTTGAGATACCATTTGAATTCACAGAGGTTCAGGGTTCTCCTTTTGAGTGCCTCATAGATAAAAACTTTCTCACCCATGTTAAAGTATAATGACACTATCAAACTAGAAACTCATGGTACAGTCTTAAAGGGGGCAATGTACTAAATGTTAGCCAGAGGAGTACTGTAATTCTCTTGAATATGTGACTATGCTGAAGCAATGTAAAACATGTGATGACAATTTGCCTGACCTAAAGATTTGTAGTTTTGCATTTTGGGCATGCTTATGCCTGGAGATTTTAGTTTTTTTGGACCGATGTGAAAAATGATACATTGCAGGAGCAATTTTCTGTTATAGTTCTTATTCTCTCCTCTTCCAAGATACCATTCGTCATGTTCCGTGTATTCCTTGTTTATCTTTCTGTGTGCGTGGTCCTGCATCAGTTCAGGTTTGCCACAGTGGGATAGCAATTAGCTATAAAGGGGCCTCCCGGAGGATGAAGTCTTGACCCAAGAGTTTGGATCCAACCTTGCCAAGCCATGGTAGACCAAGCCAAACCCCAGTGGGTGTTTGAGCATTCAGACATTCTCCCAGTTCTTATCCCTTGCAATATCACTCTTCAGTTTGGTTTTTCTGTGTATCTTTTTGGTTACTGGTTTAAAAAAAAAGAAGAAAAAGCAAACACCAGTGTTTAGGAGGGAATAATTCTTTAATTTTGGCTGGCAGTCATCTCTTGGCCTGTCAAGCTTTTTTGAGACTAGCAGAGGTATTCCTGTTTGGGAAAACAAAGCTCTCAAAAACCTTAGGGCCTGCCTTGGTTCCCAGGACCGTTATTATGATTGCCAAAATCGAGCAGTACAGCCAGAGGCAAGCACATTCTGAAATGCAGTGGGGTTAGCCAATATAGGCTTTTTGTATGTGCATGTTTGTCTGAGCAGTGTGGGCATATGAGTGGGTTCTTTATTTTTCTCATAATGAATAAGTCAGATAAATGTGTGCCTTTAAGACTACATAGTAGTACAAAAGTCTCCCGTGCAGGTGGTTTCATGAAAATAGCATGGCGTCTCTGGTTAATATATGATTACAGTACGTCCATTTTCATATACATCTGTTTATATTTATCTGTATCTATGTGTGTGTGTGTGTGTGTGTGCGCGCCTTAATGTTGACTTAACCAGTCCTGGGTGCAGTTGACTGGCTCAATGCTCACAGCTACAAACACAGTCACTGGGATGAAAGCTAGATTATTCTGGAATCTCAGACATCTTGGCCGGAGGCAGCTTTTATAAAGCCCTCCCAGTGTCCAGAAAGCTGACTGGAATAAGAGAGTGGTGGCATGCAAAGCAGAGAGGACTGAACTGGACACTCCTCTTAGTGCATCATAGCATTAAACATTTGCTATATTTGTTTTTTTTGAATATGCATAGATATGCATTTTCTCTGAATATTTTCCCGTTCCTGTGAGTGCAAAATGACACAGTTTAAGTAAATTAAAATTCTAATGTATGCTAAACATTGGGATGTTTTGAGTTAGTGTTGTACTATCTGTAGTCGCCAAGGGAAATCGTTCCCCTTTTTATCAGATATAAATAAAGGCTATTAATAACTCTCATGCTGCGTTCCATGTGTTTTTCTGCATGTGCTTTGAACTTTGTTTATTTGTGATTTCATCATCAGAGTTCATATTTAATCTGTCACTAGCTCTTTGTGTGTGAAGTGAACGAGAGTGAATTAGAGAATATGTTTCTGCTGAGCACATATAACAATAACTGAGCATAAAAGTGAGGTAGATATGGTTTAGACATGTATGAGATATGGTTTAGACATGTATGAGACAATGTGTACTGTACTTCTCAAATGTATGCTCAACTCTGTGTTTTATATGAAGGAATATAATACTCAGTGCATTTCTTTCCCATCCAATCTGTTCAAATCTGCAGCCAGTGTAGTTTACTAAATGTTTACATGGTTAACCTTCGGTGTGTCATTACAAATTGCATAATCTGTATTGACTTCTTTCATGTTATACAAGCAGATTTTCCTGAATGAACTTTTGTGATATGGAATAGAAATTTTCTTTTAAATAAATAGATCATCTTGCGATCAAGGCCAGCTAAATACAATAAAACCCCTCATTATCTGTGTGATCTTTTATTCATGAGGTGGTTTTGACAAATCTGCTTTCAGCAATGGCACTACCTGTTATGTTGTCCTATGTAAATGAGACCATGGCTCTGAGGGTCCACCAGTCACTGCAATCTCCATATCATTTGGTGGGTTGGGGACCTGGTGGCCGTGGAGTTAACAGATGAAGGGGACAGACTGTGATGGACAGTTCAGACATGACCACACATATATTTCTGACACACTATACAAACACCCGCCGAGTACAGTTCCATGTTTAATGAGATATTTTTTCTCAATTTTGTATGCAGCATTGAATGCCGCATGCAAGCACATTCTAAAAAACATTGCGTTTGTCTTTTGTAAACACTATAATTATCTGTTACCATCACCATTATTAGTCTACCAGTGTCGGGAAGATGGGAGTGATTTATTATCCAGACACACTGTTTTTGTACGGATACAGCTTCTGCTAATTCCAGGTTATTGCTTATTCCATTACTTTTAGTGCAACATCTTTCATTTCTAATGTTGCATTATTTTGCCCCAAATGCATTAAAAAGCTCATTACTTTGTTTATTTGAGGGGGTGGGGTGGGGGTGTGTGTTGCTCGCAAACAGTAATCATATTTACTCTGTGGGTGTGATTCTTCTCTGCCTGCAGAGAGAACTAACAAAGCCAGAACATTTGTTATCAGCTTAGGCCGGCTTCATATCGGACAGTGGACTGACAGGACAGTCAGACTGTGCAGTCCTTGTCGCAGTGTATTGAACAGTTGGCATGTCAACTGCTAATAAGGTGTTGTGAGCTAAATGGATAATCCCCTCTACACACTGTAGTTTGAGATGAACCTTATTTAACTTTTATGATATCCGTGGTTGTGGCTCGAATTTGGGTTATTGAAAATGATAAATCCCATGGTAGTCCCGCTGTCTGTAGGGGCATATGTACGAACATATTATATATTCTGCATACAGATGTTCCTCTGACAGTTTCTCTAGTTTTGCATACTCTGTATCTATGCAAAGTAATGTTTTGCCTATAGCATGTTTTTGTTTTTCCCCCCTTGGAAGTAATGCTGAGTTAATTTCTCTTGCGAGTTTTGGACTAAATTATGTATACCGGTGCCTCATTCTTTGATACAGTCCTTCAATATGGATGTATAAGTTGTTATTATTTACAGTATATACTGCTTGATAAACACATAAATGGATTATATATATCTATATCTATCTGGTAAAGTCAGGATCATCACACGCTCTGCACTGCAGTACATGTAGCGTCAATGACCGCTGACCTTCGTACAGAGCATGGATTCTGCAAGTAAGAATGCAAGTTGGTAAGGAAATCTTAGAAAGCGACACGCTGCTTGAACTGGGTCATCAAAGGCAGTTACCTCAATTCATCTCTAATAATACCCCCTCACCCTGGGCCCAGGTCTGCTGGAGTTGCCTACATGATGGTTCAGGCTGCTTGATGAATGAGCTTCAAGACTGCACCTCGAGGCTCAGGGATTGCCGAGGATGGCCACGGTCAGCAAATCAGTTCACAGCTCTCTAGAGAATTAGTCAAAGCTTACAAACTGGCTTGCCTTAAGCGCGGAAGGTTCCCTAGTCACCATGTTTCCTCGAGACGTTGCTGGCGAGAGGTTCCTCTGTCCTGTTCTGAGCAAGATTGGTTTGACTGTGGTGACTTCACCTATGCAGTATCTGAACTGCAGCTTATTCTGCAGGGCAGGATATGGGGATGTCAGTGGAGATTTAATTAACACCTGAAGGCTGTGTAAGCCTTTACGCTATGCGCCGATAACAGCCAGCTTGCATCCCATTGGAGTTTCAAAGCTATTTTTTATATCTATTAATATATTGTAGTATGTGCTGGGACAGGCAGATCAGAGATTCCTGAGCAAACCTTTGATTACAACATCAGAGGAGCTCCTATCTCACCCAGGGTGCAGGCTCCTTTAGACCAAGTGGGTATCTGCTGGCTTACAACTCTTAATTTCACATAATTCTCATGTGCTAGAGAATAGTTTGATCATTTCGAATATAGAATAAATTATTCCAGTAACGTTAGGCTGAGCAGAATCCTTCTGACTCGCAAGTAAACACTCAAAAAGTTATCTAATTGTAAAATAAGCAAAGGAGTGTTTAGTAGTTTTAAGTAGGTTTTTTTATGCGTACAGAAGATGTTTGTTCAGCTTCCACATTAAGTTACCAAAAGATAAGACAGAAATGGATGGTGTAGTCGCTCTCCTCCGACTACATGCCACATTCTTTATCGTCAGGATGCCTTGATACATTGCAGCTGTGATAAAGACTGGAATGACTTATCTGCATAGTTCTGCGCTCAGAGGAAATAAAGTTTCCTGATAGTATTAATGAGATGAAAACATAACCAAGGTATTTGCATGGTAATTAGCTGCAATGATCTTTTAGCATGATGATTATACGAGGTCATGCTGTGGCTGACATTCCAAAGGGGTCTGAAAAGGGAGAAGCTCCAGATGTTACTGCATCACATGCAGATCTGCAAGTAAAGGGACGTTATCTCCCTCAAGTTGTTAGGATAGCCACCAGGGACTGGAAATAGCCATGTCATTTTCCTTTAGAAACTGTGAATGATATGAACAATCTATATGGCAGACTCCTCTCTGGTTATGCTTCCATGTCAGACTGGCTTTGTTGGCATGCAAGATGCTGATACAGTTTCATTGGCATCGGGGAACCTGGTTAATCTGCGCTACCTCATCTGTTTTCTGGAGCAAAACATAGGGAAACATTATCATCATCACTGTTTAATGAAAGCTCAAACCCCAAATAGCCTCTGTTTATGATAAATATTTCATGACTAGCAGATGCATTCTAGGGACCTTGTTAACGCCGATGCTTTCAGTACATAGCAAGGGGATGATTTTGACATGATGTACTGTTGGGTTTTTCTCATGGCTATGTGTCCTGATCTAAGATTTGCTGTAAACGGTAAACAAGTAGCATCAAACGGTAAATTATTAAAATGCAATATAAAGGCTATGTAAAGATATTAAACATTAAACGTATAATCACCAAAAAACTCTACTTAACATTATTAACTGTTTAGTAAGTCCATACTTGTGGGGATAAAGGATGTGACACCTCTTTCTGCTATCCACAGTGAAAGTTGGTGGCCTGACAGCAAGAGGGGTTTTAGACTGATCAGCACTCTTTTCCTGTGTGTTTGTGGTGTTGTGATGTTATTTTGGCTTTTAGAGCTTCTGCTGTTGAGTTTGTTCCATGAGGCAAACTGAAGAAGCCTGAGATGAGGCATGAAACCAAGTCCAGTTGCTTCTGATTCAACGCCTTTGGATTAACTATGGCCTGGATGAATTAGAATTTCCAGCCACATTTATTTCGAGGCGTTCACTTGTATGGGATTTTGAATGTATGAAGGTCTCACATGCTTTATCGTGATGTTTTATCTGCATCAAATTTCTTGAGGATCCTCATGAAAGAGTCTCTGCTGGACTTTGGCGTGCCTGGGATCTGTGCTTATTTTTCATGTCACATTTCACAATTATATTATTTTATATGGTTTTATTGTTGCTTTGTTTAATTCCATTTAATGATTGGGTACCTATCCTGAGTGCTGTTATACCGAGATTGCCCTTCTGAATCAGTTGTCTCAGCAAGTGCCCTTAAATGACATATGGACTGTAAATACAAGTGACAAGGCCCTTGAGTGGCCATTGTAATTGTGGGAGAAGCAGAGGAGGAATGGCATTGCTGTAATCAGGTTGTTCCTCTGATCTGTTTTTCCGTTTACTGAGATTCTGGAGACACTACTGTGGCCTCCAGGTACCATTAAAAGTGTTTGGTTTGTTCTTTCTGGGCTAAACTAGAAACATGGCTGACTCCATGGAAGAGGATCAACAATCCATGACGATGTAAAGGGCTCAGTCTGAGCTAATGAAAACACAGTGATTCTTAGTTTCAGTGGATTGTTCACTAATGAAAACATAACTATGAATATTATATTACATTAGATTCCCTCTAAATCTTACACATTCACCCAGTAACAACTCTCTATAGTTTTACATCTCTCTCATCTGCTTCTCTCTGGAGCTCCAGAAACAACTAGGCATTTTGTTGCTGTTCTGACTGACTGCCAGGCTAACAGCAGATAACAGATTGTAGCCCACTACGGTAGCCCAATAAAACTCACTGGTAAAGGCATGTAGCGTTGGCCAGTCAGTGCTGAAATGAGCCAAACAGATGGTCAAAAATGCTTTGGTATTTCAGAAAAAAATTAACTTTAGCTTCTGGTCACCAATATTACTAACCTTGGCAAGTCTGTGCAACTATATATTGGCTTACTGACATTTTTTTTTGTCTTTTAGCTTGATAGCTCAGTGATGGAATAATTGCTTGGTGTTGCGTTGCATTTTGACAATTTCACAACATTTATATACTGAAGCAGCTCCACATGCTTCACAGTCCGGAAAAAGATTAAGGTTTACCCTTCTCAGTGAGGGACTTTTAAATAAGTGCAGTTTTGATTGGGTTTTGGACAGGTTTTGTTCATTCTGCAGTGTGAAAGCACACAGACATTTACAGTATATGACTGCCTTCTGACCCATATTTATATGAACTATTGCAAAAGTCAGTGTAGCAAGCAGGTTATATTAAACCATATTAACACTATGACTATTTTCCTAACCACTGCATTTGCACAGATTGCCTGTTTAAATGCCGTTTATTGCCAAACAGGGTGTTACAAATGCTAAATCAAGCATTGCAAATGAAGGTTCAGTGCGCTTGTCGGAATTAGATGGAAATTATTCATACAATATGAATATTTTCCCTCCAAGACAAGATAATATGTGATCTACACTGCATGATGTGTCTCCTCCAGGATGTGATGGATAGGAATAGTGTTCTGTACTGGAAATACTCCACTGAACAAAACATTAGCCAGTTTAATGTAGTAAGCACACACACATAAATATATATATATATATATATATATATATATATATATATATATATATATATATATATATATATATATAAGGAAGCTTGACTACACAGGAGCAACTTGTAAATAAAAAGTTGTTCATCTTTTGATGCATAGTAACCTGAATTTACCAGCCTTAAAGACTCACAGGCTGTAAAAAACGTATTCATACTCTGAATATCTAACTTTTTAGCATGTTACATTTTGAATTCTTCCTCCTTTTAGAGGAGTAAATGTGATTCATGTTTAATCGAATGAATTTAGGAAAAAATAATATCAAAGCCAAAGATAGCCACTGCTAGTAATGTCAGAGCTGTACGTTTGGATATCTTGAAGATTGTGTCTGTGTTATGTCAAACAAAACGTGCTCCTGAAACTTTCCATTTATCAGTTGCGAGCTGTTACAGTTCTCCTTCTTTTGATCGATTTGACTGTCACATCCATTAAAGGATTGAAGTTAATGCATGTTTGTCATCAATGCACCGAACTGCGTGCTCCTTCATAGCTTGAACTCATTTCACCTAAACAGAACGTGTTTTGTGTTGTGTATACTGCTGAGAGGGGATCAAAGCTAATGCGCATCAACAACAAAGTATATTAGATATTCAGATATTAAGAGGCTTGGATTAGAGTCTTTGCATTGATTTATAAAGAAGCTCTTAAATAATCTTCTGTTGCAACTTGTAACTGTAATTACTGTCAAAGTGTGCTGTTTTTTTTAAGGAATTGTTTGCTTTGTCAAAAAGAATTTTATATATATTCAGTATATTTTACCTTCAAAATTCTCAAAAAGAACACCTTTATTTATAGGTGTCTGTATTATTTAATATTTCTCCACTTATGATATATATGTCTGCATTATCTAATATCTAAATGACTTCATCTTACTTTTTTGATGGATCAATCCTTCGCCTGTGTTTTCTCTGACTAGTAATTACGACTGGTCAATAAACTAACTATGCTTGTTTCATTAATTAGCTTCTGTTCTACCTCTTTTACAGTGAGGTCAATTGTGCTCATTTCACCCATGCACTTAACAAAAATTCATTTGTTTAGTAATAGAACATGGGGGTACCGTAATTCAGAATGACCAAAAGAATGTATGCATACTTGGTCGGTCAACTCAACAAAAACACACAATCCTAATCAGAGGTTGATCTTAGACTTTCATCACTGACATCTCAACAATACAAGATTAATAAGTAAATTGAGCTGGAGGCAGACCAGAGGGCTGCAGATGACCCATGCAGAAAGTGCACTGTAATAAAACCTACATTAAGATGTTCCACCTCATCACTGAAGCAAGGTACTGCTTTAGAAGCACAAAGGTTCCCCTGTGGGCATGGAGAACAACCAGCCTGCACAGTTGTCCTGGTAATGGAAGGGAAGGAAAGGATGTTAGGTTTGCAAAGACTTTTTATGCCAATATGAAACCATGCACTACTTGCTTTGTATTACCTTGCTTAGACAGTATTTAAAGACTATACACTCAGCTTGCCTTGAGACAATTTTATGGATGATCTCCCCTGCGTGAGCGGCTCTGACAGGTCAATTTCCCCCCAGCACGATAGACTTGGCCCGTGAGGTTCAGGGACCTCTGACAATGGGCTCACTTCCTGCACAAAGTGTTGCTATTTAACGGGTCAAGAGCCAAATCAAATACAAATTAAGTCCAAGCCTAATTACAAATTGATGCTCCGGTAATGCTCCGGCTCATTCATATTCATTAATTTCCTGGTGAGTTGTCTGTATAATCAAGAACCAAATATTGATTCCTGAACTCCAGTTTTGAAGATTAGATATGAATAAAAGAATCCTCTAACTAAATATTCAGAAGTAAAACCGCCCAAAACATTTTTTGGAGACAAAAAGACTATCACAATAGCTTGCATTTGCAAGAAACCACAAAACAAACTGATCACATCTGATGGATAAAAGACACTCAACAACCCTACTCTTGGTTGATAATGATTTTATCTTTTGCTCAAATACCAAACCAAACGGCAGTTGTCCAAAACCAGCCACCATGATGCTGCTTCACAGATCTTTGGCAGTTTTTGCAATTTCAATTACTGTTTAGATGAAACTAATTAGACTATATGGATTTGACATACAGGCTACATTGCAACCCCCGTAATAGCATCCACATTTGCCTCAGTTGTGCCCCTTAGTACCTTCCACTGAAAACTCAACTCTGTCACTGATGACAAAGGCACAGCTTGATCACCCAACAGTCGGCTTCAACTGTTATTTACTAACATTGTTTGTACTGCCAGCACAGCAGAGTTTATTATTTTATTATTTTACCATTTCCTCTGTATTTGCACTGAAACAAACAACTAAACAAACAATAAACAGAATAACCTGTATTGTTAATTCATACAGTTCAGAGCTCAGTTGAACCACATTGTTTAGATGTGCATTTTCTGAAGCAACAAACAAACAACAGCTGAAAACTGGAGAAAAGTAGCATGATCTGATCAATTCCACTTTCAGCAGAGACATGCAGATGGTAGGGTTAGGGTTTGGCATCAACAGCAAGAATCAAAGGTTCCAACATGCCTGGTGTAAACTGTCCAGGCTGCTGGTGGTGGTGTTGTTTTGGGGAGGGGAATCTATTATTGGTCAAATTTGAGCCCCTTAATACCAATTAGTCATCATTTGAACACCACAACCTATCTAAGTTTTGACAGAACAAAACATTTTCAGCATTAAAAAGTACATCTGACAAATCTGCAGAAATTATGTGATGCAATAATTTCAACATGGACCAGAACCATCTTGTGGAATGCCACAAAGAATTTGGAGAATGTACTGCGAGCAAAGGGAGCTGGCCTTACCTGATATTATCATGCTGCTCCTAATAAAATGATTGTGTACTTTTCTTCACTGCTTTGACACTGAATGAGCGTAGACACTTTCTAATGGCGACAGTGTTGTTTTAATTTGATAATCTTGTGCAATCATTATCATAAAAATAGATATATAATCATAATCTTGTATTTCAGTAAAAAATAGAAATCATCAAGTCTTGTTTCTACCCATGCACCTGGATTTTCCGGATCAATAGTGACTGAATGGAGATGACAATGAAAATGCGTTTATAGGCTATACAGACTATAAAACGCAGAGCTGAAGATCTCTGATATGGCCACTAATAATATTGGGATCAAAAATAAAACACAAAAACAAACACATGAGGAGTAAATGACTAGTGTGATTATGATTAATGTGTCCTCGTCCAATGAACTATCGTGAGATAATTGACTTCGAGCAGATGTTAGACCATTGCAAAAAAATTAATAATTTTAATAAATTACACTTTTTACTGTGATGTGTGCCACAGTGTTTGTCCACTTGGGCAAATGTGCCTGGCTGCTGACAGTTATTGATGACAGGGGGATTGTGATGTGCAACATGACAAACCAACACGATATGATTGATTACAAAAAAGGTTTGCATTCCTTTTGGATATGTTAGTGATCCTCTGTGAAATGACAAGAGAGTCTAAAATCTTTTGAGACAAAATAGACTAAATGAAAACAGCATATTTCCTAAATGCACCTTCTCATTTTTTGCAATAGATCAAATACATTTTTTGAGTGATTGCAACATATTTGAAGCAGCATGGGTGTTAAAGGAGAATGATGGGTTGTGAAACAAGACTGAAACTGGAACCTGGAAATGTACAAGCAGTGAAAAGTATTTCCATGTGTGTGGGGTTTTTTTTTTTAATCAGTAACTGATGTCTTTCTTTACTAAAGCATATAAATTGAAAAGACAGTTCTTGAGCCATTCTAATGAGTTCCTGGGAGGTTGTCCATAAGCTGCCTCCCCACAGGATACAACAGAATCATAGATTTGCTTTTCCCCAATATTAAATTAGCAGAGGGAAATGACAGGCTCTCGGTGAAGCTAACAGCTGTACGTGTTTGGCAGCAAGGCAAGGGACAAGTTACATCGCTGATAGGGTTCAGCTTTAGATATCCTTGTCACTGGTGGAAATGAACTCCGTTTGAGCAGTGGAATGTCTGGTTGCAAGTATTCTTTGAAATGTTATCCATCCCTGCCTGTCTTTGACACACACATATGACGAAAAGCGGGGGGGGGGGGGGGGGATTCTGCTAGTGGGACGACTTTAATTAGTGGTGTGAGTTGTTCAGGTAACATCTAACAAGTAGATCCTTCAGTTTCTGTACTAAAAACAGTAAAGCAATAGTGGCCCTAATCTGCTGCTGTAGCAAATTTGAATCATCGTACATTTCTCTTAAATGTTGTAAATTCTAACGTACTAGCCAAAAGAAAGTGTATTCTTCCTTTTGCTCTTACTGTCAGTTACATCAGTTAACTTGACATCTTAGCCTCACATACTAATGGTGCTAGCGGATGAATGGATGCAAACTTGCAAGAACTTTGGAAATCAGTGCCAAGGCAATGATCTGTTACACATTTTGTCATTAAGCCAGTAAATGTTTGTGTTACCAGTCATTAAACCTAAGGGCAAAGTTGTGTGAGGCAGTAAAAGTTGGATAATTTATAGCTGCAAACTTTAATATTTCTCTCCAATGGATTGACAGCCAAAACAGGCTTTCTCTCTCGACTTAAAAAAAGAAAAATAAACATGTCAGAATTCAAATACCATACACTTGAGAGGAAAACCCAATTAGCAATGGCAATTGCAGAATGTCTCGACCAATTTCCTTTCAATCTGGTGAGTTGTCAGCATGCTATACTTTTCTGCTGACACACAAGCGTTAAGGAGGGCAGGAGGAATTTTAAACTGTGACACAAGACACACAATACATTTGTGGGAATGTATTGTGTTCCCATATATATATATATATATATATATATATATATATATATATATATATATATATATATATATATATATATATACATAATAGATGTATAACTTGAATGCTAAATTCTTCCCAGCAAATTGTTTGCATTTTATTCTGTCTTAGGTTCATGTGTGTATACGTGGAGACAACAGCACAACAACCCAACAACCACCATAGGTGTTGTTTATTCAATGAGTGCCAGGAAAAGATGGAGGCTTGTCTGAGGATTTGTATTTTCCAGAGGGCCATTCATATCTGTGTCAGAAAGAGTCCATCAGGGTGAGAGAGTCCCTGACTTGGTCAATGAATATTATTGCTCAGGCTTGCAAGTTGTGCTTTTGGTGATGAAGTAGGCTATTTGCTTGTGTAATGCTCGTGATTTGCATGAACTTGTAGTGAGTAAGATGGAAACTCTTGAGTGTTCAGCTCAAGCACCAGAGGTGTAGGATATTTAAAGTAAATTCCAAACGCAAACCGAGTGAATCTTAACCTCATGTATCAGACTTTATCTCTGTGTCGGTGTTTATAAGTATGCAAATGTAGAACATGACATGCTTTAAATCCATCTCACTCAAGTCACTGATGATGTCCATTATTAGGAAATAAAAAAAGTTAATCATACTCTACCCAGGGGCAGATGATCCTCTGGCTAATGCATATCTCACAGACACTGGACTGAGAAGTTTGCAATTAATTATGAAACCTATTCACTCCATCAAAATGTCTTGGGAGCTGCCAACTGTTGGGTTTCTTGTAATTAGTAAGTGATGATGAGAAATATTGGATCACATCCTTTGTTTTGATCCTGCTGAGACTTTCCACAGATGACTGAAGACTCGATTAAGGCTGAAGGGAATGAGATTCTACTTTGTACCATTTCTTTTTTTATTGATACACTTATTAAATGTTGAAACAAATAAGATTGCATTTGTTTGTGTGGAAGGTTTTTGGGCTGATAGAAGCCCTGAGTAGCAGATGATGAATATGGTAGCCTGGAACAACAATGCTCTACATTTTTAATCAAATGAATTTTGTGTTGTATAAGATAATGTGCTACACCTTCAAACAAAATAACTCTTCAAAATTTCCAGGTCCTTTAATCGCTGTTGCTAATGTGTTTGGGGCTATTGTGTTTGGTCCTTGTGGTTTTTTCTTTACCAGTTGCACAAAGTGCCTGCTCATAACGTATGAATGGTTTAAAAGCTGGTTTCAATTCCATCCAATCATATCAGCTCCTCTGATCCTGTTAAAAGCATCACTCTCAGCTGCATGACTTACTGACACTTGTAATGGAGCAGACCGTCCAGACTGTCCTCTCCTAAGAAGAAACACACATTCTTATCAGAGAGGGACAGAGTTGCACCACTTTTACAGCCACACACCGCTCTCTACTTTGATATTCTATAATCACGTTATGGTGGAGTAACACATTTTCCTCAGCTTCAAAGCGGAATCCTACAACTTTGATAAAGTTTTTGGAGGCTAGGTTGATTGAAAGGAGGCCTTTTATTAAGAAATATGCCCCTTGTATGTACGGACATTCAGGGATATTTATTCTTGTTTGTTCCAGAGAAATCTAGAGGGGGAAAGAGAGGGACTGAGACTGTTATGTTGTTTCTGGGTTTGCAGGTGCAGAACATGAAATGTGCCCTTTTCAGTAGTTATGAGTCACGTTTTGACAGTTCAATTTGTTCTGCAAAAGCCTGTCGAAAGACTAAATTGTGGGCAATTGTGGTTCTTTTTTTGGCTCACTCACCAGAGATCCTTGTTACCTTCTTGGACATTGCTAGTTGTGATATATCTGTTTCTAAAGGTCTTTCAGTAATATTTGCTGGCTCTGTTCCTCATCAGCTCCTTTCTCTTCACCTTCTTCTGGGAAAATTGGACGATGAAAACCTTTGTAAGACAGATCCCATTAGAGTTAGATGGTAAACACAAAAAAAGGAAATTCAAAGTAAGGCAGCTGGTGTACCTTAGTGGGTTACACCACTCTCTTTGGTATAGATAAGATAAGAAGCCCTTATTGAAGACAGGGGTTCTATTCCCAGTCAGAACCTGGCTAAAAATCCAGTTTGGGCCTTCGGGCAAGGCCCTTAATGCTACCTACCACCTCTGACATGTAACTGATTATTGTAAGCTGCTTTGGGCAAAAATATCAGCAAAATGAATGTAATGTAATGCAACTTCAAAAGCTACATTACTGTCACTGCGCTGATAACATCTATACCTAACTAGTGTATCATAAAAAAAGAAGAATATTTTTCACTATTTGTATTCACCAGAGAGCCTGAACCGAAAGTAGCACCTTAACTTTTTTTCCCACTTGTCAACATCTTTCCAGCTTTTTCTTTTAAGTTTACAAGTGCCTCCCAATATATTATTTAAGATTGACTGAAGTGTTTACTCAATAGAGTAAAGCTTCCCTAAGTATCCTGTACTGTGTCAGGTTGTGAAAACGGCCACAAAGAGGATAAGTGTGTAATATTCATAGCGCAGGCACAGTCCATCACTAACATCCTTGCATCTGAAATAGGATTAGTCTGCCATGCCTATTATCAGCCTGTCAGATTTGCTGTAATGAAATTCAATAAGAGAGCAAGAAATCGGGGATCGCCTAGGGCGGCTGTGGTTCAGCAGTAAGAGCGGGTCATCCACTAATTGGAAGGGCTGTCGATCCCGGCTGCTTGGGCAAGTGTGTGTTTTTCAACAGTGTGTGAATGGATGCGTGACAGAGACGTGTCAGAAGCCCTGTATGAGTGTGTGTGAATGGGTGAATGTGACCTGAGAAAAGTGCTCAATTTATGATTTGGTTACAGGAGCAAAACGTTTCACCAAAATGTTTATGATACATGTGGAATTCTATTTTGCTATTAGATGCAAATGAAACAGATTACTTCACACCTGAGACTGTCACACAGGATTGTCAACATCTCTGATATGTCAACTTCTGAGCTGGACTGTCTGGAGTTCAGTTACTGAGACCATTTCTCTGTCCCTCAAATGATATTTGTACCTGTACCGTGATAAGAGAGTGAAAAACAAGTCTTCAATTGATCTTTGTCATCACTCACATGTGATGCATAATGGTTCAGTATTGAAGTTTTGTCTGAGATTGAGCTTTTTTCTTTCTATCTCTTTCTTTCCTGTAGGGTGATGACGTCCTGACAGTCATCAAAATGAAAGCACAGTGGCCGGCCTGGCAACCACTCAATGTGTAAGTAATACATCTTAATTATGACATATAAATCTGAATAGATTATATAAAAAAGGTAATCTTAGATTGAGTCAAAGCAAGCAAAATTCAACACGTCAAAATTGAGCATTCGATAACGTGTACACCAACATATTTTAATGGGAAATTAATTATTTTAAATCACCATCACTTTGTACAGTAAAGATGTAAATGGAGCTCACACTTTATAAATGACTCTCTACTGTAACTCCAAACTCCTTTGTCTCTTGGAGAGTAATCGTGGCCATATGGAAATATTTATTCGGCAAAACATTGATATTGATAGATTGGACACAAGGGCGTATCAGGTCTTCTAATGTGCTGCATTATAAAAATAATATTGTTAATAGTAAAGAGGTTGAGTGTGGGATTACAACCCCTCTCCTTTATCAGCGGGCTTTACAACAAATAATTTAAAGTTCTTGTAATGTATATATGTTCCACTGTCACTCATCTTTAAGATGATGTGCTCTTGTGACACTTTATGTATGTCCACTGTGATGGATTAACTTTTTTTTTTTAATTCTCTAAATGCAGATTTTTTTAAAATATCGTAATAAAATAATGGCGAAGCAACCTCTCAAAGGTCGGAAATCAGTCTAGAAGTATTATGGCCTTCAGAATGGGTCCACGTAAAGGAACTATCAATTGCAATAGTAGCTGAAACATATTCAACCACCACCACTTAATAGGAATTATGATACCACAGGTTCTGAGGCTTTAAGGATTAAGACATCAGAACATAACAGAGGATGTTAGTTTCCAAAGTTGGGTTCAGAGCTCGTGGATCAGTGAAAGCGCAGCTCCAAAGGTGTCCTGAAACTGCCCGCTACAACATGCTTACAGTGTGAATGCTCATTTAGCCCTAAATTCACTGCAGCCATCCCATCTCTTATTCATGAGAACAACAAAAAGCTTGTTGGCTCAGTTTGTACAGAAGAACTTCAGTGGTAAAGGCCTGTTCTGTGTTCTTTCCTCGACCACAGGGCCTCAGCCTCGGCCGTGTTCAGTCGCCAAAGGGGAGAACACAGCCAGGAATAGAAGTAGTGATATCCACCAGGGCCAATTAGCGTATTCTGTGCCGTACATCCAACCAGTTAATTGTTTCACACGCTGATTGTGAATAGCACATGCGGGAGGGTGTCAGAGCAATTACATTGGTTTGGAGCAGGGAAGGACTTTTATGGGTTTATAACAACATGGAAGTGTCCTTACCATGGAAGTATACTGAAGAAAAGAATTAAGTAGGTTCCACTCAACCAACTGAAAGATGCACCTTTTTAATCTTCGAGAGTCTTTAGAGAGTTCATTAGCTTTATAAGATGCATGAAAAATGCATGGTCTGCATGTTTCATTGTTGCATGTGTGTAATAGTTTCACTAGTTAATTATCCCCTATACCTTGTGAGAAGACTGGGGTGCAATTACACTTGTGATGCCTCTTTTTTAGGTCAACTATGGGGTTTTTGTAATGTGTATAAATTGTATATGTACTGCAGCTTCATTCTGTCAAATTAAGTAGTTCCTCTTAAAACAATCTTTCAGCTTCATTTGACTATAAAGACCAAAAATCATTTCTGGAACTAATGAATGAATGAATGAATTAATCAATACTAATGGAAATAACAATGAACAATGACATTTTGTGGCGTCCAGAGGGGCGTGGCTTGCAGAAGCCGGGACTTCCGAGGGTTTTTAGGGCTTTAATGTAGTTTGACATATTCATTTAAGTTAAGTCATCATTATGTGTTCTAATTCTTATTCCGTTATGTTATAAATGTTCTCTGTGTTATTTTTTGTTCATTCATACAAAAGTCTCAGGTGAGGACACCATGGGGTGAACAGGGTGGTTCTGGTTTATCGCAGCCCCCCGAGTGTAGAGGAGGGTGAACTGAATGTGTGAAAGCTTTGTGTGCAGTGCAGAATTAACGCAGCCTGGGGAAGAAAGCAGAGTTTTGTTCTCGTGTCTCAAGTTAAACTTACTGCTCGCCACAATGTAATGAAAACAAATGAGGGTTGTGTAAATTTTGAAGTAACATTTCACAGCTAATCATGTGTCAATCCAAACTATAGTGGTCTATGTTGTCCACTAAAACTATAACCACTCTGGCACCACGAGGCATTTCGACATAATCACTACTGTTCTTTTATTAGGCCTGTTCTCCAGTGTCTGCGTGTACCAGACCAGCTCACCTGACCACTGTGTACACGACCTTAAGATTCACTACCATGTCATTTTGCAGATCAAATACACAGAAAGAAATCAATTTGTTTTACATATAAACATAATATCAGTTAAAAAACTGATGCTATGATCCTGTATTCTATAATCACTATCTCTGTCAGTCCATACAAATAACTCAGCCTTTGATCTTCAAAAAGCCAGTGATCCTAAAATAATGTAGGTGAACAACCAGTAAGAGTCAAGATCTATAATGGCTTCCTGGCCGCATAGTTGTCTGTGGCTGTTATTGTTTCTGTCTATCGCATCACAGGCTGAAAATAGTGCTTTTGGCTACAGTGGGAACAAGGGAAACTCAGGATGCAGTAGGAGTAAATACATTTCAACTGAAAGAAACTAAAACAAAAATTGTGCCTCATCCTCTGGACCAATTCTAAAAGTTGAAAGTAATGTTGTACGTGAGTGTATGCAGTAGTGTGGTGAAGGAATGTAGCTCGTCTTACCTCACTTCCTGTGCAGAAGCTTCTAGAAGCTACTGTACAACTTTTTTGCAAACTAGAAACCTATGAAATGTAACATTGTGGTTGTCTTGTGCTGCAATAATTGATTGGGGATCAGGACCGAAACCATCCCAAGCACTGCTTGTCTGTCTGCATGACAATGAATGTCCTACAAAATAGTTACAATTATATTTGTTGACCATTTAAATAAAACATGTTTTTTAATAGCACACTCCAGAGCCAGTTAATTAAAACATTTTGAGGGTGGGAGAAATGATAAAAGAAATTGGCCAATCATTTTTTTTTTTTTAATAATGAAGTTGATCTTTTTTTTTACTTTAATCAAGTACTGAAGTTTAATTTAAACTTAAGCAGACCTTACACATCAGAAGACACTGATTTTTCACCCTCACAAATGTTTTTTGGAACAGTCGAATGTAAAGAAAGGAATGAATAGAACCAAATACCCATGTAGCAAGACCATGAATCCAGTTAACATTCATACCAACACATCTTGAAAAATAAACCTGCACACATTTCTAAACTACAAACATTTTGGAATAACACACATATTGGATTGGAGTTAAGGTATCAAGGGTCTTTAATATATTCCTCTTTTTTTTTCTTTTTTTTTTACCAGAAAAGGCTCTCCTTTTCTGTCAATTTTGCATTCCTTATTTGTCCTGTCCAGGTGGCTGTGTGAGATAAACCTCAGACCTGCAGTACTCATGGAGCAGAGGCCTGGGAGAGTAGAGTCAAGTTATGTGTTCCCAGTGGATAAGGACCATTTTACATCCTCAGAGGCCATCATCATTAGCGGGGTGCACAAGGGAAAGACTGAGTTGGCTAAAGTCAAATGGATTCATACGGGCATGATGACAGCTGTAAAAAGGAATCACTGGCTAATTGTCAGCGTGTCGACAAGAATCTCGCCACTCCTAATTAATCTAGTACTGGCTGGGAAAATTCTTGTAATTGCTTTAGCTGTCAGTCATTGGTTTGAGACGGATGTTGGCCCGAGCTGTGTTTGTGTCATGTGCTGGAGCTGAGCAAGTGTGAAGTGTCCTTTAATACTGTAAGACGACGAAACAACTGCAGGGCCCTTGTGTCAGTGACATAGTTTCCCTGTCAATGCCTAATGTAAATGCTGAATGTTACCAAAACTTTTATCTTTGTTATAACAAAGATGGAGATGCTCCAATCCAATCCAAAAAATCAATAAATGTCCCAACTTGTAAACTTGATTATCATAAACATTACTTCATTTCTCTTTTGTGTCTCCAATTACATGCGTTTTTATAATTTCATGAATGCGAAATTCAGAAATGTATGACTCATGGCCAAATGCATCATTAGGTGTTTTGACGGGCACATTTTTTGTGGGCCGCATGTTTGAGAAGAGCCTATTCGTCATTTCTCATTCTTACTCACACTTGAACTCGAACTGCTTCTATTCACTCAAAGGCCCCACCTGCTCTCTCCTCAGACGGGCCGCCCCTTCAGCTGAGTTCTCCGTGGACCGCACCCGTCACCTCATGTCCTTCTTGACCATGTTGGGGCCCAGTCCAGACTGGAACGTGGGTCTGTCTGCTGAGGACTTGTGTACCAAGGAGTGTGGCTGGGCCCAGAAGGTGGTCCAGGACCTGATCCCCTGGGATGCAGGCACTGATAGTGGGGTGACATATGAGGTCAGTATAAGACCATATACTACACATTTAGATATTATTACTAATCTAAAGCACTCTAACCTATGTAATTTGCTCCTAAACATGCAAACTGAACTTTTCTTCATTTTCTATCACATATGTAATTGTGTCATGATCATTTAATATATGTTAAGGGTTTTCTAGGATGGTGTGTTTTTAATTATATTTTCTAAAATGTGGATTTTCCATATCACTTGTCAATTGTCATTTAAATATTTTTATGAAACAGTCTTTTTAATTTTGAATGAGTCAACAATTCTCATTATTCTTATGATGAATCATTATTCTAATCAAAGTAATTGTTGGAAAAAGGAACTTGATGATGATCCTGCAGGAAAAACAGCAGTGTCCCTCATGTAGTAAACATGACTCGTGTAACAACCCCACAGTCCTGGTGCAGCCATAAACTTTTGCAATTCTCTCCACCTTTTGCCCCCTGGATAACCCCTGTCTTCACTCTCATCACCAGCTGAGTCTCCCCTTCACGCTCACATATTTAATCTTGTCATTATACCAACCTCTTCATCTGCCTGTCTGCTTAGAATTGACTTTCGCTCCCTGTCTCACCTCTTCACATACTGCCAGTCTGTAACAATTCAAGTGTCATCACCCATCCAATTCTCCTTTACAAGCCTTGAACGTCTTCCTCTCCCGCCATCACCCAGAGGTTGTGTCTGTTGCGAGCTCAATGGCTTCAGTCGCCCCTAATGGATTAGGCTGTGTGTGTGTGTGTGTGTGTGTTTGACCAAACTCTATGACTACTACATGTGTGAAGCCTTTGGCTGATCCCTCGGAGCCCAACTGATGAACCCACTGAACTGAGCTCTCTTGCTTGTTTTGGCGGTCTTCAGAAATGATTTAACTCTTTCTTTTCATCTTCATCTCTCTCACCCTCCCACACACAGCTACGCTTTGTGCACTACTCGTGTGTTCACTTACAGACACTTTGTGGCCTCCATGTACTAAATCAAAATGCACCGTAAGGGCATCAGGAATATTTGGGGAACTCTCTGTTTGTGTTCTGTGTAACTCTAAACTCTAGACTATTATGACTAGACTAGTTGCCATGACACAGCTCACTGTACTTCGAAACCCTCAGCATCATATAGCCACAATTTGGGCCCTATCGTCCTTTCTTCTTCGTGAAATCTTACTCAAACAATAGAGAACATTTGTCTGAGAATGTGGACAGAATGGTCAAGTATCACGTTAAAGCTTTGCACAAAGATCAGTGAAAGAAAACCCTCTATATCCAGAAATACACTTTGCAGCAGAGGATGGTGAAACTATGCTATTCTGGTGGTGTCGTGGGACTTTGGGTCACAAAGTTGTTAAAGACACAGGCCTGTAACAGAGTAATGACATCCATCCTTTGTGCCATTACTTTTACTATATCTGTTAATTAGTGGCCAGTCATTACCCCTCTCCCTATTTCCCTCCGGCTAGTACAAACACAAACAGTGCTGCTCTCTCTCCATGTTTTTTCTGGGTGGCCTCAGTGGGGGGTGAAGGATGAGCTGGTCTTCTGCCTCCAGACAGCCTCTGGCAGTGGCGCTTCTATCAGCCACATGCTGGCAGACCTTTACTGTTGACTAATAAGAGCATCTCCCTTGTAGACTAAAGCACTCCTCACCGACTTGTCCTCTGTGTGACTTTTGTAACTTGGAGTGACTCTGTGCTCATCAAACTTCTGCAAAGGTATATTTCAAATAAATCCTGGCTCCAACGATCCACAGCTTTGAGGCCCACATGCTTTAATTTCTTATTCATCTCTTTTTTTTTGTGTGCCTCGTTTAGTCTCCCAACAAGCCCGCTGTGCCCCAGGACAAGATCCGGCCCCTGACCAGTCTGGATCATCCACAGAGCCCTTTTTATGATCCCGAGGGGGGCGCTATCACTCCTGTGGCCAGGGTGGTGGTGGAACGCATTGCCAGAAAGGTCAATCTGTTTTCATACCTGTCAGCTCTTGGTACAACTAAAAATACTTGGTAGATTTGGTTGGCTAATGATAAAAATGCAGGGAATGACATAATGGCAGCACATTTCTTCAGATATAGTAAATATTCAGACTGCAATGTAGTATTTATGATTTATAACCTTTAGGTCTTTTCTAACAATACTTTACATGTAGTCAGAGATTTCATAGTTTTATTTGTATTTTAAGGTGATCATCCTCTACATTTATTTCACTGCTGTGCCTCCTCTTTATGCATTCAGCATTCACACACAGCCCTTATTGATACTTTCTCTTCTATACTGATAAATAAACCAGATTTGACTGACATAGAATACAATTTGAATACATCTTAAGGTACCAGATCTTATATGCATTAAATATGTTGTTATTGTGAAGTATAGATGCCTTTAAATGTTTCTAAAGCAAAAATTGAGAAAGAGTACTTTTCTTCATCAGAAGATACAATGATGAGTTCAACGCAGTCCATCAACAGAGAAACAATTTCAAAACTTGAGAAAAATTTATACAAGTTTACAAAAAAATATTTATACTATGAAATGTTAGTTGTTGGTTGTTGTTTTTTGTTCAGGTAAGTTATGCTTACAAAAATAAAATAAAATATTCCAAGATAGCGCATTGTGATTATAACCACTTCCTTCATGTCATAGCAGTATGTAAGGACCATAGTTTGACTAATCACAACCAGAATCATAGTTTACATATCAACAACATTGTATTCCATAATATTTCAAATGTCAAGTGATGTCACTCCTAATCGAGCACAGGGGGGGACAAGTACTTAAAAACCTTATGACAGGTATAAAAATTTACTCTCTATGAAATATAAACATATTTTATTTATTCATAATCTAGTCTGATGGATATTGAAATTCCCTGGGAACTGCAAACCAGAAAATCATAGAAGTTCCGTATTCCTTCGGTGACATCTAGAGGCAGATTGGGGAATTTCTGGGAAAATAAAACGCAGTTTAGAACTTCAGAGTATATGGACATACATTCTTAGGTGTGTATGTCTTCTTCCTGTGTATCACCTACCACAGTAGAGAGAATTTATAAGTCTTTGTTGCCTTCTTATTTACCTGCTTGCTGCCACTGTTATAGTGTTCAGAAGAACATTAGAAGGATTGAGACAAAAATTGGTGGAGTATTTTAGCCACATCAGTGTGTAACTGTGTGTCCACAGGGCGAACAGTGCAACATCGTGCCGGACAATGTGGATGACATTGTAGCGGATATTGCCCAGGAAGAAAAAGAGGAAGGTCTGGATCCTGTGTCCTTTTCTTTCTCTCTCTCTCTCTATCACTCTTTAGCATTAGAAGCGTAGTTTGCAGCGGTAGGCTATTATAGTATTTTTAATTCATTTTCTTGTTTTTGCTGTCTTTTAAATGCAATTTAATGTTTCCCTTATTGTTTTACTTAAATTGTTTTTAATTTTTCTATGCCTTTGTAGAGTACTTTGACTAGCCTTTTTTATTGTCTTTTAGATGCAATTTTAATGTCTTCTTAATGTCGTATTTTCATGTATTTGCTTCCCTGCTGGGCACTCTGACTTGCCTTGTGTCTGAGTATTAATAACCTTGCCCCGCCATGCCTTCCCTTAACCATCCTGCAGATGATACCCCTGAGACGTGTATCTACTCCAACTGGTCTCCATGGTCCGCCTGCAGCTCAGCCACTTGTGAAAAGGGCAAACGGATGAGGCAGAGGATGCTGAAGGCCCAGTTGGACCTCAGTGTTCCCTGCCCACACACCCAGGACTTTGAGCCCTGCATGGGGCCTGGATGCAGTGATAGGGGTGAGTGTCTCTCTAAAGACTGAGCGACACTGTGTTTGCCAGGGGAAAAAAAAGGATATTATTCATTAAATATAAATGATTAAACGACGTGATCAGGAATCCGAACTTGGTTGCACATTAAGGTTAGATTTTTCTATCAGTTGAGATAGGCCTTTTATTCCCTGTTAATGGCAGACAGATTGTTCGCTGGTGGTTAAATATTTTTGTCATGTTTTGCACTGTGAATGCTGATCAAAGGATAAAACTAAGGGCTAAACAGGGGAAAAAGATATTAAAACATTTTAAAATCAGGAAATTATTATAAAATACACAGCAATAAGATTAGAGTAAAGGAAGAGTCATATGAACTTGGTGTTGGAATCAGTTAAAAAAATACATTAGAAATACATACCAACTGCTGACTTAATAATAATTCCTGACATTTTTTTTTAACTCTTATTTGAAATTGAAATGTGTGTGAGGTTGGGGCAAAGACAGTTTGGAGATAACATGACTACTGTCCTGTTCTCGGATTTCTGCACAGAAACAGACAGCTGGTGGATTACTGTGAGGAACATAATTCTGGCGCGCTGATATTTAATTCTCAAATTATTGCCATTTGTTGCTTTTTGCTGTATTGGTGGATGTTTGACAAACTCACAATTTTGCGTTTCCTGCCCAACTGTTGTGCCGTTGAAGTCACCAAAATCACTGACGTCTCCTGAAGCTTGCTGACATCCTTCCCTTTGGCCTTGACCCTTTAGATGCTTCCACCTGTATGATGTCAGAGTGGATCACCTGGTCTCCGTGTAGCTTGTCCTGCGGAATGGGCACACGTTCCCGAGAGCGCTACGTTAAGCAGTTTCCTGATGACGGCTCAAACTGCACCGTGCCCACAGAGGAGACTGAAAACTGTGTGGTCAATGAGGAATGCTGTAGGTTCCTACCCTTTTCATTCCATTTGTCAAAATGCTCCATCGACACAGGTTTATTATACTATAGATCTCATGTAAATAGCCCTGTAAGTTTACCCCTTTACCTTCCCTTTTTTGGCCTTAGCTCCCAGCAGTTGCCTGGTGACAGAGTGGGGTGAATGGGATGTCTGCAGTGCCACTTGTGGTCTTGGCATGAGGAGGAGAGAGCGCATGGTGAATATGCCTCCAGAAGACGGGTCCATTTGTGGGGCAGAGGTGCTCGAGGTGGAGAAGTGCATGATGCCAGAATGTCGTGAGTAGCAGCTTTTTCAGGACCACAAATCTCCTGACACCTTAAATCTGGTGAAAAGTGTCCCATTACCCAACTTGGCATCCTTGAGTGAGACAATCATACACATTGTTCACCTGTCTACTTTCTTACTGTAAATTTGTATTTGAAATCAAAACACAAACTGATCTATTCATTCCAGCCCCGATGTGTTACACATATGTGACCACATTATACCACCATATGTTCTGTAATTCACTGGCTGTGTGTGTGTGTCACTGAAAGACTCCTGTTGTGCACAGACACTATTCCCTGCTTGCTGACTCCATGGTCTGACTGGAGTGACTGCAGTGTGACGTGCGGGAAAGGTCTGAGGACACGGAAGCGCACGCTCAAGTCCCCCGTGGAACTGGGAGAGTGTACAGAAGAACTAGAACAGGTGGAAAAGTGCATGCTACCGGAGTGTCGTAAGTAATAAGCATCCCTATCTCCACACTCGCACACTGCACATGTATGCAAATATGTCATTTTAATGATGGTTGCTATGCAACCTGGTGTCTTGGTGCAGACATGCATACAGGGCAGGGAAAGGTCTCTGTCCTATGTATCTGTTTTAATTTGACAGTGATGTAGAGCTTTCTGGTGTATATGAAATGTAACAGGCGAGTCCATATGCAGTATTTACATTTTAGCTGGAATTAGAAAATGATTTGACAGACATGAATGAGGCCTAAGAAGGGATGTTAATCCAAAATTTCGAGGTAAGAGCTAAATTGAAATATTTTTTAAAAATTCATGGGATCTGTGTTCTTTTATTAAAACATAATATTTGATGATGTACAGTATGTTGATTGGGTTTCCAAACGTCCAAACCTAGATACCAGTATTGGCTTGAAACAACAGCATGGTTCGGGTAAAACTTTTATTCACCATCTCTGTTGTCTTCTGTTTAATTCTGTAATGGATGTTCATATATTCTGCCTCCTCAGCCATTGACTGCATCATGTCAGAGTGGACAGAGTGGTCAGAGTGTAACAAGTCTTGCGGGAAGGGTCATGCGATCCGGACACGCATGGTGAAGCTGGAGCCTCAGTTTGGAGGAAACCCCTGCCAGGAATCCATCCAGAGGAAGAAGTGTAAGATCAGGAAGTGCACCCGAGGACAAGCCAACAGCGATGAGAAGAAACGACGCAAGGAACAGCGAGAAAAGAGGAGGAGCAAACAGGGCAGAGTTGAGGACGCCTCTGAGCATCCAGGTTGGTATCCACCCTTATTTCTTCCAAACACTTAAACACCACACAGATGATAAAAAAGAGAGAGAGAGTCACATGATTCTGACAGCCTTTCTCTTCCTCTTTCCTGATATTTATCTTTAGGGTGTAAAATGAGGCCGTGGTCGAGTTGGACGGAATGTACCAAACTGTGCGGTGGAGGTATTCAAGAACGGCTCATGACAGTGAAGCAGAGGTTTAAGACTGCCCAGCTGTCCAGCTGCAAGGACAGGAAGGAGATCAGGGCTTGTAATGTGCACCCCTGCTAGGAAGGAGTAGGGGGACCAGGGTTGACGTGGACAGCGGGCGGGCGGGGGCTGGGAACAGGGCAGGGCACGGCACATGGTTATACAATGATCCAATGCACTCTGTACAGGGCTGAAATGGCACATACTTGAATCTGTGTTGGTTAAGTCCAGAGCTCAGGTCAGTTGTCGTCCAGAGAAGACAAACCTTCAAAGACACCTCTGGAAAACTCTGGATTTAAACTTGGCTGATTCTTCTGTGCTTTCAAACTAGCTCTGATACACATACGGCTCTTTTGCAAGATTACTGTAAACTTGTTGTGGTAAAATATAAAAATATGATCATGAACTATGAATTGATTCAATAATAAGATAATGAACTGTTATATCTTGTGGTATCCCTCAGTAGTACAGTATATTCCAGACTTTAAAGCACAGGTGCCCAACCATTCCAGTGTTTTATATGCCTTCAGTTGTTTCTAGGACACAAAATGCCCAGTTGACTTTCTACCCAGCGATATTGTTGTAGACTCACCACGATCAAGACATATATGATTTGGAGCATTATTTTTTTGCTGTGGAAGTTTTTGATAAGAATGTGTCCCAAGATTCTCACCAAAGTCTTGTGTAGATGTTTTCTAGATGTCTTCCCTTCCTTTTCTTTATCTCTGATCCTTTAACATATTAATATTTTGGAATAATACCGCCTTTACAATAAAAGTAAATGTGACAACTTGTCACTTGCATCTGTCTTTTTATTTATTTATTTACGTTTTACTTTTTGTGCAACTAGATGGCAGTAACTACTTTAAAACCTTTGCCTTTTAAAAGGAAGCTGGTCATTTCTGAGGCTGCTTGTTCCAATGTCGTGCTGACCTAATCTCTTTCTCTTTTAGATATATAATAGCCACGAGGGGGCAGAGTGACAAGGACGATACATTCAAAAACAGAGATTAATTTATGATAATTTGGTGAAAATGAAACGACAGTTTGCAGCACCTTCTCATTCATACAGTCGGGAGATCATTGAGGTAATTTTTTCTTTCTACATCTTGCTTGCTGTAGCATGAAAGAATCGGCCCCCACCCCTGCTCTCTGGTGCAAAACTCGGGGGGAGGGTTAGAGTCAAGCTTTCCTCACTGTGGAGCTCGGGGGACAGTGGGTGAAAAATTCAATACACACATCACAATGCCATCCCTGTTTCCATGCCAACACAACTACACATGGGGGAAGCTTACACACTCGGTAGGCAATAGAAACATGGAGTGTGGGGGGGGGGGGGGGGTTTCTATAGGCTTGATTGAGCAGTTAAAACAGAAATACCTGCGGAGACTATGATAAGAGGTGCATGGTTTTAAAAAGAAGAGAGAAATGGATTAAGGATGTGTGTTGGTTTATCTTCTTATGTAATCTAATTGGAAACCCCTCTGGACCGCATCCAGTCGAGTGCGGTGCAGTTATGTATCCCAGCTGCAGCTTGAAGATCAGACTCCGACTCAGACTGGAAAACATCTCAGAGATGCAGTTATGCAAGTCGACCGTCCACGTCTCTGTGATGTTATAATAAGCTTTCTCTGTCTGTAGACATTGATGAATATTTATATTCAGGGGGCAGGCCACACTGCTGACATGAAAATGGAACCTATTCGTCGTTGAGCCTGTTTCCCGATATGTTTCAGTTACTGTGAGAAAAACAAACACAAAACATGAGGTCCCATATATGGGGAAAGAGGGACTCAAGCATCTCTTCCACCAGGGACAGGCAGCTTCTTTGAGCATCACCCAGCTGATCCATCAACTTTTGATAGTTTTATTTTTGTACCTCAGTGCAAGATTCATGTCCTGTATAGTACCTTACTGCAACAGCCTGTCCTTATTTTAGAAATGCCTCCGGCGCAGCATTTTTTTAGTGGATGCAGTGTACTGTACAGTGGGTTAACGTATGACAGTTTTAACAGTAATGTCATCAAACACTGATCATCAGTCTCTAATATAGTATGTAAAACTTCAGATTTTGCATCTTGGTCAAACCCTTCAAGTCACAGGCCCAAATCTGTCACAGAGAGGCAACATCTTTGATTTGCATTTTTTAAAAACCTTGTGTGCACATCTCGTAATGGAGCGTAGGGTCAGGGACATTTGACAGAGAAACCACCAGGCGTGAGTTGCTCATTGTTGAGCCCGGAGATTTTTTAATATTCACTTTGACAAGACATGTCCATGCTGGCCAGTTTAGTGACCAGTACACCTCACAAAAACGAATGCAGGGTAGTATCTTAAACTCTTTAATCATACATATATATATATATATATGTATTTGTTTCTTTATTTTTCAGTTTCATCTTTTTCAGTTTCATGTTGTGATAATTTGGAGGTTGTAGATTGTTATAGTGAAATGTGCTTTTATTTTTTCAACAAATACGGCCAGATATTTGAAGCAAACAATTAATATTAATGAGAAACATAGTTAAGTCCTCTCCATTGTTTAAGATCCCCTGCCCTCTAATCCACATTTGTCTTTTTACTTATGTGTCATATTACAAACAGAATATCTGTCAGGAGGAGTGTATTTAACAGTCACAACATACATCATCATGTTTTAGAGTATTAAATTAATTTACAGAACAATGAATTTAGACGATACATTTGACTAAAGAAGTCAGGGAACATGGAGTGAGATTATGGATCTGTGCTCATCTTGTTTCTAAATCAAAGTGGAAAAGCTTTAACACAAAATTGTTTTCCCCATACAGGAATATTTGTGTGATGTTTTAATACAATGGTGGGAAGAGTTTAAAATATTTTCTGTTGCTTTATATATTTGCCATTTTGTTTTTCATCATGAAGCAATTATCAGCAATATTTTCTCAACTAATGACTCCTTATTAATCCCTTAATCATTGTCCATATAAACAAAGCCTAGTCTCTATATGGTTGCATGGCAGAGAAATGCAACAATATACCCATGTGTGGGGTTTGGTTATATAAAGAGGACTTTTATTGTTTCCTTTTATTTTGCTAGCTGACTTTTTGTTCAGCTTTGAAGAGGCAGTGAGGGATTTGAATAAAAAGCTTTGCAAAGTAGGCTGGCGATTTATTGTGTTGGCAAATTCTGCTTTGGTTTGATTTGCCTCTGAGGGTTCTTTGAACGGGACAGCGTCAGTCTATACATTGATGTAAAGGACGGAGAAATAAATACAATTCCAGCTGCAATTCAGTTTTTTTTTTTTAAAATAAGGTAGAAAATACAGGCACAGTATAGCATCATTTTTTATTGGCCTCACAGGCAGTTCTGGGGCCTGGACGGAGAGACAGAGGAAATATAGGATTTCTTAAACTAATAAACCTCAGAGGGAAAATCAATATGGTGGCCAGCCCCGCAAAAAGGCTCTTTTCCACAAATTTATAGACCACTGTGACGATCAATGTCCTCGGATTCTAAACTATTCAGACTTGGAACCGGAGAAATGTGTGAAATGTCAGTTAGCATTAGAGCATATTCAGAATATTTAGTTGAACAAACAATTATTATCTGGCAAGGTAGACCCTGGGCTTTTCTGTGTGAAGTCTGCAGCTCCAGGCTTCAGTTGTAGCTTTCCTGAGAGTAGTATGGCTCATTATTTGGGACCAGTGCTATGCATGATTAATTTTTACTGAAATGGCTATTCTGCATTGTCCTGCACATTTTTTCCTCTCTCTTTCATTTACTGTCCTTTCTAGAGCCGACAGAGAGTAGGGAACCCCTTTTACAGTGATAGCACAAGATGATGTTCCTGTCATGTTATCTTCCCGTTGCTGGGGAAACGCATTTTGCGGGGATTCGCAGAGCAGTAATCTCAAATTGACTTGTATTCCACAGCAAGGCTGTAGAGTCTCACTATGTGGCTTCTGTAGAGCCTGATTATCATTGTAAATTACTGCTGCAGTTGGTGGCGACGCACAAGACACAACAGAACAATGAATAATATTAAATTGTTGTCATACACGCTTAATTGATTAGGCATTTAATCCAAGATTACCTCTCTCTGCTGCTACACTTTTTGTTTCAGAATAGCTCTAATGCCACATGGGACGTGCTGAAAACAGGTAGGTGAACAGTTCCTTATTGTCTTGTATTGTGTAGTGTGGTGGATTGTCAGATTCCTTCTGCACTGACAGGAATCTTGTACTAATCCTGACCAAATACTGCCCCTTGTACCCGACCAAGCATGCACAAAAGCACGCAGACACACACGCACACACACACGCACACAGTTAGCCTTGTGTGTACACTGTATGTTGCAGAGTTGTGTGGCACACCCACACTAACATTTCTGAAAAATTGACAGTGACACACAAAAAGTCGAAACTGTAAAACCACATAGAATATTCATCTTAACTGTTCTAGTTGATCTGGAAAAAAAATCCAGTGGAAATTAGCATATGCCCAGTAATTATAAATTCTTCTATTTCTTTTGAAAACACATGAATCAATACAGTACATATTCATAATATTTGTAAAGGTCTTAGTTTTCCCTGCCACACCAGATATCAATGGTGAACACTTTGCAGTGTTAAAAATTCTGCTTTAGGATCTCATTGTTACCATGACAACACAGACATCCCAATAGTTAGAACTCATAAAATTACCATATAATCTTTAAAGGAATAGCTCGCACATTTCTCAATGACTCTCCTGCCAGCCAAATGCTGGATTTACTTGCCCACAGTCAATAATCATCCTCAAATTAAGCTCAGTGTATTCTCTGTCGGGGTTCGTATCAGGTTTAGTGTTGCCATTTGTAATCCTTAACATTCAAACTGCACTGTTCAGATGATGTAAAACATGTGGCAACAAACTGTATAGTTTCAACTCCATATTCAAATTTGAGTTCCAAGCCTCAAACCACATTAAAAATGTTGAAAGGCTAGGATATATTGACTCCAACAGATACCACAATTTCTATTGCACTAATTAAAATTGCAAGTTCAGCCCTGAATATACTGAGCAACAGATCATGGTGTAGTATAATGTTCATTAAGATGTATGTTTCATCAGTAATTATGTCTTTGCTGGTTTCTTTAGAGATGACTCTATGATCCACTGTGGTGCCTAATTAAACAAACCTTATTTGTTTTGTTTGTTAGAGATCACACTGTTGTTCGTTGGTTGTTTCCATGTCCATATGCGGCTGTGTATATACAGTATTTTTCTTTGGCTACATCCAGAGTAAGCTTGAACCCTCCTCTCTCACAGGCTATCTTGATTCCTTCAATCTCTCCATCCAGATTGGTCCGGGTCACAGTGAATCAGAGGGATACACAGAGTCATTTGTTCTCATCTCCTTTCTTATTGCTGTGAGCCAAAGTATAACAAAGATAAAATTGGGTAATTAGGAGACACCACGAGAGTAAAACGCTCGGCCAACTCTGGACAGTTCTCTAACTCGAGACTCCACCACAAGATGGCATTCCTAATTTTTTCAAATATTGGGTTTAATCACTTGCTTGCCCTTGAAACATGCCCTTAGGATTTGGATTAATATCTCTGTTAGTTTGGTATCTGAAACCAACAGTTTTGATAGTCATGGCTAAATAGGGTAATTGTCTTGGGATAGAAATCCCAGATGCAAATCGACACCAAAATGGAATCAATTATCCCAATGCCTGATGACTGTCTGTCCACCAAATTTCATGGAGGCCTTTACACAAGGTTTGAGATATTCTGCGGACTATCAGCCACAGAGCATGACCTCCTCAGCAGAGTTAATTATTTTTGTGGGTGGATGTGATATAAAAGGATTTGGGAAGTTATGAGTTTGATTGTAGGCTAATTTCTTCTGCTGTTAATCCTCTGCTACTCGATTCATTGTTGCCAAGTGCTGAGACCCCAAGGTTGTGTCCAGCTGTAAAAGATGTTGGCACATGCCAGACTGACGTGCTCTATAAACATCCAGTTCAACTGTACCAACTCCAGATGCATCACTCTGGCATGTCTGTAAGACTGTATAGTGTATGTATGTAGTTGCTTGCAGCAAAAAAACGGAATACACGGAACCACATCACATTTCAGTTCAAATGATGTAGACATGTCCACATATCACTACCCTGTAGAAACACCTTATCACCAAAGTCCAACCAGAGTTCAAGGGAGCTGGATGGGGAAAAGGGCAGATTAGATGGCAGGTACGGATCCATTCAGATCAACTGTCAATGTGGGTTTAAAGGAACACTGCGGGTTTTTTTAATGCTTTAAGCCCCATTGTGTAATTTTTGGGACTTTTCCGGCGGCATCTGGTGGTAAAGTTGCAAACCGCAACCAACTGACCACCGACAGGGGACACTTTATGGTGGCGCACTGCTAATTCCATTTCCGGTTTCCCGCAGCACTGGAAATTCATCGCCAATGCGACGTATTCTGGACCGTTTTCTGCAACCGCATTTAATGCTGCGTTCCATTATACCTTGGAACTCGGACCCCGGAAGTCGGGGTGATGATTTTTTTCCGACCTCTCAAGTCGCAGTGGAACCGGAACGCAGTAAAACACGACAGACAGTTTGCGGAAATCGGAGGTTTGCTGCGATTTTTCTGCCATTCTAAATTCATATAGGCCACTGCAAAAAACAGGGACAAAGTGAGAGTTCTGTTTAGTTTCGCTGTCTCACTAACCCACTTGTTCGATCTTGCGGCCTCCCTTTCTCTTGCACTTCACAAAAAAATGAAGAAAATGAATTCCCATCTGTGGTTTTACTCACCAAATGGGAAACAAGCTTATGTGTGTGGGGGAAATCACCTCAATCAGAACATACACGCTTTTGAAGGAGCAGATGTACCTCCAAACACCCTGCATCTTGCAATATGTTGTAATCATCTCATCTCTCCGTTTGCTTTTCTGCCCTGGAGGTGTAAAAAAAAAGCCATTCAGGAAATGGCCTCAGACATGGTTTGCTGTGATGGTGCTATGGTTGCACCTGTAGGGAAGCTCTTTAATGCTAAAGCATCATCAGCAGCAGATACTTACTTTTCAAACTGATCCTCTGCAATAGAAACACAGAATAACACCAACGGTGTAGCACTAAGAATTTAGTGCAAAGTGTGAAATCATACGACGGACCTAACAGGCCAACCGCAGGACGTTTTGCAGTGCTAACGTGTACTGTGGAGTCGGCCAGACTGTGCTCAGTTAGTGTGAAGAGTGAGAGCAAAGACAGAATATCTGTGAATCAATGAATAAAGCTCAGTGGAGGAATGACCAGAGCAATGCCGGAGCATGTAATGGTTCCTACTAATGTTTTATCACATCGTTCAATCTCTCTCTCTCTCTCTCTCTCTCACCCCCGAGGATTTCTTTATTGCAGGCAGAATAACTATCGCTTCTTCAAATCCTGTTTATTTCTCCTGAATTGGCTCGAGTGTTATTCTCTTCAACCAAATAGATTCAGGCTATTTTTATTTCATGACTCGTCGTCACTTGACATTGTCGACTTGCATGGGAAATGGGGAGCATGTGTTTGTTTCTTCTGTCATATTCGGAATAAGCAGACTTTAAGATAAAGCAACCAGCTGAGGCAAACAGGCTTCTGTAAATCAAGACGTAACCATTTATCTACCCACAATATTTAATTAAGTGGAACAATGCATCAAATGTCAATATATGATGGTGCAGGCAAGTGCTTTATTGATGGTCACACCATTTTCTCTGAAAGATTAAATGATGTAAACATGAATGTTTGGATTATGCTGTAGCTGAACTCCTCAAAGGATGCAAGATAGTATATATTAAATATCATATATACATGGAGGCTTTGAATTGTCTGTGTTATGGAATTATTTGATGATTATAATTTGAGTGTGCAGATGTAAATGAAGCATGAGGAGAACTTAATGGCATCACACTCCAGGGTGTCTGATCCAGAGGTTTTCCTCAAAAGTGATGGAATGAATTATTCAGACACGAAGCATCTTCTGAGCTCGATGGAAGCATGTGCCTCAACTCAAGCAACAAATTGTTCAATCTTGTGATACATAGTGTTGCTGTTGAAAAGATGCTTTTTCATGTGTAAACAACAGAGGCAGCATGTGGTCTCTGAATATCATCACCACCGCAGTATGGCTTCCATGATGCATACATAATATCTTGTTGCCACTCTGCAGTCATGAAAGTGTGAGGATTGAGTGAAATAACACATATACATGTAGTGATGGAGATATGATACTACAACAGCTTTTCCTTTTTGTGTCACAGTTATTTGCATCTTTATCGTATGATAACACTGTGTTTCATAGCCATACCCCTAACACATCATTTCTTAACTAGCTTACATCTGTGTTGCTAAGCAATTTCAACTCCACCAGCAGTTACCGGAGCCAAAAAAGAATCGTTTTTAATCAGTAAATCCTCAGTGATACACAATTTTGGCTCCAAAAGATGTTGGCTTTTCCACAAGATCAACTAACTGAAGCATGCCCACTAGATATGCTCTTTTTTTAAAATTATCTCTGCCTGGAAAATTATACCTTTAAAATGTATTGCAATAATCAGACAGAAAAAAGAACAAAAACTCCTAACTTTACCTTCACAGTAGTCAGAAAGAGACTATTTAGCTGTATACCTCATGTCCACACAGACCAATTCCATGTGGATGGAACAAATTGTCCACCCTGAGAGAATCAGTGGATTCATCAGGTTTTGACTCTGTGTGGAACTGAAACAGGTAGCCACTTCTCAGCTCAGGCCATTCCTGGCTGTTCTGCGCCAGTGCCACTCTGATTCGACACTTGCCGAGCAGAATAGTGATCAATTCCTCCAACCAAGAATGGATACTGACAGCCATAACGGGAGACATAAGAGCTGTAGAGGTACTTGCACTGTTACCACGGCAACAAACCATCTTGGGGGGTGGGGGTGGGGGCATCATCACTGGCTCTCTGAGATTGGTTGTCGGTGGTTTGGTGCAATTCGGCCCACCTTGATCTGGTAGAAGCTGAGCAGATTTATGGTGGGAAGACGTACAGGCATTTGGATCTGACAAGTGAAAGCCTGGGATGATCACACCCTGACAAGAAATGGAAAAAAAAACAACAACATTGAGTTACCATTAAAGAACCATCATGTTCATTTTGTGTATCAAATCCCCATTCATGATTTCTCCACATTTGGTGTAACATTCCCATCAAAAGTTGATTGATTTTATTCCATTTTTTATGTTAAACAAACATTTTATATATCATATCTTGAGTTGCATGTTCCCTATATGCACTACTGCTGTGCCTGGAGTATTCAGTCAGTAAAGCTTGCCGTGCACTCCTCATCTTACTGGATCCTGGGGACACATATTCAACATACTCATCCTGCCTCACCGGTTTTATCTGATAAATTATTACTGACACGGTCACAGAGTCACAAAAATGAGAAATCTTATTGTACCTCCAAATGTGTGATGTATGTTCAGTATGAAATGAATGCAGAAAACACGCATTATAAAATACAGTACAGAAAACCCCTGGGGCTCTCACACCAGCAATATTAACTGTTCATTAATATTGTGTAATATTGTGTCAAATACCAAAAAAGAAAATCCACTTTGATATGATTATGTAATTTATGTTTCTATGACCAGCTGTTAAAAAAACACAGGGTGCAGATTTTTACCCTGTGCTGATATACAACAGTCACAGAACTGGTGATTCAGAGATATAATGAGATGTAAAGGGATCGACTATAAGGGAAAGGTATCTGGCTTCTAGACTTATTTCTTCTACTTTGGCTTCAGGTAGTAAATCAAATACCCTGAGTTACAATGACACCATAACAATTGTTCCAACTGTGTCGTGATTTCATATGAATACCATTTATCTTTTTCACAACACAGCAGACAAGTCGACTAGAGCTGGAAACTGAGTGTGCATGTGTTTACGTGTGTGTACGTGTGTTGATCTTTCTCTCTGCCAACTGAATCCTCTTCACGGGAGCCTCCTCCCACGAGCCCCAGCAGGTTTAACAGGTGTTAACCTCTCTGGGAAGCTCCCTCCCGAGGCAACACACAGTCCAGCAGCGCAGCAGCAGCTTGCAGTCTGCCAATCACACAGGTAGAGATGATGGATGGGGAGATGAGTCTCCCTCAGTCCCTAAGTGATATAACGTAAATTACCATGTGGTGTTGATGCATTTTTCCCTTTCTTGCACGTTCAGGACTTAAAAAGCTTGAGTACCAGTAAAAATGGTTTTGTATTCATTGAAAGGTTTTGCTATTAATTGCCTGTCATATTTTGTACTGATTACTCATCCATGCACACGGTTTCGTAAATGATCTGAACGTATTCCTGCAGCAGTGATTATTTCCACAACAAAGAGGCCATAATGTGATCCACGGAGGAACACGTTACTTTGGATACTTTAAGGTTACACAAGCTGTCACTTCTGGAACAAATATGTATGGGGCTAGATTAATATTTGATGCCATAATTTATGGTGTTTTCTGGTATTGATGATGATGATGATGCTTATTTGCTCGTCTCTTAGGACATAATGTGTTAACTAAAGGGATGTTGAACTATTCTGTTGAATTTCAAAGCGTTCCGTCTCCTCTCACAGTTTATGAGCTGATCTCATATCAGCATACAGGGACATGTTCAGATAACACAACTGAGGAGCAACAGTGGCACAATATTTGCTCTGGGAGCTGGAGAGCACAGTAGGGAGCCCAAAAGCATTTCTCTTTCCACATACTGTGCATGGTGCTGCGTTACCTTAGTGCGATAAGGTAGTTAATACAGCCATGCGCCATGTAAATATGTTGGAAGAAGATGTTCAGATTGTGGAGCCAAGGGAAGTCATACTGTCCCTAGGATAAAATTATTTTGCTCGTCTTTTTTATGTCTTGGAGACATTTACAGGTTGATGTGGATAGAAGAAAATAAACTGAGCTGTGTAATTTTCTGTTTGGGACGTTTGGGATTACAGTATGTGGAATATACAACATTTGGCCAGTGTACATGAAAACTGCTTAACAGCTCAGACTTTGAGCTCATCAGAATGAATTACCACTTGTAGCTGCAGAGACTGCGGCAGCTCAGCAGAGGTAACATAGTGTTGCTTTCAGTGAAATTTCAAAAGCAAGACAGAGCGAAAGTAACATGTTTACACTTAACAGTTACCATTTAACGCTTCAAAATTAATAGCCTTTTTTTTAAACAGCATATATTTTGCATGTCCTTTCTTCACCCTCCAACCCACTTATCTTCAAATCAGATAATTGGATTTTTGTTATTATAATTTTTTATTAATGGGCAATTCGTTGCACACTTGGGAATCCACAGGTCGGATAATTGTCCACATTATGGCACTGAGCTGCGGAAATGGTGGAAAGTACTGAGCCCTGAGAGCTCACAGCACTGCAACTTAAGAAAACACATGCAAATAGACAAAACACAAGCAAATTAAGAAAACATCTTCACCAATTTGACAACACATGCGCAGCATTTAGAAAAGGTGCTGCAAACACCACAACACAACACATAAAGGAACAACAACAAGTGTGTCCAGTGTGTGCATCACTTTAAAGTGACCTCTGGAAACACTCCCGTTACGTGACGGTCTGTTTGCAGCGCTTTTTCTTTATGTGCTGTGTTGTGGTCTTTGCCTCGTTTTTTTTGTTTTCTTAATTTGCTTGTGTTTTCTTAAGTTGCAGTGCTGTGAGCTCTCAGGGTCAGCATAGGAAAGGGAGGTGCTGCTTTGACAACTCTTAGCTTGTTCGACACTGCTGACATTTCCATGTACCATTACTGCACAATTGACTGTACTGATATGTGAGGTAGTGTACTGGCTGCATCAGTACACTACATACATACAATTTGTTGGATACAATTTATGTAAATATGCCTCAGTGCAAAAGCATATCCAAACAAGAAATCTAACTTGTGATACATTTTGAACATACAAAGAGTAAACAAATAACACCATACTGTCTTTCCTGTTGTCTATAGATGTTTTTTTTTTTTTTTAGAAACAAACCATCTATAGACTAAAGTATAAAAACTGGAAGGTACTGAAATCTTGGTGGAGAGGTTTGTGTCTCACAGGGAACCAGAGAGCTGTGTTGTCGAAAGCAATAGCCCCTAGCACGGTGTTCCGGAGCAAATTGGTCCCAGGGGAGGGACCACAACAAGTGCAGTTCATACAACAATCATGAATTAAACTTTTCCGACAAGCCACCACCTGCAAACAAAGCAATCAGGTTTGTGAGCGATGCAAAATGGGCAGCCGACATGTGTGCTGGGGAAAGAGTCAGAGTTGGTGCAGAAAGTGAAGCAATTTCAACTAGATATAGTTGGGCTCAACACTACGCACAGCACCAGCTCTGAAACCAAACTCCCGGAGAAGAGCTGGACCTCTCTCCTCTTATACAGATGACCATGGTGTGATGTGCTGGTAGGGTGTGGGGAAATATGATCAGATCTGTGGATATGTAAAGAGAGAAGAAGAGCCGATCACCACGTGGTGATGCGGGCAAACACAATTGTGTAGTGAGAAGGGTGTGGGGACACCTAGGTATAATGTGCCATGCTTCTACACTTAATTCTCAAAGAGAGATGTATGTCTTTTTGTTTTGACCTTCACAAGTAAGATGCATAATTGCCAACTAACAGTAGGTTACTATCTAGAAGAAGCTGAGCTCAGCATTATATTCCTTTCTTTCTGTCTCTGCGGGCGTAGAAAGGCACAGAACCTGGGGAGAAACAGAGACTTCTTGACTTGGCTCGGCAACAAAGCCAAGGGATAGTAACTTTATACCTGGGGGCTGAGATAGAGAATAAGTGGTGTTATGCTGTATCTTCGCAAAGCAACAGGCAATACAACCATGATCTCAGAGATCACCATACCAAAGAAAGCACCAGGCCAAATCCGATGAATACCTGCTGACCTGTTTGATGTAATCAAGATAATTAGGGCGCAGAATTTTCAATTCTTGCCTCAGCTTTTCAGGTATTGTCCTTATACTCCTTAAGGTCATAGAGGAATAGAGCATAACCTGAACAAACATGTGCATGTCACACAGTCAACACAGAAATAAAAGTATGCTAACTTAAAAAAAAAGAGCAAATAATCAATACTCACATGAAAAGCAGTTTACATTTATTTTTTAATTCTCTCTCTCTCTCTCTCTCTCTCTCTCTCAAGTCCAAAGTTTGAGTAGTTATTAGGAAGACAAATCAGTAACATGGAGTGAAGCAAATGGCTTAAGGCATTTATACCAGCTCATGCTGAGGTGTGACTGAATTAATTTCTTAGCGTTTGCAGAACAAGTTGTCTGAACTACACAGAAAAGCAGCAATCATATTGAATAAAAGCCATAATGCATTAAAAACATACTGGTCTCAGTCAAACTGAAAATGACAATAATCATACTTCATCTGGCAATAATCTGGTGACTTCATGGGACTGAGAATTACGAGGGATGTTAAATACTGTACACCTTATTAATAGCCATGCCTGTAAATGTGAGGCCACCAACAGTTAACCATACTAGTTGAAATCTGATTATCCTGTTTAAAGTGTACAACTTTAGCATATTGATAACCATAGCACCTAAGTGATAGGAATAACCAGAGTCCGTCATTCATTGAAGGCGATAAGAATAAAATGGATGAGTAGAGTTGGTGAAATTCAAAATAACTGTAGCTACACTCAGTGAACAACAGATCTTGATGATATATGTCCTTTGTCCCCATTTTAGCTGGATTGTCTATTTTTTCCCCCTCTGGACATAAAGCACTGAAGAGCTCAGTCTGGGAAGCTTCCTGCTTCTCTCCTAGTGGCATCAGTGTCTGACTGCATTGCACGAAGCATTGTAAGTTTTGTGTTTTCTTACTTGTAACACCACAGTTCTTGTTTTCCTGTAAACGGTATGAACAACTGGAACCAACAGGAAAATGACCAACGCCCTGTAGCAGAGGCAACAATACACATTCTCCTTTAAATCTGTGTTGTGTGTTATTTGGACTGTATATCACCTGCCCACCCGGCTGCTTTGGAAAGTTTTTCCTACCCCTGCCCCCCATCCTTTCCATGTGCTGATTACCCCTGTGACCCGCTCCCTTCCTGCACAGAAGTCCCTCACTGGCTCATTATGTTACCTGTAACTACATACAGGCATCTCTCTCCAGAGGGACTTGTCACATCCTCAACGCTGCCTCAGTGTTTGAGCCACTGCAACTACCTTATAAGGAATCACCTCATGTGATTGCATGTTACCTATGCAAAGCTTGCATGAGCCGTGTTTGTCTCATACTGCCCGCACCTTGGTTAAAAACCTGCCATCTACAGACAGTACTTTCTCGCTGTGTGGCATGAACATGCATGTGTTTTGACCTCTAGCATTAGTTGGGTTAACAATAAGTTGGAAAAAAGTAGAGTAACTCCGTGTTGTATGTGCTCTGTCAAAGTGTGATAAGGCAGTTGAACATTTATTTTGGATGGCACACCAAATCACAGAGAGCAAGTTTGATCATAGCAGAGACTACATGTCGTTCTGAGAGGTTAACAAACCTCTGCTGTCAGTCTATCTTAAATATAATGTAAACACTTGTGAAGCAGTGCAAGAGAAGGCCTCTGGGGAGGGGAGTGTGTATACAATGTATTTTTCCCACGAGCCCGAGATTTTTAATAGTCACGATGAGCCACCTTTAATGATGGTCTCTCTTCATCCCATATGCTCCTCTGAATCATATTTCATCGTATTTTAATTAATCATAACAAGCCACCGTACAGAGTGTTGAGGGGGGGTAACGCCTTTGATAAAACACCCCACCACCCTCCCGACGAAGCTAAAAATATCATATGTAATGTAACACTGTGCAGACATGCATGCAACATTCTGCAAAGAGTGGAATTCCCTATCTGATGTGAGAATGATAACATCTCTAAGAAACATACGAAAAGCCATCTTTTACATCTAAAATGTAATTTTAATGGTCAAATTGAATGGAAAATTGTCTTAACATCAATAGATAAATGAAAACAAACTGATAACTTAACTAATTCAAATAAAACCATTGTCACCTATATATTACTATAAAAAAACAAGGAATTTAATCGGCAACAGATTATTTACGTGCCAAGTCAAAAAATAATCAGTTCAATAATAAATAATCAATCAAAAAAAACAAATGGGAATGAAAAGAACTGAAAGAGGCGCAAGAGGAAAGATCAAGTGGTCCACAAATCCACCATCCAATAGAAACTATTGGCTGTTTTTGTGAGCAACATGTGGAAATAAAATAGTGTTTGATTTCTTATAATTGAAAATATTTTTACTGTTTTGGTAATTAAAACAAATCCCACTGAACCCCTGAAATTATACCAAGTGAGCTGTCATCCAACACCACGTTGCTCATCTTCTTGCTCATCTTCAGTTGGGAGTTGAGCTGATTCATCTGCTATGTGTGTCTGGGCGACAGACCCTGCTGCACCTGACGCTGATCTGTTGGGTCTCTGGATGTTTAACTTTTATTATAACATTGCAGATAAGATATTCTAATAATGATGATTGGTTGACAGCTAATAAATTGTGATAGGCTGATAGGAGCCTTAGAATCGTCCTCCATCCCACATGGTCGCCCCTGTAAATCAGATGCTGCACACGCAATGCAGTTTATATTATATTAGTCAAAAGGAAATTCTTTGAGTCTAAAAGATTTGGGGGCTGAATTCATAAAGGTGCCCCACTAAAGACCCTAAGTGTGGTTGTCAATGGATGATAAATGTATGGAACCCAAATCCCAGTCTGAGAAACCTCCACTGGCCTTATGGTGAAGACATCTCTCTGTGTTTCCTGAGTGTTTTTCTTCTCTCACTTAGTTGTTCCTTCTATTCCCTTCCCCCCCCCAACACACACACACTCTAACACTATACATTATTCTGTTCTTCATATACACAGCATGATCTCTCTCACACACTGTCTCTGACACACAAATACCGAAAAATATCTTGAATCGGCTCTGCCTTTGTGCCTTTGTTTTTGAGACTGATTGCCCAAACCCTCAAGACCTCTCTTTTAGCCAAAGAGGGGAAATAGAGAGGGATAAAGAGCAATTGAGATGAGAGAGAATTCCATCCCATCTACCTCTCTGCACAGCTCCTCCACGAACCACACTTTGTTTGATTTGAAGAACACTGAGAGGCTTAGGCAGCAGATGAGAGATTTTGTGGAAAACAACTAGTAGTGAATCTCTCCCCTGTCTGTGGCTGATGTATCCATTTCACTGTATCCGTTTTATCCGATTATCCTATTCACTCTTTATCTGTGCTAAAAGATAAATATATCAGAAAACTCCATTCACACCTTTCACCGTTGTTATCCAGCGTTCCTTACATTTAGAAAATGATTGACACTGGGTTCTAAAATGAATTCTTCACACATTCGCACACAAGCCTGCAATCAAATTGCATACAATTTTTATTCTTTGCTTGATGATGATCCTCTTTATGTTGAAGACATTGAAACAAAAGGGGTTCACTCAGTGTGAAACACATGCACAATAGATCATTACCAGTGAAGCACCAACACTCGGAAATGAATAGTTTGAATTGTGCAGCAACAGATGCGAGATGTAATTTTATTGGGATCATTTTCTCTGCACTCCAAAGTCATCTCTTACCATTGGTGTGGCCGTGGGAAACCTAGGTGGAGAGACAGATCCATAAAGCAATAAATAGCCCTCATTACAGAAGCTCCTCAGCCCCTCCAAAAATCAATTTATAAACCAAGGAACTGGTTCATTTGCATTTAAACAAACACTATTGTAAAATGGAGGAGAGGTCCCTGTTTGAACATAGAGTTGTGTCAAGTCAAATCCAGTTGCTCTCTCGCTCTCTCTCTCTTGCTCTCCATCTCTCTCTCACACACACGCACACACACATAGTCGGAATAAGCAGAATCATATTGGAGGCTCTTTCTTTGCACCATTTGTTTGTGTGTTTTGAATATTGAGTCAGCAGCCAATAACCGAGGTACGTGACTCTCCTAGAGTGGCTGGCCTTGTTCACAGTCGCTGCTCTTGTTGCAGCCTTTGGCACACGTTTCCTACCTCTGTTGGCAGAATTAGGTATTAGCATGACAAAGCTGAAGTCCTCCAGTATTTGTTGCTCACAACAGGTAGTGTGGAAAAAAGACCGATTGCCTGACCACTGGCGTCCCACAGGGTTCAGTGATGGGCTCCCTCCTTTGGGACCTGGACACCAGATCGCCTGGTGTTGTAATCATGTCACCAGAATTTCCATATTACCCATGTACTGGTGACACTCAACAGTTTCCTCTGAAACTCAGGAAACGTTGAATGTGTCTGCAGGTCAAGCAGATGGATGGATTACTGGATGATGGCTCACCATTTATGTCCCATTTACACCAGGAGGAAGATGATTTTCATCCCAAGAAAGGGCTTGTTCTTTCATTAACCTCTCAATTTCCAATTGAGAAATCACAAAATCCTTGACCCCTGAAACAGATGAGATTAATTGACAGATTAAGTGCGTCTGGTTGATGGACTGATTCATCCACATGGCAGAAATGAACCCTTTCAATCCTGTTGACACCAGGCATTCACGATTTATTGTTCAGGGTATTTTCCTTCCCCTCATTTGGATTACCATCCGCATCTCAGTGGCCTGGAGTGAGTTTAGATTTGTGACATTTCAGTGTTATGAGTGTCTGCAGGCATTCTGCATTATTGACCTTTTATCACTCTCTGAGCACTGGCCCAAACAAGAGAGAGCGTGTGTCATAGAGAGTGAGTGTGAGGGAGAGAGGGAGAGAGAGAGAGAGAGAGAGGGAGAGAGAGTGAGGGAGGGAGAGAGGGAGAGAGAGAGAGAGGGAGGGAGAGAGGGAGAGAGGGAGAGAGAGAGAGGGAGAGAGAGTGAGGGAGGGAGAGAGAGAGAGAGAGGGAGAGAGAGTGAGGGAGGGAGAGAGGGAGAGAGAGAGAGAGGGAGGGAGAGAGGGAGAGAGGGAGAGAGAGAGAGAGAGAGAGAGAGAGAGAGAGAGAGAGAGGGAGAGAGAGGGGGAGAGAGGGAGAGAGAGAGGGAGAGAGAGAGAGAGAGAGAGAGAGAGAGGAAGAGAGAGTGAGAGAGAGAGAGAGAGAGAGAGGGAGGGAGAGAGAGAGGGAGAGAGAGGGGGGAGAGAGGGAGAGGGAGAGAGAGAGAGAGAGAGAGAGGCATAGAGAGAGAGAGAGAGAGAGAGAGAGAGAGAGAGAGGGAGGGAGAGAGGGAGAGAGAGAGGCATAGAGAGAGAGAGAGGAAGAGAGAGTGAGAGAGAGAGAGAGAGAGAGAGGGAGGGAGAGAGAGAGGGAGAGAGAGGGGGGAGAGAGGGAGAGGGAGAGAGAGAGAGAGAGAGAGAGGCATAGAGAGAGAGAGAGAGAGAGAGAGAGAGAGAGAGAGGGAGGGAGAGAGGGAGAGAGAGAGGCATAGAGAGAGAGAGAGGGAGAGAGAGAGAACAATGAGAAAAGAAAAAAAATATTTGAAAAAGGAAAGACAAGAGTAGAGAAATGCTGGAGAATTAATAGTGGAGTAGAAAGGATGAAAGAATGAGAGTTGAAGAGAAGAAAAAGCGTGAAGTGCTCCTTCTGTCTTGTATAGTTGCCATGGACACCAAGCTGACTTACTAATGTGCAAACATTTTTGAATGAAACACACACACACACACACACACACACACGCACACACACACGCACACATGCACATCGCTGCCATCATGGCTACCATCATCTACTTTCCTCTAAAACTGCCACCTCTTTAACTGTTCCAAGAATAAGTCATGTGCGAACCACGACCACGTTCTCTCGTGTGGAGATAAAGTCTGTCAGGCTCTTATTATTATTATCATTACGTTGCAGTGAGAGACGTCCGTAAGACAGCAGAGCATCGAGATAGAAGCTCACAGGGCACAGCTCATTAGAAGTTGTGTTTATCTTTGATGGTAGAAGACTGCTGGGCTCTTTGTTCCTGGTGGAATTAGCATGAATATCACCAGCAAAGCAAGCCCGTTTATCTGTCACTCTTTATTTTCACCCCTCTAATCTGTTTCTCTCGGTACCTATTGCTCGGTTTGTCCCTTTTATGATTGCCAGCGAATGTGTGATCTTGGAGTGCTGGTCTATTGATAAAAGGGAGACATTTCGTATACTGTTTCCCCTTTTTTACATCCTTTTTGAACAGATTTTTCGCCCCAGCAACCCCATCAATGGTTTCTACACACCTCCGTTTCATCACCAGAAGATTCTGTTTAATCCTACAAGATATATAGTAGTTTATCCTACAGCATAATGTCTTTGTACGGTGCACATCACAGGTTGTCTGTGATACAAAGACTCAGGCTAATACTTTTCCCACTCAAGTGTAATGCGAACCCGTGTAGAATCTATGCCGTAATTAGGTTTGTCAGTCACAGAAATTAACTCGGTGGAGGTGAAATTGACTGTGTGCCTTTTAGAAAGACGACTTCATAAAAAAGGAATGACAGCAAAACAGTGCACACTCTGAAATATTAACATGGATTGTCCCATGAGAAATATACGGAGCAGTTGATTATAATTATAACCTGAGCACTCCAGAAACGATTATGAACAATAGGGGGGGGGGGGGGGGAAGACAGAGAGACAAATAGACGCCCTCTCTCCACGTGCATGCACGTGTTCCTCAATTCTAATGGGCTCAGTATATGGCAAGACACATGGATGTCACTGCGGATGAGTCCATGGCCGCGGCTGCACCGCGACGCGAAGAGCTCGGAAAAATAATTCCTCTCAGTGCCCTGATGTAATCGCTCGTGCTCATTTGAGTCGGTTTAAAATAAACTTACATATAATGTTTGTCTGTATCATTATCTCAAAAAAAGAAAGACAGAAAGGGGGGGTGGGTGTGTGTGTGTGTGTGTGTTGGGGGGGGGGGGGGGGGGGGGGGGGACCATGCCATCCTCTGATTGGCCACGTTCAGGCACGTGAAACCACACCAGATTCGTCCGAGCAGGGGAGTGAGCGTTTCGCCACAGGTAGTACTACTCTGCAGCCATTTCTCCATGTGTTAACAAATGCCTCTCAACTTTTCCTGAGCCTGCTGCCGCCTGAAGGCGTCGACACGTCGGAGATCCGCCCGCGAGATCCGCCCGGAGCGCGCGCGCTCACTTCAGCACCTCGGACAGCGCACGGCGCCGCAGTGGCGACGCGTCGGATTCAACCGGTGGCTCTGAACCGGAGCAGCAGCGGGGGTGGACCGGCACACTGCCCACCTGCTCTCTGGGACCCTTGGACCCTTTGTGTTCACTGTCGTTCTTTCCCTGACACACGACGATTCCGTCCGGTGGGCAGGCAGGCGTGCGCCCGGACGCGTGGCTGACCCTGCCAGGCAATCGAGCGGGGAGTGCAGGGGACCGTCGGGTGGTGCCTCCGAGACCCTCCGTTCACGAGGATGCTGGGGGGAAATGCCTGGAGACAGAGATGACGAGATTTGTCAAAAGGCACTTGAACTCCTGTCGGATCTCTGTTCGAAGGGGGAAGTGCAGAACGAGAACTGCCTGGATTTCATCTACTATTTCCGGGACCTCGCCAGGCCACGCTACACGGATTCAGGTGAGGGTCGGACTGAATCCAAGTGAACGCGCGCGGGACTTTTTCATTGAACATTCTGCACCAAACAATTCAATAGGTGCAGTCTTGGCGCTTTCACAACCTCTCTCTCTCTCTCTCTCTCTCTCTTAAAAAAAAATCCATCAGCTCTCAATTATGCAGTTTAATTATGTCACTGAAATGCCTTCTATTTTTTACTGATTGCCAAATTCAGATTCCAACATGTATATATTAAATCCAAATATAGAAAAAAATATATATATTTATATATGTATTTATTTATATGTTTATTATATTATATATCAGGCTGTGCACGAGTCTTAATGTGTGGTATTAGTCCAATTGATTCTTGATAACCATACACACCAAGTCACAGAACACAGACACATCATATCAAATCTGATGTATGGGCTCTTCTCCCTGGGCTGAGTTCCGCTTGTACCTGGGCTCGCCGGCAGTTTCTATCGTGGCACACTTACTGTATCCTACTTCCTTTGAAGTTTACCCTAGATTCAGTTCTTCATCTCACCAAAAGCATGTGCAGGCTGCTCGTAACACTCACTACATTTCCTGTTCTTAACTTTCTAAACAGAACTGCCCGGTAAATGATAATTATAATAATAATTATGGGTAAAAAAGAACGAATGTGGTCAGAGTCACTTTTCATCAGCACCATCTAGACTAATGAACGTCAGGGCGTGTGTGTGAGAGTGTGTGTGTGTGTGTGTGTGTGTGTGTGTGTGAGAGAGAGAGAGAGAGAGAGAGAGAGAGAGAGAGAGAGAGAGAGAGAGAGAGAGAGAGAGAGAGAGAAAGAGAGAGAGAGAGAGAAAGAGAGAGAGAGAGGGAAAGAGAGCAGTGAACAGGGAAAAGCGAGGGAGATAATTTGAAGGCGAGAGAAAGCACATGTAATTGCAATCCTCCACATTTCTGCTCAATTCACTCTGCTTCCATTAGTTTGCATTACTATTAATAATCAGTATTCACCACATGAAAGCACTTTTTGAATTCCCACTCCATTCTTCCCCATCCATCCATCGCCTATATCCTCTATCGCCTAATCTCACAGCTCTCCCCTCATTCATCATATAGGCCGACCCTGTCTTGTAATTTCCTTTGCACTTTGTCAGTTTGAAATGTGGAATTGCTACAGTATGCTGGTGAGGTCATAAGGGTGGTTTGCCTGTAGGTTCTTATTTCAGTTCTTGCTAGCATGTAAAGGATGAAGACAGAACTGAGAGAGAGCAGGTCCAACACTGACCAATGTGACCCAGGGTTCAGTTTCGGGCTGACTTTACTGGGTGCTAGCTATAGCTTCATTTTGACTGTACATATCTATTGTCTCCTCTAAGACCACAAATGCATTTATTTCCCAAAAGTGTCACTGCACTTTGAAGGCTCGGCGTGTGCACAGCAGTTTATGGTGGGACCTAAATCTGCAACCAATGCAACTTCCGTACTGTGAAGACACCAGCAGCAGTTAGAGCCCTGAGGAACACCAATCAGAACTAATCAGTGTGACATACTATGTTATGTACTTTGTGTTGATATTAAATTTATCGATTCCCAATAATTGCATAATTACAGTCTACACTCTTAGAGCGAGGTTCAAGGCGAATTACAGCATCTCGGGAGGTTGAAGTTCCATATATTGCCTTTTCAGCACGTATTCGCCTCCTACACTGGAGCACCTTTCCAGGTCCTGTGCTCTAAATTTGGTCCATGCGTCTCTGGATCCTTCCATGTCCGTAGATTCCTCTCCACCAGGCAGCACTCTGGCTTCCTGGCAGGCTGACTGTGGGCTCAGTGTCCTCAGATGGCGAGTCCCTAAATTTCTCCACATTATTCTCCCAAATCACACATACTCTGATATTCACAGAATCTCAGAGCGCAGAAAGGACAGTTTATCGGAGTTACTGTGCACGCTCTCACGACAGCGCCCACACACACTGAGCCTGTCCAGTATTAGGCAATGCTGCTGGATTTGGAGGATGGCTTATACATTAACTATAACACATAATGAAATGATGTTAAATTATTTTTCACATTTGCTATGTTTTAATCTTGCATTGCACTTAAATCTTTAAAAAATTGTCTTCTGCACACAAAAGCAGCTGAGCTTTGAATCTAGTAGAGGTTGTCAGATGTGATTCAGTCCAAGATGTATCCTCAAATGCTTTAGTAACCCTTTAAAAAGTGATTTTTCTCTTTCAGGTTCTTTCTCTTGATGATAAATCTTGTGTCTGTCAGACTCAAAACAGAAATACCATGATTTAAAACAACAAACTCTTTCATATCCCAATATCCAGTATTCTCTTTTGATATAGAATGCAATAATTAAAACAGTTGCAAGGACTAAATGTGATTATTGTAGGAAAGTATTTGCTTATGACTAATTCATCACACCACAATAGAGGCATAACAGCAGCTGCACAGCACATAATGGTAATATTGTATTCATATACTAAACTATATTTCTGTTACCTGTAACCCAGGAAGGGATTGGTATAAATTAAAGGTATCCTGGGCACTGCCTCATAGAAATCACGCAACAGTGAGATTATTATTTTGAAATTTAAAAATGAATATACACTTAAATGTTATTGGTCCAGTAATAAAAACAGTCCAAATACAATCTTTTTGCTACTGCCTATGTATCTCCTCAATGTAAAAATGTGCTATAGTATATTCAAGACAAGCAACAATTACTGTCTCTAAAACCGGAAATGGCATAATTTTACTCATTAATATGCTTAAAGTAATTAAAATAATTATGCACTAATTATTTTTCTTTGGAATATCTTTAATCCATAGGCAACTAATCATCTTTTTGCTCTGTCAGCACATGAACTGGAGACGTCGGTATCACTGCTCTTGCACAGGACAAGGCACAGCCACAAACGGCCATGGTCAGGTGGATGAAGCGGATGCTATTAAAACAACGCAGTGCAGTAGCCTGGACCTGTTCCACCTCAACGTCTGAAGATATTTCAAAAGCACAAATGAAAGTTAACACTACAGCAGCTGAATGGAAATTAGTCAGCACAGAATTAGGCAAAGAACTGTTGGCATGAGGCTTGCAGTGCACCTAACAAAGTGTGTCAATAACTTATATATGATATCATAAAAGAGGTGATTCAGTAGATCAACATGCATAAACCATCAGTGGGTAGGTTTTTCTACAAATAAAATAGGATAATCTTCGCCCACAATGTCTGTCCTCCCACCTTCAAACCATTTTCTCCTATAATAGTTGTTGCCGGGCAACAGTTCACTCTGGCACATGCATGCGAACATTGGTAAAGCCATATTCAGTTGCCTCAATATTGGATTTCTTTTATTTGGCCTCATAAAAAAATAAGCAATATGTAACTCAAGTGACAACATTTTCTTGAAAGGGCAATAATGTGATTATAGAACATTTTAAAAAGTCTGCTCTCCTCCTCCGTTAAGAACTGATTTACATAGTTCACACACAGCTGATGTGATCCTTCAAGTTCTAAGTTTGCCAAATCAATTGGCTACTTTCCAAATATACAGTCTTATGAGAACAACATGTGTTGCCCTCTGCAACAGTATAATGGGGAAACCTGAAGATGGAATTTTACACAAAAGTACTATAAGTCACTCATTTGATTTTACTGTTGCAAACTGATGAAGGTTTATCTGAAATTTGAAATAGAATCCCGATTGTGGATGTCCAATTATTTCCAATGTATCAAAAGGGAAGGGATCACTTTACAGCCAGTCCAGAGGCGACCAGTACTGTGGTCAATATATAGGCATGTGATCATTATTACTCTAATTATAATTATTGAGATATAATTAGAACAAATCTGGAACCCATTCTTTAAGAGAAGAATCATCTGCTCTTTAATAACATGCAATACACTCAATTAGTGATGCATAGCATTCCCTTCAATCCTGATGGCAACCAGATGGGCTGGCTCTTAAAGTTCAGGGCAATGTTTGTTATGCTTGCTATTATTCTACCACATTATCATATCTGCAAATTTTCCATCCAGTGGATGTATGTCAAGGGTACAGCTTTTGTGTGCGATAGTCTGAAAAACTCATCTCCCAAATGCACTCTGTCCTTATTATAATGTGGCCTGTACGCTAACCCAACCTACTGATTATGTTTATCAACTGATGTGAGTAGTTCATGAAAAGACTGTTCCTGAATCTTAACAATAAACTAGAGTATAACAAACAGAGAACACAATACATCAAAACATTAAGCAATAAACATAATTGTGCCATATGACTGATTATTTTACCCCATTGATCAGAACAATTACTTTGATTCCACCTGTTCAGGTTCTGTTCACTAATTTGTGTTTGAAATGGACAAAATCTACTTAAAAATCATGAAAAATATGATTTTAATGACCGGTTGGATTACTTTTTAATGGGGTCTCTGAGACCCCGGCTGTAAAATATTGATGCAATGCATTATCATATGCTCTTTCATATGTCTGTGATGGGTGTTGACAGTACTTTTTGCAAAGCACAGCTCCTCCTAAATCCTGAATTTCTATTAATGGATTTTTGTTTTATGTCAGTTTATTCACAGAATGTACAAAAGGGAGTTGCACCTCAAACTGACCTCAAACAGAAGTCACCTTCTTTAATTGTGCAAGTTTGAGGCAAAGGGAAGGGTCGTCAATTCAACACTTTCCCATATACAGTGTAGTTTGTTTAGAGAGAAAAAAAATCTTTTGACTTGTAAACATTTTTACAAAAATCATACAATTATTGCAACCAGTCATAGACTGAACCTCAGCATTGCTGTGTCGCAGCAGTTTCTTTGATTTATCTTGCAAAAACCAGCCACCCACTTCTTGAGAGCAGAGATGATTCAGAAAGCCCTTGATGACTCTGTTGCATCACCCCTCTCCTGTCTTTCCACGGTGACTCGCAAAATCCCTGTGCAGTTGTAAACAAATGCGCGGCAGGTATCTCCAGTGTCGTGTTTTGAAAACCATAAACTCTTACTTGACATTTTAAGGCCTGTGTCGTGATACTCCTGTATAAACTTTTATACTCCCACTGCCACTGTCTCTGCTCGTGCACACAAGTGTATTCACCTAAAATGATGCTGTACATATAAGTTGCCATAGCATTTTTACTGGAAAATGTCTGATTAATCTGCTGTCACGAACAGAAGACTTTTAATCAATTCTTCTAAACTGTTACCTTTACACAGCCACCTTTGGTTCGCTGGTATGTACTGTACTAACAACTGCTTTAGCAGAATAGATAGAGCAAAGCTGTACAGCTAAAATAACTATTGACAGTTTGGTAAGCAGGGCAACTATCTAGCTTTGCCTCTACTGAACAAATAATATAAGCTGGTTTCCAACTTTTAGTATTGATGCTTATTAATTTTTCATTTTGTTCTCATTTATTCATTTACACAATGATACAGTTGCAACCACATACTTATGAACAGTATATTTTAGTCTAAGTTAATCTATTGAGACACTTCAAACCACCTCTTTCCAAAAATAATTAAAAAATTTTAAAGTAATTATGAATAAAATAAATGCGTGTTACAGTATTCAAATGTGTGTATATGAACAGGAATGGAAATGCTGCTTCTGTTTTAACAAACCATTTCTCTGCTGTTATCTGCAAATGCCTGAACATTACAGGATGAGATGGACTCCACTTGTGGGGGCAGACATGAGGCTCCACAGGATAATTAAATAAATGTGGTAAATCCTAATTAATCTACTCAGGGATTCTTTGTAACAATTAGAAGAGAAAAGAAGAAAATCCCGAAAGCTAACTTCACAGTTATAATAAATCAAATTTTGAAGAAGCATGATTTGTCCCAACACATTCTTCTAATGCAACACCACAGCTGAATGAATGAACCAGCCCAACACACCACATGCCCCTGTGTGTTACCGTACTAACACTGTGATTCATTATTATAAGAGTTTTCAAACATGTAATGCATAAAGTTGCTAAGGATTGTGATGGTAAATGGGGATAAAGGTTTAACTAAGCAACTCATATCAGACAGCAAACTTAAGTCACTGTCCTTATTTTCTGTGTCTCTTGTCACCTGCTCAGATATATCCGTGAGTCTGCTGTCTCTGGTGGTGACTGCCTGTGGTTTGGCCTTGTTCGGAGTCTCTCTCTTTGTCTCCTGGAAACTCTGCTGGATACCATGGAGGGAGGGAGGAATCTCACCCACCATGAAGGAGCCCCACGGCCACCTCAATCCAACCATGAGCCCTCTGCACTCGCAGCCCGCACCCAGACAGCCAGTTTACACAGCCGTGGACCCGCCGCCACACAACCGCCGTGAATCTTCACAGTGTTCCGTCGCCAGAGAGCCCACTCCTGTGGCGTCTGTTGTATCGGTGGAGGCTCCGGTGACTCCCGTGTCTCCGCCACCTGTGGTGCTGGCCACACCTGAGGCAGCTATGAAGATCAGTTACACATCTCCAGACATCCCACTGGACGCCCAGAGTAAAAGTCGGGACAATGGGGTTCACACCAACCCTCGTATGCAGAGACAGACAACCGAGCCCCCGCCGTCTGGTCACTTGATGTCTGAAACTGGGTCAGTTTAAGTTTTCTGATTTATTTGCCTTTATGCAGAATTACTGCAAAACTCGTCATAGTTCACAGTTAATATTTGTTTCGATTCAAGTCTAACATTAACTTGTGTTTGAACTGATCAGTACTCTTCTGCATGGCTCTCAACACTAGTGCCAGACCAAAACATGAATATTAGATGATAAACTGCAAAACTTGTTTGATGCAAATGCTTTTCATATTGTTGCTATCTACAATGTCTCTGCATGGCAGCTACATCGTGTTTACAGTGGAGGAAAGGTTGTGGTTATGGCTTATGCTGTGTTTAGAATGAAGCAACTAAAATACTGGGTCAATATCAAAACAAACATCGTTGGCAGATCTGTGAGTGGTCACCTCTCCACACCCTTTAACTCTCTGCCTGGCTACGCAGCAGGACCTCCTGCATTGGCTCGCAGTGCTGGGAGTAAATTGTGAGGTGCGGAATTGTCCAATCAGGACATAAACACCCTCGTGCCGTTTCTGATTTAACCTGTTGATGTTGTTTGATGATGTGGATTTACTCTGCCCACAGACAAGGGTCAATTCGTAGACATATGAACCTGTCCAACCCAGACTTCAATGTGGCCCAGTTCCAAAGGCAGGACTCCCTCACTGGAATGGGGCTGGGCCTCGGCCGTCTCAAACCTGAGCTCTACAAACAGCGCTCTCTTGAGGGAGACGAGGTAAATCGCAGAGGAGGAGGCTGTGGGCGCCTCAGCTTCATCCTCAAATTTGACTGTGACCAGGAACAGCTAATAGTTAAGATCCACAAAGCAGAGGACCTCCCGGCTAAGGACTTCTCTGGTACCTCCGACCCTTACGTTAAGATCTACCTGCTGCCTGATCGTATGACCAAGCACCAGACCAAGGTGCACCGCAAGACGCTGAACCCTGTGTTTGATGAGGTCTTCCTGTTTCCTGTGGCATACTCTGAGCTTCCCACACGTAAACTGCACTTCAGCGTCTATGACTTTGACCGTTTTTCGCGCCATGACATTATTGGCCAAGTGGTTGTGGACAACTTCCTTGATCTGGCAGATTTCCCCAGGGAGACAAAACTCTGCCGGGACATCCAGTATGTCTCCTCGGTGAGTCGGCGCTTCGGTTCAAGATCATAGATGTGCTATATGTTGTATTTAATTTTGAACTATTATCACAAATAGTAAGAGGTGTTTTATCAACAACTTTACTGAGAGCCTCATGTCTGGTCCATATTTGAGTTTCACATTGTGACAGTATAAAGTATAAAATAAAAAGATCTGCTCTTCAAATACACTGAGCTGTCAGCTCTGAACAAACAAGAGAAAGATGAGTTGGTAGGAAAGGTGAATAGGTCTCATTTTGAAAAAGAGGATTTCTTTTGATGATTTTGCTCCGTCTCTCTCTGCAGTGAGATGGAAAGTCTATCTGCTCTCTACCCACTTACAGTCTAGACACTACAGACAATAATTATCATGCGTCTGTACTAATGTATTGTGAAATGTAGGACATATACTCTGTAGCCACTTAGCACTTCAGAAGTAACAGTAATTAAAAAAAAGATGCAGAAACTCCTTTTATTTGAGATCACTGTTTTACAAAATTCCTTCCATTTGTGACAAACACTGTCACTATACACATTATGGACACTTGACAGCGGTGAAGGACGGTGAGACGGTTTTATTGACAAGTGCTGAATCTGTCATTGCTTATCTAAACTCAGTGGCATACACCGAGGCCACCCATTTTTTTAAACATCTGTAAATTAAATCCAGATCGAGGCCACGCTTAGGTCGACGGAATGTAATGCTTTTTGTCATGTTACCTTAGTGTGTGTGTGTGAGTGTTTATGTGTGTGTGTGTGTGTGTTAGAGAGCTATCAGTACCACCATAACTATGCTTTACCTGTCTCTGATATTTTTCTGTCACTGTCCACAGGTCCAGAACTCCTTAGATTGTCTCTTTGACTGCTCCCCGTTACTGAGATACATAAAACAGCCGAGAGATATCCGACAAATGTGTTGTGTCACAGACAGTGTACACAAATATTTGTGGTTATATGCTTCCAACGATTGTTTTCATTGACAGGCATCTCAGAGAGATGTGAGAGCTTAACCAAATGTACCATTGATCCCCTTCTTCATGCTTAAGTGGCATTCATGTGACTCCTTGGTATTGATCGCTACCGACAATTTATTTTCTCCCGGGAATGTCAGTGATGCAAGATCAATTTTCTTTTTTCAAAGATTTTATGTCACTTACTGATCTACCAGTCAATCCAGGCTAAACATAGCCACTGTGGTATTGTAAGGCATGTAATTTTACTAGGAAATGGAGAGAAAAAAAGAAAAGAAAAGGAAAATGTTAAAACCTTCAAACCTTTTTCAAATTTTTTTCTATCCTTGGTTTCTGTCATAACAGAACGACTTTATTTAATTTTCATATTCATTTTCATGGTCATCCATGCTCATTGTGAATAACTGCTCCGTCTTGAATGAATCTTGTTATACATGCCAGATGGTAGTCTTCTTTTATAAGAGCATAAAACACGTGAAAGGCATCTGCTGAACATGCTCTATCTATTACTCATACAAAAGATAACATCAATGACAGGCTGAAGGGGTTACATATTACAAAACATCAGCTTGAATCAGATTGTGAGTGATTTCCAAAGTCTGATTGTCCACTGAATATTTGTCTAGTTTCATGATCTTACAGTATGTAGTAAAACTTGAGTACTACTATCAAACCTCAGAGCAATCTAACATCAAATGTAGCACTTGACAATCATAAGGGTTGTTGAAATAACTAGGCCAAGGAAATTGTGTTCCGTTATTTAGTTCTGTCAGGCAGACTGTAATGTGCACTTTACTTGGACTACACACAACTTGGGCTTTGCAGTACAAACATTTAATAAAACCAATATTGTTTAATGCTGACAATGACAAAGACTTGAACCAAAAGTCATGGCAATTCACAAATGTGTCATTAACATCACTGCAGTGCTTGTGTAATTTATCTCATATGTGCCTGACAAGAACTGAATGGTCCAGCTACCAATACTTGACAGGTTGTTGTTTATTTTCCATGGGGTCACACGATTATGGGTCTAAATTTACAGAAAGTAAGAGAAATGGGCAGCTAGTGAGAAGGAAAGGCTGATAAAATACAGTTAGACAGTTCTTTGCTCCAAAAGAAGACTTAAGTGAAGTATGGATATTGAAAAATCCATTGGTAATTTTGTGTAAACAGTAAATTTCTGGTTGTTTGTGACTCGCTGCGGACGCTTCTGTCCTTAATGTTGCCCTGTTTGAATAGAAAAGCATGTGACAGGTGGTGATTGGGACCAGCGATTCACAGCGAGTGCGCAATCCTCACACTGTTCAGTTTTTTTTGGCTCATGCACACACGCACCCACGCACATGCACACACATGCACACACACACACACACACACACACACATACACACACACACACACACACACGCAAGCACACATACACACAGACAGTGCACAGACTCTTACACTTGCACACATTTGCAGACAGGCCCCACACATACATATACACTCTTATATGAGCTAATCATTTTTGGAAACCATTGTTGGATATTTTGTCACCAATGCAGCAGTGCCCATTTCTCAGAATCAGTGGATAAACTCATTTACTTAATGATTAGAAATGACATGATTATCATCAAGCCAAGTCGGAGTGGGATTGTTTCATTGCCAAATTTGGCTTGTTTTTCTCTGCGGTGGAAGCAGATTGTAAATTGATGGACGAGAGTGGGTTATTTTTTATGATTTTTGAGGCAATAGCAATATAGACGAAAGCTATATAATATATTACTATTACATGTGGCTTGTTGTTGTTCTGTTTTGTTTATCATTTTTGATTGATGGTTTTTGCTTTTAATGGGCAAGATCACATGCAAATGCATTATGTGTCACTTGTGAAATATGGGATACGGCCAATTATCGCAGACTCGCAGTTCAGCGTTACATTCAACCAGCAGGTAGTAAATGCCATTTGTTGCCCCCGAGGGCTTCTGGAGCACAGGAAGCACAGCACTTATCTCTCTCTATCCACCTGCATCTCAAGTGTGCACAAAGACTTTGGACAATGTAGCATGTAAAGTCCTCAGGTTCCTTCTGTGACGTGAAATGTACTTCCATGAGTTAATCTATCATGGAAATTAAAACATTCTATATCATAGACTTTTTGAAATCTTGAGTCAGATTGTATCTCAAGACCAGGCCTGTCACGATAATTACGTTATCGACTCGTACGATAAATGAATATTAAAATCAATAATGTTTATTGATCTCAATAACAGCCATTGTGTCTACATGCATGTTTGTTGACTTAAGAATGAACGTCAACAACAGTCCAGCAAAGTCTCGCTGCTTCTGTCCTCATCTGTTCTCGTCATATGATTAATCAATCACTGGTTTGGTCTATAAGTGTCAGACCATGTGGATTTCTTAGTATTTTTCTAAAGGCACCATGTCTTCAAAATGAAGAGTGTGAAAACTTTGGATAACATTTCTCAGCAGCGACACAAATCGTGTAGGACTTGGATACTCAACAAGCAAGCTCACATGATTCAGTACCAAAAAATGTTCTTAAAATGACGATAATATTGTTTATCGCAATTATTTATGGGACAATATATCGTGCAACAAAAAGTAGTTACCCTGACAGGCCTACTCAAGACCAATGTCTCAGGAAGAAAAATCTTGAACGTCTTTACAGTGCCTCTGTCTCAATATCTCCCAAACTCTCTCTCCTTTGCTATCTCCCACACTTTCATTTACAAATTGAGATCACAGATAAAAACAAGTGTCATATCACAGAAGAGGGCATTGATGCTTAGCAATGCTGACAAATTATATAAATTTCTGATTTGCCGGGATAAAAAAAAGTGTGAAAAAAGATGGAAGGACAGTGAACGACAGATGACGCCTGATTCAAAATTCCAATCCAATCGCCCTCACATACCAGTAGATCAGCAAGAGATGCTACAGTGGGAGTTTTTGTCTTCACCAGACATGATTGTGTGTTTTTCTGGTACTCACTTCTTTAGTAGAGCTATTTTAAGAGCAAGTAATAAGTAAGCTTCTGCCCTTCTGCAGTTCAACAGAAGTCTAGCAGCCAGGTGACACGTGGGAGGCTTTTATTAGAGCCATGTGCAAGAGAAGAGTCTTTTAAAAGAACCACATTTCATCTCTGTAACCAAATATCAGAAGACCATGCTGTAATTCTTCACATTTGACTAATGTGCAGTAAGGAAAAGCAGCAGCACTAGAAAAAATTACATGAAGCTTATGGTAGAGTAAATGTGTTTTGTGTTGTCTTTCAGGATAACGTGGACCTCGGGGATCTGATGTTTTCACTCTGTTACTTGCCAACTGCAGGCAGATTGACTATTACCATGATAAAGGCTCGCAATCTCAAGGCCATGGATATCACCGGTGCATCTGGTAATTAAAATCTGATGCTGTCCACAACAGGGTCTCACTTGTAGCCTGAATGAAAATGAATGTCTTCCCATTCTGTTTCTGTCACTTTCATAGATCCATACGTGAAGGTTTCACTAATGTGCGATGGTCGCAGACTGAAGAAGAGGAAGACGTCGACGAAGAGGAATACTTTGAATCCTGTCTACAATGAGGCTATTGTCTTTGATGTTCCACCAGAGAACATAGAGCAGATCAGCCTTTTGATTGCAGTGATGGACTACGACCGGTTAGGAACTTTAACATATTCCTTCATATAGGTTTGCCAGTATTTCGTGCTGCTAACAAAAGTCAGTTTTTGATTCATACTTGGTAGATGAAAAAAAAGATTAAATATTTTCAAGGCACTGGTAATTATTTTGTAAACTCTGAAACTCCTGTCACACAAATAGTCTAAAAGCTTAAGATTATGTTTTCTTTTCACTCAGGATTTCATGCATTATTATTTTTGTGACGCAGATTGGTGGTGATGACATTTTTCTCTCTCTTTCTCCTTCCTGCACCTACAGCGTGGGCCATAATGAGGTAATTGGTGTGTGTCGAGTTGGCAACGATGCAGACAGCCTTGGTCGAGACCACTGGGGTGAAATGCTCACATATCCACGGAAACCCGTCGCCCACTGGCATCCTCTCGTTGAGGTGAGGTTATTTTACTGGGATCCGTTACACACTGTACACAGATCAGCCACAACATTAAAACTAACTGCCATGACATTGTAAAGGTCCTCGTCTGCTGCCAATACAGCTCTGACTCCCTTAAGCCTCTGAGGCTTAGGTATGAACTCCCACTAAGCCTCTGAAGGTGACCTGCGGTATCAGGAATTAAAACGTTAGCATCAGATCCTATAAATTATGAGGTTGGGCCTCACAGTATTGGACTAGATTGTCAGGCACATCCCACAAATACACAATCTGATTGAGATCTGGAGAATTTGGAGGCCAAGTCAACACATTTATCATGCTCTGCAAACCATTCCTGAACACTTCTTGCAGCATGGCAGGGTGCACTATCCTGCTGGGAGGGTCCACTACCATGGGGTTATTTGGGTATGTGGTACTTTGAAATCTTCATTGGTGCCTCAAGAAACCACATTTCACGCTGGACGCTCTGGTTGAGTGTCTGGTGATTGGGATTGGCACCATGTCAGGTGAGGGCTCCTGGTATTTCTTTACTATTTCAGTCAAAGTTGTTCTGTCTTCACAAGTTCTTCGTCCTCACGCTCCTTCCCAAACTGCAGTGTGCTGTAGTTTGATCTGTTTGCCAAGTAAGCCATTTTGTCTGAAAAATCCTTTTCAAGCCATTTTGTCTGAAAATACACTGCACCTCTGTGGCTGTTTTGTCGAGACCAAAACAGTCAAAGGAGCAGTCTATTCCAATAAAATTGAGAGAATTAATAAATAAACCAACCTCACAAAAATCTCAAATTAATTGGGAGACATTCACAGATTGTTTTACTGACCAATTCGTCACTCTGCAGGTGGCAAGCACATTTGTTTGGAGGTTCAAAGATTAACAGATGTGATTTAAAAAAAAACTACTATTATTTGATTTGATATGACTGTACAATATTTTAAGGATTTTGCAAGCATGGTCAACTTTTAGCTATTGTTGATATATTAATTTTACAATGTTCTGCTTTATTTTTATTATTCAGTACCAGGGGACCACAGAAGGGAGCCAGGGAGGGTCCTGCAACTCTCTGAAGACACCTCCCTCTCCATAGCCTTGAATAACAATTCACATAAGAGCAAGAATCCACCTGATGCCTGGGCTGTACCTTCGGACTGTGGTGCTGCTGAGTGCTGCACACATATGGTCCTAAAAGAAGAATGCAGACATCCATAAACATCTATGGGAAAGAGAGACAGAAACTGCCTTGAGCTCAGTTCAGTTGGATCAGTTGCATGTTGAATGACCGCAAAGATGGATGTTTTCTTTTCTATAATGTTCAATAAGAAAAACAACAGTCAAACTTTTTTTTTTTTTTTTTTACATGGTCTTGTTACTTGTTACTTGTTTCAATGAGGTGAGTCTGTTTTTGGACAATGTACTTACAACCAGTTGAACTGCCATACTGTTTTTTCTTAAATTTGGTGCGAATTGGTGCATGAGGTCATGGTTTGATGGGAGACTTTCTCCTCAGTTGTTTCTGTTTGGGAAAACAACGTGTTGTTCTGTCAGTTGATGTGCAGTGACGGTCAATTTTGAGGTACCTGTAAGTAAAAATATGTTAAATGTTATCAATAAATATTATTCTGTTCCATTTTTCGCGTTCAACACAGTTTAATTGTGATATAATTATTTCTAACTTTTTGGGGAAGTAAATTATTTGTGTTTTGTTTGACTCCATTTCAGAAAATATAAGGTAGCTGCTTCACTGTAGTTCTACACAGTGGACCAGTGGAAAATCAGTGAAACAATAAAACATGGAAAATTTAGGAAAGAGTTACACTATAAGATAGTTATCATTTATTTTGTAGCATGTTCTATTGCCATTTAACATTAGTGGGTAATACGTTTTAGAAGATATGCAGTCAAGTGGATTTCGGAGTCTGAAGTCTAATCTAGTCTAATGTGTCTAAGCAGATCTTGAATGCCTGTAGACACAGCTCTGAAATTAACGTCAGCCAATTTAGAAACAACTATGAAGTAGTTGGAAAAAAAACACCAAACAAGATTTGGAAATACATTATCACAGCACACATTTGCAGTGGTTCTTTTTGTTGATCAATTCAAATGTCAAATGTGTTGCTCATAAATTGGTGAGCGGTGAACCATGAGTTTCAGAATGAACCTTCGGATAGATGGATGAGGACGCTGTGTGCTGTGGCTCCAATATGTGCATAAACAGGACGTGACTGTTTGTGTGACATAATCTTTTTCTGCAACCAGTAGATTGTCTGACTCTGTGGATGAGTGGGAACCTACTCACCTGGAACTTAATTATGCTGTTTTAATGTTCTCCCTCTTTCTTCTTCCATTTGGAGCTGTTCAGTTCCCATCAGGCTCCGTTCCCATTCAATTTGCTTAAATGGCTTACAGCCGGCACTTGTCTCTACTGTACCTCTACTGATGTTACATTTAGGCTTCTGGCTGTTTCTTTTGCATTGTGTGTGTCTAAGAGGTTAGCCCTGGCAGTGAGTGGAGGTTAAAATAAAATGTTCTAGCTGCAGTAAGATGTCTTTCATTTATTACATACACACAGTATATCTTTCAGGCTGTTAACAGTCAAGCATATGCAGTTTTAATGGGGAATGTAAAGCTGCAGTAAGCATAATCCTCAAAGCAATTGTATTTTCAAAACAGCCAGTAGGAAAAGACATTGAAATACTGTAAGCCATTGGCCATTTTCATTTAGCCTTTTCAGCAAAACATTACAGCCATACAGCATAAACAAATATGTCCTTTGCTTCTAAATTTTGATAAACATTGAAAATGAGATGACACAGAATTTGAGAAGAGTGCAAAAAGAACATTAATGTATTTATGAGATATATGGAGAGAAACCAAGAACAGACACATTAAGAGGTTTACATGCAAAGAGTGAAAAGTCCTATTGAGATATGTGGGTTCTTCCAAAGTTTCTGGACCTTCACAAGAAGAGGTTGAATGTCCTTTTAGGAAAATAAGTTTTAGGCAATATAAGCAGAAATTTTGCAATCCTGTCTGTATTTTTAATACAAGATATATCCAGATTACTGATTTGTATATGAGTTAGTTTGGATAGAAAACCAAACAATACAGTGAGCGAGTACATACAGACCAAACAATGAGGAATGACGGCGTGGATGGACCTTGTCCACATTTGTAGGAGATGAAATCTACATATTTTATATATGAAATATGATTGTATGAAATAAGTAGTCCACATTATGAGTGTATGGTTTCATGTCTTGGGACATATATTTCTCTTTTTATAAGTCAAGTTGAAAGGGGCAAAAAGGACCACATCTGTCTTGCTTTCTTTAATTGCAGAACATTGAGTCATATCTTTGCACTTCATAACATGTGAAATAAAATCTTTAGGCAAAATAAAAAGAGCAGATGTTAATAAAAACTTAAATCTGAAAATGCCTCATGTTTCATTGATGTTTAATTAATGTGCCAATTTTATCGTATGCTTGATGGATTTGGATCTTTTATATCTATGCACGAACTAGATATACCATAACATGTTTCATATACTGTAATTAAAACATTCACTAACCTTGCTTGAAAGAAACTGTAATCGGTTAAATGGTTTGCTACAGCTTGCCTATCAAACAAGAGTGGTGTAATGAAGCTTCGCTGAATATCACAATCACTATATATCAAATAGTAATATCCAGAAGGCACAAGACATATTCGTGGGGATTTTAAAATGCTTAACTCACAAAACGTATGCTTAAAATAGTTTATTATTTCAATGCTTAGTTAACTGTTAGTGTTTACTGTTCCTAGCTTGTATACTTGTACCTTCTACATTAACATTTTTCCTTACCTTTTTTGTCACCATCTTTGGGCACTTAAAAAATTGAAGAATGAGTATCCCTGAACTGCCAACCAACCCTGCCAATCAATACATCTGTAACTCCACAATATGTCAACTCAACTAGAGCTAATATGATACCATTCCTTGTTAAAGTCTTGTGAGTTTAAACGTCTGCTTGATCTCTGAACTCTTCCATCTATTCTTCTCACAGAAGAGTTATCTCACCTTGTATTTCACGGGGGCTGCCTTTCATGGATGGTTTGATGTCGTTGGGCCAATGATGAATAAAGTAGGTCTACTCAGTGTAAGTGTCAAGGGTTTCAGAGTGCCCTAAAAAGATAACCTTCAGTTGTTGCCATCTGGTTAATATCTGTGACCTTGTCCACTTACACTGCCCTTGATTAGAACTCAGCCTGGGTGTATATCGTGATGGAGATTCATCTAAAGGAGAGAGAAAGAGAGGGGGGGAGTGGGCTGAGATTGCACTGACAGGGGAGTGTGGGTAGCTTGTTAAGGTCTTGTTAGTGGGCACTGAATGACACATTTCTGGTAGGCTGTACTACAGTGATTCAGTCAGAATGTTGGTAACAAGGAAAGGGAGAGCACATTTTTCACAAATCATCTTAGTTGGTGATATAATTATCTGTCTGACATTTACTCTACATAGACAGAGTAGGATAATTGAAAAGTCCACGCAACAACTATTAGCAACTGTCCACTCTAAATTTAATTTGTGCTACTCGTGCCGCTCTGATTCTCAATTATTAAAACCTACTCTTGAGGAGCCTCTCACGCTGGAACGATGCTGACTTAAAATGATTGTTCTGTGAAGCCTTCTATAGGGGCTTAGCCGATTTAGCCACTAATCTCTGCATGTTTGTACAATAAATATTCAGGTATGTGATCAGCAAATCTGGATGAGCCCAATTAACCCCATGGGCATCTACAATGTCACCATTCACTGGAAGGCAAGGCACCTTTGTTTAAAGTACATTTCAGCAACAGGGCAATTCAAAGTGTTTTACACAAACAATCAGGAACATTGCGACAAAGTGCAGAAGAACATTAAGACATAATTTAAAAAGTCATAAAACATTAAGAAAGATTAGAAAATAAAAGATACAATAGAAGGTACAATAAAGTATAAAATACAAGAGCAGACGTTATACTGCTGTTTAAGATAATTATTTGATTATATAAAAAGAAAGTTTTTAGCTTTGATTCAAAGGAACTAAGAGTTAAAGTGGTCCTGCAGTTTTCTGGAAGCTTGTTGCAAATATTTGGTGCAGACACTGTTACAGTAGTACGTTGGCTGAAGATAAATGCATGGAATAGTTTTTTCAAATCCTGCTGAGACATCAGTCCTTTAATTCTTGCTATATTCTTCAGGTGATAGTAGGCTGTCTTTGTAATTGTATTAATATGGCTGTTAAAACTCAGGTCAGAGTCCATGACTACACCAAGATTTCTAGCTTGGTCTGTGCTTTTTAACATTACAGATTGAAGGTGAGCATAAACCTTTAATATTTCCTCTAATTCGGGCACATCCAATTGTTGACTTGTCACTCAGTGCTTGCATTGGACTATAGTCCCCTGGTGATAGAGTTATGGAAATGTGTGTGCCGTCTGCATATATATGGTAATTTATTTTGTGGTCATCCAAAATCTGAGCCAGTGGGAGCATGTAGATTACCCCAAGATGGAGCCCTGGGGAACAATGCATGTGATTTTGTTTAACTCAGATTTTAAATTACTTATAGACACAAATAATTCCCTGCCCGAATCATCTTGTTCATCTGGTGGGGCAGCTGTAAGCCACTTTCAATCCTTTGAGAACTCTTATTGTTACATTTAAACATCTCTGTACTAAAACAGAAGAGTCTAGAAGGCGTTGAATCAGGAGCAACTGGACTTGGTTATAGATTTTTGAAGATGTTTCACCTCTCACCCAATAGGATTCTTCAGCTCTAACTAAGTTCCGGTGAAACAGGTATTCAACCTCAGTGGAGTGTGGGTAGTGCTTGTTGGTGCAAAGAAGAAATGAGGGGACATAAAGACGACAGTGAACAAAAAGATAGAAAGGGGAGATTTGGTTGGCTAAGATAGTATGTCTTGATCTCATCCTTGGAAATAGCTGTTTTTTTCTCCATTTTCTGGTGAATGTTGGTGTTTCCTGTTGCAACCCCCTTTCTTTTCTGGCCCCTCCACTGATTGTTTCAAGTCCAGGCTCAAGATGCACGTTTTAGATATCTTCCCCCTCTCTCTCTCTGGTAAATCTTAATAAACATTGTTTTTTAAAAATCAAAATCAATCTCTCTGTGTGTGAGTGTGTGAGTGTGTGTGTGTGTGTGTGTGTGTGTGTGTGTTTGTGTGTATATACCATTTTGATTATAGACCTTGCAGAGTGAGGACATTTTGGGAAAGTGAGGACATTTGGTCAGTCCTCACTTTTTATAAAGGCTTAAAGACGATTAAGGTGAGGGTAAGGGTCTAGTGAATGCATTATGTAAATGAGTGTCCTCACTAAGTCAGAAGTACAATATTGTGTGTGTGTGCGTGTGTGTGTGTGTGTGTGTGTGTGTGTGTGTGTGTGTGTGTTTGTGTGTGTGTGTGTGTGTGTGTGCGCGCGCCTGAAACAATTCTGTTGAGAACTGAGCCAAACATTAACACCTCATTCATAATTCCAAAAACTATTTAACACAGCGGACCACACTGCCTTGTTTATCTCTTTCCTTCTTTCTGGCATGCACTGACACACTTTGTTTTGCTTTCTGGACATAATACATTTGAGTTGCACACAGAGGAGTTAATAGATGGGGTATGAGCTTACCATGTGACAGTGACTGAATAAAAATACAGTTTTGAAGTATGAACATAACCACTCAAAGCACTTAACAATACATTCATCCATGCAGAAAACACATTCACACAGTGCTGCTATTTACTGCACTTTATTTGTCAAATCCATACACTTCGACATGCAGACTGGGGGACGAAGGGATGGAACCACGATCTTCTGGTTAGTAGATGACCATCTCTACCTCCTGAGCCTCAGCCGCCCTCATATATTACATTCATCTATAAGGTGTTTGTATAAAAGCATTCCATAATTTCTACATATCTTTTTTTATCTTATATGCATGTTGTAGCCATGGCTAAAGACAATGAGTGAGGAAATGACAGAAAAGGAAATTATGTCTAGCTTTGGGCAGGCTCAGACTTCAAAGTTTGCCAAGTCATACTTTTATCCTCCATCAATAGAAAACAAAGCTTTTCATTATTTGGCAAGATCCTTCCAAAGACAATTTATTAAGTTTCTATATTCAAAACTCAGACTCATGAGGAATATCCGTCTCATAATCCTGATGGCATTGAACAAATATGCGTCCGGGTATATGAGGTTTTGAATATCTTTTTTAATTTTAAGTTTTCATTCTCCTTTATTGCTGTCCTTTTTCAGATTTGGATAGGGATACACCCTTTATTCAGGGAAGTGACCGGGGTCTGTTCAGGTTTGCAAACCATAATGGGGGCTCTGACCTTCTCACATTTAAAGATTAAAAATAAAGCAGCAGTTTGGTGTACTTCCTCAAGGTGCTAAGTTAAAAACCAGCAAGACAGATTGATATTCTAGGTGATCAATAAACAAAAAAACATTTAAAAATTAATGCAACATGTACTTTTCATATTATGTTTGAAAAAACAGTGCAGGAGCAAGAGCAGGTGTTCTTTATTTCAATACATGTTCATCCCCTGATATAATTGTGAAATTAGAATAGAATTTCGATCCTCCCAATATTTTTTGCAGGCTTTCTGCAGCATTTGCAAATATGTACTTTTTTATCTTTGCATTTTCCCCAGTTTGAAATACAAGCCCTAACATCAACAACAAATGTTGGACTTAACATTTAACATTTATAAACATACTGGACCCTTCCATTTCCCAAATCCTATTTTAAATTGTTTTAGTAGCGCACAGATGTTTAATTATTTTTATTTTGCAGTGAAGTAACTGCATGAAGATATGATAGTTTTTTCTTGACTAGCGATGCACCCTGTTGGTCATACTGTATATAACATAATAAATGATGAAATGAAAAGGTAATAAAAATATAAAATGCAAGGTAAATAATCGGTGCTAACTCAGTAAAATCAGTGTGTACATTAGAAAAGAGAATGGATGAACAGATGCAAGAAGTAATAACTGTTTTTTAAACAAACAAACTAATAAAGAAAATGGATAGTTAATCAGCTGTATCTCTCTGTTTTAATTTTTTTAGGGCTCACATTCAATTAGGTAGACATGTACATACTGTAGATGAATTATGCGTTAGGGCTCTTAGAGTTATAACACAACTTCTCTATAGATGTTAGTTAGTTATTACAACGAAGGGGCTTTAAATCAAAATCTATCATCATGCCATGTCTTGTTGACAAGGGAAACATTGTTTTAATTTGCTGTGGACGAATAATAAAACATTGTAGGATACTAAATGTGAATATACCCTGAGTTCCTGCTATGTGTCAGGGTTGTTTTTATATTATGCAAGTTAAAATACTGATCCTACTATCAAATCAAGAAATAAAATGGTACCAAACTCCTAACTCTGGAGGGAGAAGCTGCTCAGTCGGGTTCTGCTTTTTCCATCTTTGTTGTGCATTGCTTATCATTATGTAGTGTGTTGGCTCTCATCAACATCAATCAACATTTGGTTACCATGGCGCAATGTACTGATGTGACCTCTGTGGCTACAATAAAATGTTGTTTTTTACTCCATCTGTGTCAAAGTATAACTGTGTTGTTTTTTTTACTCCAGCCAATTAAAAAAACAATTCTCAAAAGTAGAAGGGGAAAAATATCAGTTGAAATTTAAGCAAACAAAGAAACAAACTGTTCTAAATATGAGCTTTGACCTCATAAGTATAGCAGCACTGACAATGGGTAAGGCTCTGGCCACAAAATGAGAGGAGAGTTTAAACCCAGAAGCCACGTTCAGGAGGATATTTACTTCGAAGCCATGCAGATGTCAGGACGGCTGTTGCAGCTCTGCTGTAAAAGGATCTAAGTGTGACAAGGAAAGGGAGTAGTCTGTGACACTTTCTGTTGAACATCTCTCCCTCTCATCCCGCTGGCTCTCACTATGTCTAATACCAGCGAATGAGGACCTACTGGTGCTGCTTTACAACTTGGTGCGTTGCTATGGCGTCAAATGCCAGCCACATGTTGGAGGCTGCCTTGGAGCAAATGGACGACATCATTGCTGGTAAGAGTTTCTGTTTCATTATCAGAACTTCAATAGCCTGCCCACTTTGTAATTGCAGGCCCCCATAAAACCAGCACAACCTACATGAATTCACCATGGGATATTCACACACACACACACACACACACACACACACACACACACACACACACACAGACACATGGCGCGCGGTTGGAGGGATTTTACTAAAGTAGAAGTAAAAAGGTTTTTGATATGTTGAGTACTTTGAAATGATGTACCGACTCAATTTGCATTTCCGTTATTTTAAAGCTTCTCGTTGCATTAACATCTCCTACAGTCCACAGCTGCCGAGCCTCAAAGTTATTTCCCAGTGTCTTCCCTACTGTTTTCTAGCCGAGGTGATACATTTTAGTCGGTGGTGTGTGTCAAAGCCACTTTAGGGTTTTTGCACAGGGTCAGAAGAGTACGTTCTATTTAAGGAGGGGACAGTTCAAACATCAAACATCTTAACTGAGCAACTAACCACAGATAACAGCTAACAATCACACAGTGTAAGTGAAATTACATATGATTTACATTACAAAATATGAATTTGTCCAGATTGTGTCCTGCCTGCATTACAGAACCTTTTTATTTAACTTCATATTGCATTTAAGAAAACATCTTTTCCACAACTTGACATGTTGATTATAGTAACATTCAATTTGAGCCTCTAATTTGTGGATTTCTGAAGCTACAGTGTTCAGAACCGAGGCATTTGATGGTATTTCCCTCTGGCAAGCCTCACTGGACTACTACAGTGCCCTCATGAGGTCATTTCAGGAACTACTCCTATTATTTTGCTGCCTGCCAGTCACCTCATAGTCAGCTGTATTCTCAGTACTGATGCCCAAGTAGTTAGGATGCCAGAGTAACAAGCCACTAGTTACTTCTGTTTCTGTTTTGTAGTACTTTGGATTTCTTGTTGTTCTTTCTTCCAGGCAAAATCGGCGAAGGGCTGTTCAGCTCTCCCATGCATTTAGGGGGTCAGGATAACCAGTCCTTTGAGTGTTCCCAACAGCAAACCCTCCCCTCACCCGTGGTGGACCCCGCCCTCAAGACTCTTCAGCTGACTGAGGCCCTCAGGGCAGTGCTGGAGGGCAAGTGGAGTAAGGAAGAACAGGTTTCTCTCAGGAAACAGGTCCCTCGTGACACGGCAAACGTTATACTCAAATGGCTGGAGAGGGACGAGGTGAGCACTTCACTCGCACTTGACTCTCCATATGATATTGGAAATATCCAAAATCCAATAAAGGAGAAAGGGCTCTGTTTGCTACAGTCTGCTGCAGAGTCCACAGGTTTTTATTAGTGGCATGATGCAGGCTTTGATCCTGGTCATCAACATCTGGAGGGCTTTTTCCTGTCTGCTAAGACGTAGCGAGCTGGAAGCTGGATCTGTTGCAATCTGCACCAGTAATGAGATCCAGAGCTTCTGTTCAAAGCACATGCAGTTGCACTCCCCTCCTTTTTTTTTTTACTTTCCTGCTCTCCCTTATTTACTTCATTCTTATTGCCAATGTCCTCTTTTTTGTACAACCGTCTTGTCCAGGTTACACACAGACAGTTTTAACCCTCTTTTACTCTACCTCTAATTAAGTTATGTATTGTAAGCTCTACACTCACGCCAAACCCCCATCACCCCCTCCCCCCAATCTCCTCCACTACTTCCTCCTCCCATTCTGCATCGTCTTTACTGGCATATTGCTCTTCGCCACATCTGACAAGCATGTGCTGCAGAAAGTTTCCTCTCCCCCGTGCCCCTTTAGGAAGCCCCACAAAATCAGGCTGACTGAGAGGTACTTCAGACAGAGCAAGAGAACAGACCAGAGACACACAGAGAAAGGACACAGGAGAAAGAAGGAGGGCAGAAAAGAAGGTGAACGATCATGAGGTGCAGAACATAAATAAATGCAGAGTTGTGGTAAATACTGCAGCTGTTTGAGTGGGCTTTAGAGAGAAAGTGGGAGACGGAAAAAAGGGGGAGTTAGAAGGAGGTAGAAAAAAGTGAAGAGAAGAAAGAAAGGGAGTACAGCCAATTGGCATAGTTTGAGTTATTCGGCTCAGCTCTAAAAAGTCTCAGGCGGCCCAGACTCTAAACCACACGGACCGAGGTCCTCTCTGCACGCTCTCCACTGCAACATGGTGGGTGTGTAGAAGCAGCAGAGATTTGGATTCAGGGATATACACAGTTAAGAGACATTGGTTGGTCTTATTGTGGATTTTGGTCTCCGATCATCCTCCTTGGGGCTTTACTGCACAAGCCATAAGGCACGGTGACAATTCAACATCAAGAGTTAGACCAACAGTACAATGGGACTGCAGAATGGAGTATGATATTGATTTCTACAAACATTTTGCCTGGCTCAGAAAGGTAAGACGCTCTGCACTTGCATGTACACTCCTCATACCTTCACACTGCACCACCGCTGCACACAAGATCTTTGCTCCTGCAGTGTTGTTGCTCTTACGACGTAATTACAGTTGCCATGGCAGCTAATTTGGGAGGAAGTGGTGTTTTGTTTGAGGCGTGCTGCAGAATATGTAACACATATGCAGGCCGTGGTGGACTGAAAAGTTAATGTAGGAAAAGGAGTAGCTCTAGCAATAACTAGGTGACTTGTTCAACTAAGCAAAGACTATTGCCAAATAATTTTTAAAAAAATCAAATGGATTGGAGACAAATGTTATTGATTGGGGGAAAGAAGTTGCAATAATAACATTTGCAATGGCTACAATATGAAAATGTTTTTAAATATATCGCAAAGAGTCTATTAAAGGTCAAACGGTATTTTGAAATTATTACAAACCACTTGAGCTGGCTGGCTCGGGATGACGGACGCTGGGCCACATAATCTTTCCATGATTGTGGTTGAAAGCCTGGATTTCAGAGAAATTTGAGCTCATTTGGTTGCACTTTACCTCCCGTTGCACACGGACTGCTCTGAAATATCCCGGACTACGCAGGCAACCCTGGGCTCAGACGTCACCCAACATTCTTTTTCCACTAATCAGCCGGCATGAAATGTTGTACACAACTTTTAATGCTGGATTTAGACCTTTAAATTCCTTAGAGACTGTCACAAATGGAAGTTTGAGACCGAGAGACTTGTGTGTGTGTGTGTGTGTGTGTGTGTCCGTCCGAGGCTACTGTAGAGCCTTACTGAAGAGAAAAACAAATTCGACCCACTGGGTAAATTAAATATTAATGGTGTACTTACTGGACTTAATAGCTGACCTTCTGACCATTCTGACCACTCTGAAGGTAAACCTTCATTCAAACGGCAGCGGTGAGTCCTACCAGGAACGGTTAACGCGTCTGGAGGGAGACAAAGAGTCACTAATTCTGCAGGTAAGAAGAGCCTCACCTCTGGAGATGCTTATCTCTTGTTGGGGTGCATCTTGTTAAATACAAAACGTGATTATCTCTGTCTGTCTCTATTTGTACAAGATTTATGTGACCTTCACAAAGGTTGTTGCAGCCCAGACCATGCCCGGACATCCATTTATAAACGCAAATCAATTCCAATTGAACATGAGCCTGCTCAAATAAAAGTGGACACATGACACCGAGCTGCTTGTGGGAACTGATTGTAAACAGGGCCCATATCACATTCCAGTAAAAGGAAAGAGCCGGGGAAAGGAAGGTGAAAGGGCAAAGGTAGATCAGAGTATTGTGTTGTAAATGTTGTGTCATCACCCGCCTCTTTCCCACCGCGTGTGTGAAGCAACGGTTATAAACTGGCTTTGGTGCTGTTTCAACAATCAAATGTCTTGTTCTGTGTGAAGTGTTTGTCTGTGTCTAAACGTTCGTAGGTGTGTGAGTGTGTGTGTAGCCCTCAGGACTGCTGAACAAGTGCCTATCTCAGACAGGTTGAGGCTTGCATTCGCTGTGGCGTGTAGGTGTGGGAGAGAGCAGGTGCCCCGTCTGTTCTCTTGGCCTCAGATAAAACATTCCTTTGGAAAATCCACTCCAGTTGGCTGGCGGGACCTGGCATTTAGCATGTGATTAGTTCTTCTGTGGCCTTAATAGTTTCTCTATAGATTTACAGTTACCAGGCATTCTGCGGACATTGCTGGAGCCGGTTAGGTGCTGCAAGCACTGGAAGAGGCACAGAGGGCCATTCATTCCTTCTCAGAGGAAATGTTTGATCTGCAGATGTCGAACTTTCTACAAAAACGAGTAGCAGCAATTGAATGTAAATAGAGGATATTGATAAATGTGTTCTGTGAGAAACTCTTAGCTCTGCAGCAATTCTGTGAAAAAAGTGTTAAACTGATGATGAAACAGGTTTATGGTTCAAGTTGGAAAAGGCTTCTCATCTCTACCATCACTGTCCCCACACACACATATTGTACAAACAGGTGAGTGTGCTGACAGACCAGGTGGAAGCTCAGGGATCGAAGATCAGCGATCTAGAGAGTTCTCTGGTGGCGCATCAGCACAAACTCAACTCCACAGAGGAGATGCTACAGCAGGTACGCAGCTTAACTGACCTTCGTTACTTGAGTCAAAACATCTGAAATTGGACTTTCTCAGTACCAGATGCCTGATGTTTTACTGGACCAAAGTCAGGAAACTCTGACTTTTTACCACAAGACGTCCATGGCTTTAATATCGATACAGTTCTTCCAGTTAATGAGATGTGACAGGCCATTTATCTTCTAAATGTGTCTGTTCCTAAGACGCAGTCTTTTCTCATAAGCTGCAGTATGTAACTTGGGAGGACTTCTGCTTCCTGGGAAGAAATTCCTTGCTGAGATTCTGGTGTGTTTGGCTGCACATTACCTTGACAACCAAAATATTTAAGATGCTCAGACACATCCCGGGACAGTGTCTCAGAGTGTACGCCTGGTTTATGCAGGGCGAGACTGGTCCGTCTGGGCAGGTGATTACGACAACGTTAGCCACACCCCCAACCTGTAACCAATGAGTCAATGCATGCTCTCTCTCTTACTCACACACACACACACAGAGAGAGAGAGAGAGAGAGAGAGAGAGAGAGACGACAGGGGGAAGGCGAAAGGGAAAAATGAGAAAGGGAGGAACAACTGAAAAAGGTGGAGAGATGGGAGGGAGAAAGAATAGGGGTGGTGCTCCTTTTAATGAAAAGTTAGAAGTGTATGTCTACAACTCTCAGTTGTTTGCGTTTGACTTCAGATCTACAACAGAGACTGAACAGTCTGAAGGACCCTAGATCGAAAGGATGCATGAAACTTTAATCTACTGAAACTACAAGACACTTGAAACCATTGCATCCATGAGGGGAAATACACTTCCTTGAGTAAGATGAACCAGGTATTACACAGAATAAATTTCTCTCATTCTCAAAATGCTGCTCCGGTGATATTTTCAGTCAGAGTAGACTGTTTCAGCTATTTGTGAAAAAAATAAATAGTGCCAGGAATATGTCTTTTAGCTATCTGATGAGCTGTGAACTTAATGCGCAGTGTCTATTTCTATGTGCAATGCTTTATGTGTGCAGTGTATCAAAGGGCAGGCACGGCTGGTTTCTTGGAGACGTGGTCATTATGAGGCTTTGGACCTGAGCCGTAAATCTCTTCCTGGTGACAAAGCTCTAATATTTTCCATGTGCAGACTGGGAGAAGCCCAGATATTTTTTCCAAGCCAGAGTTTAAAACGGACCTTTCCAAATGCACTGTTTGCCTTCCTCCGATGCTCATTTCTGGACTTTAAGTGATTTAGCACCTGCTCGACATCAACCAAATTAGTAATACGTCTGCCTGTGTAGCCACGCTTATAACTCTCAAGGCTGACAGCCGAGAAGAGCGAGAGTCGCAGAGCTGCACTGCAGGCCCATCGTCGTTCTCAGCACCGGGCAAAAGGTTTGCAGCCGGACAGGAAAATGCACCTGTCATAGTTATTTTAATGTTCTTTCTATGAATGTTTTGCATGCTTTTGGTACCTCTCCCACTCCCCCACCCCGCTCTGCTGTGTACTTTGAGTGAGCTATGAAATAGGCATTATAAATAGTGGTCATGGGTTGTGTATATTTAGCCACTCAAACAGCGTCTGAAAGCAGAGGGTTTGTCTGAGGGGACTGTCATTGCAGAACCGGTGGCTTGCCCTGCCTCATGCCTAATGTTGCCTTTGTTCAGTAAGTACTGAGCAGCGAGTAACACTGAAGGGATAATGCATGTTTGTATTTACCTGTATGTCAGTTTGTGTTGCTTCATGCTCCCGCTGCATGTTGTTGTTGATGACAGGAGCTCCTGCATAGGACGTCACTGGAGAGCCAGAAGCTGAGTCTTATGGGGGAGGTGTCCTACCTTAAACTGAAGCTGGCAGACATGGAGGGAAAACAGAGCCATGGGGCTGAAAGGCAGCACAAAGCTGAGGTAGGACTTTTTTTATTTTTTACAGGGCCGAATATGGCAAATCCTTGTGGGCAATAAAGGTTTTATGTACAGTTTGTAGATAAGGTTGTTTTGTTTGTCAGTAATGTATTCAAATGTGTATAAATCAAAAACAATGTAGCCTTTTTCAAGTTTTAGAAGTTGGATTGATTTACTTTTTCCTAAATTTGAGCTATCGATAATTTCCCCCTCAGTATAATTTTGCAATTAAACTGCACATTCCCGTTCAGCAACCTTATTCGTGTGAAGGCTCGTTGCCGAATGACCTCATGGTTTATTTCACTGAGGTCTTCTAAATAAGGAAAATTAGTTTAGATAAAAACATCAGGAACACCTCTGTTATGCTTCAGTCCTTGGAAATTTGAAGCTAACTCTGCAGGAATGATGAGGGTAAACACAAAAATCTGCCCTGGTGTTCTGATGGATCAAACCTTGAAGTTTGCTGCTGATTTTATGGAAGGCCATAAACACTTTCTGGATTGATGTAGAGGAACATTCACCAAAAATCCTGGCTCTGCTGTTCTTGGGCACAGTATGCAGGAAAAAAAAAAAAGTCTCCGAGGGTTTTAAATCTTTTTGTCAGTTTCAACTGAATCATTCAACTGTTTCTCTCAAGACTGATGTGTTGAGTTACCAGCGGACATCCTGAGCTTTTAGCGACCATGTGAATTGGAGAAAGGGAAAGCAAGGAAAGCTGCGCTATTACTAGACAGGATACTGTAATGTATGTCGTTACTGTCAAAACACTGCTGGTCAAAGAGCCTTTGTGTCCTCAGGTGGAGAGAGTTCAGACATAGTGGAGCTGGCATGATGGATGGTGGGCCAAATATCAGCCTGGGTCGGCATTAGCCCAGAGAATTTTGTTGTTGGTGGCGGGTAAAGGGAGAAAGGGTCATTCTGAATAAAGCTTTCTTCCTAACTGAAGGCATAGTTCCAAAAGCAATTGACATTTACTGCACACAGCAAAGGCAATGAATTCAGGTTATTCATTTAAATATTTTTCTTTTTTATAGGAATTTGATTCGTAAGAAGGAAGAAATGGCATAGGTATATTTTGATAGATGGAAGCGTTTCAGCACTTCCCCCTCATTTCTGCTCTCATGATGTTTACGAACCCAGCTTTCCCTACAACAGCTGCTCGGACTTAAGGAGAATAGGACAAATCTGCTTTCAACTCTTTATTGGCCTCCCACGTGTTGCCTCTACTACACAAACATGTCCACACACACACACACACACACACACACACACAAACACACAACATGCGCTAGCCTCCTTGCTGTGGAGCCAGTCAGCTCATAGTTAAATTTAGCCACGGGGGCACTTCATATCATCTGTCACATCCGCTGTACCAGACCCCAAGTGAGACTTCCTCTGTCCACAGTCCGAGCATAACTTGGCTGTTGTTTACTCTTTTTCTGGAGGAGCATGTGCACGGATCACCCCGAAAAGGTGGCAATGGTACATCCACCGCTCTTGCAGTTTACCAGAGCAAATGGCCCATAACTGGCCATGGGTGTCTGTATATGGGAGCAGCCAAGGATCTGTTGTGCAAATACAGATTCACTATTATATTGATGTATTAAGGCTAAACACAAAACCTACTCTTTCTCAGAATTTAGAATGTCAGATCGTCAGGACATGAGGTCGAGGAACAACTGGCCTGACAGGTCATCTCTGCAACAATGTGTTCACACACAAAAAAAAAGCAGATATATAAATTTCCCTTCGGCTCTCTTATCATTTCTCTCGATTATTTCTCCCCTCTTGCATCTGTCAGACCGTAGTTAATTTCATTAGTGAGCTGCAAGAGCAGATGTGTAGGTTTCAGAAGGAAATCAATAGCAAGATCCAAGAGAAAAAGGCCTCGGAGGTCCCGGCCGACAGCAGCTCTTCTGTGGTGTGCTGCACTGAGCCCACTGAGGGCAAGGGCTCCAACCCCGGGCCGTCCTGTGACACCATCTCAGGGGCGACGCACAAACTGGAGGAGGCTCCAGACGGGTCTGATGGGAACACACACAGCCCGGAGGAGGCTAGCTCAGATGCAGAGCAACAGTACCACTATGAAGAAGAAAGTGTAGGCGCAGCCTGCCTGCATGACTTCTAATGACGTGTGCAGCATGGGTTGTCTCACTGTGGTGTGTGTAATCCTTTGGTTAAAATTGAAGATTCACCAAATGTCCCCAGCACTGCTCCATGTCACCGTGCAACTCGGTCAAAGTTAATCATATTTCTGTTATGCATCAGTGTGTGACACAACTAATACCTGTACAGACCTGCACCAACTAACATCACCTGATGCCGTTGGAATGACAATGTATTTTGGTTTTTTTTGTTTTTTTCTCGAGGCTCGCCGGTGAATTGACAGGTACATGTTCTGTTTCAGGGCTTACTGAAGGAGCTCCGGATTCTCAAGGACAAGGTGGAGCACCTGGAGGATCAGAAGTTACAGTACGAGAGGAAACTCAAGGCAACAAAGGTAAGATGAAGTTCTGATTTTCATGGTGTCTAGACTTTAAAACACCCCAGTTGTGCCCTAATTCCACTGCTAACTGTCCACTCGACTTTCCTAACTGCTGTCCAATCTGACGTTCCAGCCAGCGAAGTGAGTCATTCTCTTTTGCACACTCTCTTATTCATGGACACCTCCTCGTATGATTTTTTTAAGAAGTCTGAGAGCTATTTTAAAGGACGATAGAAATAAAGTTAATAATGGCTTGGTCCTTTTTTAAACTTCCTGCTCATACTTTGGCATGATCTCACTGCATTCACTTCTGAGACAACCTTCAGTTGCTTCCCCTCTTTTCAGATAAAATCATTAGCACTCCCATTATTTCTTAATTTCTCTTTCCCAGTCTCTGTTGCTCTTTCCCTTCAGAAACACAGATTCTATTTGGATCATATTAAATAACATAGTAGTATTATGTTATTTGTTTTTAACAAACTATCTCCTGTATGTGTTGCCTAGATAAAGAAAATGTGATTGGCTTCAGGGTGGAATGGGAATTGATTTTTTATCATTTTGGTAGTTCTCCAAGGTACCATCTGCAGTTCTTTATATTTAGTTTTGAGATTGGTATCTTTCTACCTAAATTCTATCTAAATAAACAAATGCTACAATTCAAATAAATATATTTGTTGTTATTCTTAGTTTTTTGTTGTTGTTGGTAGCCGAATGTTGGAAAAATATTCTTTCAATGAAGAATCAATCAATCTCAAATTGTAATTCACAGTCTCGAATTTTAATGCACACAAGTAATTGGCTCCACATGCAATGCTTTTAAATGCGAGTCTGTTTTATCTCATGTTTTATCGAGCTTTTATCTTATTCTACCTTTTCACCTTATTCTACCCTCTGACAAACCAGTGGGAATGTATTGATGAATTGAAATTGGGGTGTGACGCTATAAATGCGGCAAAAGGCGTATTTTTCCTCCAGTTTCCTTCCACACAGACAAAACATAGCTCACCCTAAACGTAACTTTATACCATCTTTTTTAACCGTAACTTTATACCATATAGCTTACGATGGATCTCACACAGTTTGGGTTTCAAGTGAAGTCATGCAGGCAATTTAAATGAAGATGCATGCATGTCTTGTTTTTCGTGAATGTGAAAGCGCTTTTAGCCGTGCGTGTTTAAACCGATGTGTTGGCACATAGGGAGCCCTTGTGAAGATCTGCGTGTCCTCTCTGTTAAGAGTCCTCATTTTTGTGTGGCACCCACAGGCGGAGATCAGCAGCCTTCAGCAGCTTCTGCTCAGTAAGAACACTGAGATCGAGAGCTTGCACACTCAGCTGCTGACCAGACCCTCTCTATCCGCCGAGAGCTCGGAGAGAGGTAAGCAAAGCCCTCGGCCTGCCGCCCTCCACCCACCTGCCAACAACAGCCTCTCAGTGTCTGGCTCTCTCAGAGTTACCCAGCCTGATGGGTGACACAGTTAATGACTTCTATTTGAATTCATTAACTTGTAGTAACAGCAGTGGAAAAACTCCATCTCAGCCCTTAATAAACTGTCTCGTCATGACTCTCTGTCTCTGTCTCTCAGAGGAGATTTACAGGAAGCGGCTAAACGCCAAGTGTAAGCCTGAACAGTATTTAATGAAAATCCTTTTGGACCCATAGGCCATGTCTACTTTTGTTGTTTTTTTTCCTCCGGACATCTCTTTATTCTATTGTCTTTTCTTTCCTTCTGCTCTTAGGTGCAGATTTGACAATCACCAACGTGTTTCTGAAACTTCTTGTATTATCTCTCTTCCCTCTGGCTTCTTCTTCATCGTCTTAATGGAATCGTGGAAGCATGATAATAATCTCTTGTTTGTTCTTAATTTTGTCTAAGATGGAGATAAACACTTCTTTGGGGCTCTTGCTTAGTATATTCACCGTCACTCACCAGCAACGCTGTCTGTATGTCTGACATTGTTACAGAAGAGGTGGCTTGGCGAAAGCTAGCAATGGTGGATAAACAAGGTTTTAGTCTTAGATTACATGGTTTAGACGGCAATCGTTATAAAATATGTTGGCATGTATTTATGCCTTTCCTTCTTTTCTAAATGTTCAAATGCAGTTGAATGTGTCTATACTTGGCATGACAGGGGCAGCTGCCTATTAATAATCAGGATGGGGTTTCTCTTTACAGATCAGGAACTGCAGAGGCTTAAGATTGGAATGAAATCACTGCTCGCTGCCAACGATGAAAAGGTAAGTTACCGGGAATCTGGAAAACATATCCTTTCACTTTGGTCAGCACAGCTGTATGCGTTTAGCAGCGTAGAGCAGCATGCCGCTACTACACTGTAAAGGGCCTCACTGACGTGCACTGTGCTGCATATAGACGTGCCATCATCACTGCTGTTTGGAAGGTTAGAAGGTAACTGTTTTTAGATGTTGTCATTTCTTTGAGGCGACACCCTCCCACCATTTTTAGAACAGAGGGGCTTTTGTATTCTCCCTCCCAGAAAATCTTGGACTTTAAAGACTTACAGACGCAGCCCTACATGTGGCATGCAAGTGAAGAGAGAGAGACACACACACACACACACACACACACACACACACACACACACACACACACCCCAAGGCGAGCCATTTCAGGCAAAGCCACACTGAAGTAGGGCCTGGATCTGCCAAGCCTAATTTTGGACTGAGCTGCATTAAGAGAACCATGGCAAAACCAGGCACGGGCGCCACTTCAAAAAACACACACACACACACACACACACACACACACACACACACACACACTCCACATTATTACCACAACTAAGATTTCCAGCCGGGCCTGTGACAATCCCCTCCCTATCCACTACTTTGATGTAAAGGCCTTATGTTGAAAGAGGGATTTTTGTGAGGCATATCGTTCAGTGACGGCAGATATTCCACATGTGCTTTCTGACCTTAAGATAAACGTCTTAATTGCGTTCCGTTGACCTTGAACCTCCCCTGCTCTGGTTTCTGTAGGACCGGCGCATTGAAGAGCTCACCTTGCTCCTGAATCAGTGCAGGCAATTCAGAGAGGTCACTCACATCACAAAACAAGGTAATCAGCTTATTCACTCCTTTATCCTTCCCCTCAGAATATTTGGGTTATCTTTGCAACAACATTTGAGCATGATGAAAGCCACGGCACTTGCTCCTCTAACAGATACCGTATGTGTACCGCCGCTTGAGTTGAGGCAAAACTATTGCTTCTCCTTGTTACTGTAGCTCCACCTGCTGTTGGTTCATCACCAAACGGGAGGACTCCTTCGTGCAGCAGTGAGGAAGGAGAGCAGGGCCTGCTGAAGAATACTGACTCTGCCAGTTCAAAATCCGAGGATGTAAAGTCTGAAGTGGGTAGAAACAATTTGAACCGGTCTCCTACTTGTTATAGTTTGCCCCCCCCTTCTAACCTTCCTTTTTTACCCCTTACAGGTTTCAACAAGCAGCTCTTCCTCCCATCTCACATCACTTTCATCGGTTCAGAAGGAAAGTGATTTCAGGTAGTGAAGTAGCTTTTCATCAGTGGATGATTTCAGTATCTTTTGATTTAGATTTTACTGAGACATGTGTGCTTTTCTATTCTCAGAGCCGAACCACAGACTCTATCAAGCAGTATGAACGACATAACAAATGGACCTTCACAACAGGTATGATTTAATCCTCGTACACATGTGATGTGCATTTGCCATTTAGCTGTGAGTGTTTACAATAAACCCCAAAGGCCTCCGTTGATGTCCCACGCCATGGTTGTGTGACAGATTTGCTAATCTGTATGACATCTATAGCACATATTATTACAGTTATTTTGTGACTCCTGCTAATTACTTGTTTTTTTTTCTTGTTTCTCGTATTCTATTTATATATGTGTGGTTTATCTAGATTGGTCTGGGTGGCACCAGAAGTCAAACGATGCCTGTGAATTCCTCTCTGTCAGAGCAAAATGGGATCGGAGGCAGCAGCAGTGAAATCCAGAGCCAAAGGTCTCCAGATGGGAGCGAAGATGGAGACTGCAGCCAAAGTACAGTACATCCAGACATAGATTAACTCAGGGTGTGTTATTTATGTTATGATACATAGTGCACAGTAATAATCCCAGATGTAGGGTCAGATCTTTCTTTTTTTCTTCCGTGGGATAGCTAGAGGCAGTATTCGTACTTGAAGCAAACCACTCTCCTCCGCTCCGGCGACCATTACACCTTTGATCACAGCTAATTGTAGAGTGTCCTGACAGAGCAGATGGGTCATGGGTTAGCCTCCCTCACCGAACACACCCTGTCTCTTGCTCTGGTTGACCACATTCATCCCAGCTCCACCCTTCCCCAGCTTCACTGGCCAGTTTCAACTTGAGTCCCACCCTGATTTTTCTCTACCTAAGTTCTGGTGTTGAGCCTAGAAACTGACTGCAGACGTTATCATAAAGATCATACCTTGAACATTTTTGCTTAAACAGCTTCTTTTTCATGGCACATAAACTCAATGGTCTGTGACCCATGCTCCTTCTCCTGAATAAAGCACCATGAAAAGTCAGACCATGTCCACCACTTAGCTGTAAATGTGCTGTTTAGTTTTGGGATGATTTTTGCTGAGATTGTGTATCCAGCCATTTACAATGACAAAAAAATATATATTTGTCACTACTGAAATGCTATTTGGCAAGATTACAGTGAGGCATTATTTGCTCAAAATTATTATGATATTTCTTTTTTAACAAATCAAATGTATCTTTAAAAAAATTGCAAAATCCAAGATTGTCCCCCTAACTGTTTACTCATACTTTCGATCAAATTCATGATCAGTAGAATTACACTGGCTTTGTTTTTTTTGTAACAGGAAAGCTGGAGAAAGCGGACGACAGCAATTCAAGCAATAGTTCCCCAGTTCATTGTGGGGCAGACACTCAGGGCGGCCAACGAGCCGTGGGATCACCAGAATATATGAAGAACAACAGGAGCATCAAGAGACTCTGGGGAAAGTGAGTGTGGTAAAAGAGATTCATACATCAACATTATGTCAACACAGATTATCAGTACTTGGGCAAGAAGAAAACGACAGCCAGTAGACAATAGCTGTGACTGGCTGTTGATAATAACATACAACATTTTATAAAATGTGGTAAATACAGTCTAACATTTATTAAAACGTATTTGTAAATAATACGTATTGTCTGGGTTCATGTGGCATATATTAGTTGGGCCTTTATGTGTACGTATTTTGTGTATGGAAATGTACATATATTGTAATAAACAATTCTTCTGCCAGTATATTTAGTCTGCCACAACATTTCTTTAAAAAACTCTTTCAAATGTATTGATTTGAGTAATGAGTAACTCCATTATCATCTTTATTTTCTATGTATCACTTATTTTTACTTAATTTTAAAGGACTAATCTTTTTTTTTTTTAGATCTTTCTTTTAATCACTGTAAAGTTGTGCCATAGAGTTTGTTCTTGTCCGTACAGACTTCGAAGAACCCAGTCCGGGGGGCTCCAGGCAGCAGATCCCGATGCCGGTCAGTTTAGAAGAGGGGGGCTGCGAGCTACAGCCGGACCCAGACTGACCCGGACCCCTGAATCTTATGACTCTTCACGGTAAAGCTCTGCATGCCACTGCCTGGCCTTGTACCCCAAGACACTTTATCACCAAAGTCACCCTTATAATTTGCCATTTTTAAAATGGTCTGGTTTAGCTCTCTCATCTCATCCCAACCTCCACCATTTCGTAAATGAAAAGAGGCTATGAGGCTTATTTATAGCATAACACATGTTTTATATACATGAATATCGTAATATATTAACATTATAAATAAATGAAACAGTCCACCGTCTAATCTATTTTCTTTTTTCCTTTCAGTGATATGAATGTTCCATTCAGCCAGTGGACCAAGGAGCAGGTGTGCGGCTGGCTGGAGGACTATGGACTGGGCCAGTATGTCAGTCTCTCCAGACAGTGGGTCGAAAACGGACAAACACTCCTGTCTGCTTCACCTCAGGACTTTGAGAAGGTCAGAGAATAAATTAGGACAGTTAAAGTCACTAAAAACTAGTAAAAAAAATCTAAAATTAAGATCCAAATTGTTGACGAATTCAAATACTATATGTCAGATTCACATACAAAGTATATCAGGATAAATTAAATTGCATGGTGTGTGGGTAACCCACCTAATATGTACCCCATCGTCTTAGTGCTATTGTGACAGTCCTTTCTGACTTCAGGAGATGGGTATGAAGAACCCTCTACACAGGAAGAAGCTGCAGCTGGCTATGAAGGCATTCACTACCAAAGTTATAGAGAAATCATCCGAGCTGGACTACATCTGGGTCACCCGTAAGAGCTTATCTACATGGAATATTTCTGAATTTATGATGAGCTTGTAGTTCAAGTCACATCTACAAATGGAGAGTGGGGTTTCTAGTACCACCAAACCAAAGAGAGAATGTGAGATGGAAATGTATTTGAAAAAAAAAAAAGCCCAAATAATCCGCATTCAAAACCAGGAACTGTTTCTTAACAGGGATTGTGTTTTGACAGCTGATGAAGCTTTTATCAGCATTCAAATGTTCAGTGAGTGAATTTCTGATAATTTTTTTTTACCTATTTATAGGTTGGTTGGACGATATTGGTTTGCCTCAGTATAAAGACCAGTTCCATGAGGCCAGGGTGGATGGTCGAATGATTCAATACCTCACAGTGGTAAGACTTCATTGCTTGCGTGTACTATAACATATTCTATTAGTGTGGAGGCCAGAAATAGATACAGTGTATGACATGATTCAAAAACATAAAACACTGATATGAACTGCCAACGTTCACTGATATTCTTTTTCTGTTCACCCAGAATGACCTCTTGACTCTAAAGGTCACCAGCCAGCTTCATCATCTGAGTATCAAATGTGCCATTCATGTGCTTCATGCCAACAAGTTCAACCCCCACTGTCTTCGGCGACGGCCGGGGGAAGAGGTAAGCCAAGATTGAAAGGAGTAGGTGGAAGCTGATACTGTGGGTTGTGCCAGGGAGTATTTTGGCGTTCATGTTGTGTTACATTTTGTCTGTAAATTGTAATGTTAACACTCACTTCTGAGAGAAGGTTACATGTTATACTCATTCATTAAAAACACTTTTATGAGTTGTGCACTGACACGACTCATAGATGGTGAACAGCTGTAATTACATTAGTTGCCCACAAGATGGTAACAGAGCAAAATTAACTTATTTCACAAAAGATCATTTTTCCTTCAAAGTCGTTAAAACTTAATCCTATTCACTTCTAGTGTATTAATGAAGGGGGGTGGTCAAACTGGAACGAATGAGTTGGGAATGGGTGTAATGTCTTTTTTTTCTTTCTTTCTAAAGAAGCAGCCCAGTCCCTCAGAAGTGGTGCAGTGGTCTAACCACCGGGTGATGGAGTGGCTAAGAGCAGTGGATCTAGCTGAGTTCGCTCCTAATCTACGGGGCAGCGGTGTTCATGGTGGACTGATTGTAAGTACTCTAAATGTTGAACTCGTGTGCAACTTTATCAAAGTATGCTGGCTCGACATACCTTTCCATTGAGACCTAAATTTGTTGCTGTCATTTGCTGCCGACACGCTCTTCCATAGATCCTGGAGCCGCGTTTCAGCTCAGAAACTTTGGCCCTGCTGTTGAATATCCCTCCTCAGAAGACTTTGCTCCGCCGCCACCTCGCCACTGCTTTCTCTGCCCTGGTGGGGACTCAGGCCACGCAGGAGAAGCGGGAGTATGGCAATGCGACCGGCCACGTTCCCCTTACTACCACTGCTAAAGTGAAGGTATGAACAAATCAAAGAGGTTAAAATGTCCAGTAGTTGTTACGGCAGAAAATTTAAATGAATTATTAACGGGTTCAACTTTGTGTTTTCAGCCAAGAAAGCTGGGCTTCACCCAATTCAGTCACCTAAGGAAGAGAAAACCTGATGACTCTGCGGATTACATCTGCCCAATAGACAGCGGGGCGCTGACAGTGAATGGGGTTTCCCGATTACCCTCTGCCGCACTCAGGGGCCTCAGCCCCCTCTTTGACAGACAAGCTGAGAGGCGGGAGCCGATCGGGATAAAGGTTGATGCTAATGGCCCCAAAGAATAATTTTAAAATAACATAGACTCACCACACTGCCCTCTCACTCAGTGACTTTTGTGAATCAGTGGAAATTCTGATGCAGGAACGGATCCGAGATGGATCGACGTGATGATTTTGCTGAATGGGCTGCAAAGATACTGTGTTCAGTCGGTGTGGTTATTGTTCGCAATGTTTTTTTTAATCAGAAATTTTGATTAATGATGACGTTGTGTGATATGTTTTATGAAAGCTGCTCTCTGCATTCCTTCCAAAGCTTATACTTTTGCTTTTCAACAATGCATTTCACCGACCATTTTGTATCTAAACTTCTGTTGATCAAGGATATTGATTACCTTTTCCTGTTAAATATCTGGAATCACTTCAATGTATATTTGATGCCAGTTACTTCAAGCATTGCTGTTTCTCATCTCTTTGAGTGACAAAAGAATAAAAACAAAGTTAAATCCTTTTGATGGTACATTAATAGTACTGTTCTGCACCTTCGAATAAGGCTTGTTGTTAAACCTTGGGAACCTCCACCCCCGAAGTTGACTTGTTTCATAAGATTATTGTGAATATGCAGTGATATAATAAATATCGGATCAACAGTTTGCCTCATTTGCCTCGGTATTTTTTAGAGGAAAAATAAAAACTTCAATAGCAGTATGCTGCTTAATTATTTTTACATTTTAGATATTATAATACAGCACACTACATTTGAATAAAAGAGTACAATAGTAACAGACATAGTTTTGAAATTTAAAAAAAATGTATCAATATAATGAGCATTAATGGAGTATATCTTGTTATAGCGACAGACATCACCACCTGAGGATGCATCTTAGGATTTGAAAGGAGAGTTGATCCGAGGACTGCCCAATACTGGTGTGTAAAAAAAATTTGCAGGATGTTTTGTATGTCCCCCAACCAAGGTTCTTTAAAGTGGAAGATCCTGAAAAGCTGCTGATAAACTGATGCAGTCTGTTTTGATGTGGTTTGTGTATTAATGAAGTATTCATCAATTATATGTATTTATATTTATCAACTATAGATGTCATCGTCCAGTGAGAGTTGTTGACTTCAGAAGAATGTTCTGTGATTTGATTATACAGTATAATTCAATTTAAACTGTTTTCAATTATTTGTGCCAATCTCAAAAGAAAATCTTCAAAGACAAAATCACAAAATATGTTCAATGTCTATATAATCAAAAGAAATATTCTTCTTCATGTGTAAGTTAAACCAAATAAAATGCATTGCAGTGGTGATATGGCACCATGGCAGTGCACAGATGTTTTAGGGGACAAAGAAAAGTTGCGTACAGTCGCACCTCAATCCAACATTGTGAATAATTTAGTGGTCTGTACAATAAATATCCATTCAACACCAAAAATATCTTTACACAAAATTTAAATGGGCTATACTCTGAATAAATAAAATAATAAAACATCCAGTCTATCCTCTGAAGTAGGTTTAATGTGTTTTGTGGACTTCACAGGAGCATCCTCCTCTGTGCCATGCAGTGATAGGCAGAAATAATATTTAGAATTGGCCAGTACAATAGAGGGTGGGACATCTTTTCACAGAAAAAAATGACTCGTATGTATAAGTATGAAAAAACAACAAACTTAAAAACCAGTGTTTATTGTACTTTGCAACATTACTAAGGCAACAACAGCAAAACACACTGCCAATACAACATGCTCAACCAACAGTGCTCAGTGGATAGAGGCGGACAGAACCAGCAGCACATTGGTCTGGTGCATTAAAACGTTGTTTTAGAATGAAAATTGAGAATTGAGGCCAACATGAGCCATATTTGAAAACTTAGATATAAAAATATATTTTTAAAAAGGGTCTCACAAAACTGGGCATTTATTTAGTCAGAGGCCAAAAGCGCAAGAAAGTGAGCATCACCTGAGGGTTAGGGTTAGGACTGGCAATGGTATAAATATTCCATTAATCTCAGATTGAGTGGTATAATGCAACAATGCCTGAATAAACGACACTGCGTTGGGGGGTGTTTCCATCAATGTCAGTCCAAATGAATCGAAGCAGATTCTGCTGGCGTGTGTGGTAGTGTCGAAGACGGGGCAGCAGTCAGCTCCCCTCTGAACCCTCCTGCAGAAGCACACAACCTCAATTATACCAAACACAATAATTAGGGAATCTTTTACCCCTGCATATCATTAGTTCCTTAACGGAGAACATCCTGATCAATGATTCCAAATGACAGGTTCATAAATAAATTAGTCCTGTTGATAAGTGTGCAACACTACTCAATTGATCAATGTTAAATGACGAGGCATGCAGCGGTGAGGAATGGGATAGTAAATGTTGCGTATGTGTAAATGCAAGTCTTGATTACAAAGAGGGTGATTTTTACTATACAAGTTAGTGTTTTGTCAATGACTGAGAAAAATCAGGTACATTTGATAAAAGGCAGCTCACAGGTTTAAGAAACATAGCAGCAAAGCAAAGTTTTGTAAAGTCCTCACTTAAAACCAGCAGATGTCAGTGTTGCCTTTGGATGTGTCATGTGTCATGAAGACAACGAGCACTGAACATTCACAGTCGACTCAGTCCATTTAAAATTGGTTCGAATAGAAATATTTGTCTTTCATTAATTTTGCATTATTATTACATTTTCCTTTTATGTGCTTTCTGCGTTTGTCACGTCGGCTTAATTTTACGATTTGGTGGCACTGACTTTGCGCTTGGCAACAAATGAGTGAGGCCTGTTGGACTAGAGTGCAAGATTTGTCATTACACTTTAACCGCACTGGTTGAAACATGTGTATCATGCCAGCACAAAGGACATGAGAGGATATTACACCATTAATTAAACATGGGCTCAGTCCATTGAGGTTCCAAGTGAGAGTTTTTGAGTTTGTGCATTGGCCCGTAGAATGATGGACCATCGGTTACAAATAAAATCAAAATAAATATCCCTTTTTTTAGACATACACAAATTATAAAATTGTGAAAAGTAAAAGCACCTGCAATATGACTTCATACTGAGTATAGAGCAAATGTAGCCAAGTGTCTTCCTACTGTGTTTAGACAGTTTTCTCCGTCCTGTGTTTGTACCATTTTGATTATAGGGGGTTATTTTTGTGTATGCATGTGTTAAGAGGGGCTGGAAGTGTTTATAATAGTGCATCTTAGCTAATTTCAGTAATGTGATCCAGCCTCCACTAGCTGACAGTTTAATAGCTATTATTTGTGTCACCCTCTCTCATAACACTTGAGCAGTAAATTGCTACGTGCAGGAGACTGTGGTATGACTGACATCTTATCTTTCAATATGACATCCATTGTTTTAATTAAGTGAAAGCAATTGTGACATTTATTGGTTTCAAAGTAACTTGTTAATGGCAGTAAAAGAGAAAAAGTGGAGGTAAATTATCCTGGTTTACATTACGTAAATAATTTTCTAGTCCTTTCCTATAGATTAAATATTATTCTCCCACTGTTACTGTCAATTCATTTTAATACATCAAAAATACACACAGTGCGTTGGTGATGCAACGTAAACCCCCTCTTGGCAAAGCCATCTTGTCTTCCCCCTCCTTCCGTCGGTCTCATCTTCATCTTTAATGTGTGCATGTGTGTGTTTGTTGTGAAACTTTCCATTTAAATTATGGAGGCAAGTAAGTAACGCCAGTAGCCCGCGTGTCAGAGCTCTAAGTCATCGCCCTGTCCATTTGATCTATGGACTCAATCAGATGTCTTTAGTGGAGCGTAATCATGTTTTTATATGATGTCACTGGTCGTTCCTGTCATTAACTTGCCACCAGCTTGCCAGTTTGGGGAACATATTCAAGGTTAGGGTGGTGCATGTGTCGCGTACTCCCCATCCAGCCACTAAAACTGTATCTGTCTCCAGCACACCAGTTTGTTCTGACAGGCCTGCCACAATGATGACTGCATCAACCAGATGCGGCAGAGCAGCTTGCAAGCCAACCCTGACATGCCGTCAAAAGGAGCAGCCAGCCGTCTTCATGAGCCTTCCTCTGCCCCGTCAAACCTCAGAGCCCATCTCATCCTGTACACACTGCCGCCGTCAACCAGGCCGTGTGCTTTCCATGCTGAGTGCATTCCATGTAACAGTCTTGTTCGGCATAGATTTTGTTTAATTATATTTACTCTTAAAAATTTAGAGGCTAAAAATGTCCCTGAGTTATGTGCTGATGATCTGAATTCTCCACAAAGAAGCCGTGACAGTGGCTCTCCTAAGCAAGCGTGATGGGATGCGATCTGGGGAACTGAAGTAGAAGAGCTTGTTTATGATCATCCCTCTTGGCACCAATTGACTTTTTACTGGTAGCCAAGTGCCCCTCCCCCCCAATCATCATGTGTTAGACTGTCTTTTTGCGGGACGAATGTCGTCAGTTAATTGAGATAGAGGAGTAACTATGAGATTAAATAATTATACAGACATTTAAAGAGTCCTCCATCCCACTGAAGATTGAGCATGATGTGACCATTCAGTCAACATTGCATTTGAGCATTTGTTAATGTGATGAGATGAGACACTGTCTTATGAAATTCGATATAAAAACTTTTGTACGATACATTTATTCACCATTAACTAGTTGCTTAGTAAGGAAGGTGATATTTCTACTTGTTCTTTTCCACTGAATGGGAATAGAACATGTGCATCTCTGTAGACAATTCGAGAGGTACCACATCATATAAGAATAGAGTCTGTTAACTGCAGCAGTTGTGTGCCATAACGGAATTACTAAGTGTGACAAGAAAGCAACAATAGAATAGGGAACCTGTGTGGGTTTATAAGTGCCAGACTACTAGTGAATTAGTTATGAGCAAGACTGCTGCAAAAAAAATACATGTGAGCATCTAGAAAAATGTCTTATTGACAATACAAAACCAATTTACATACTTAAATAATTCAATCACACTCAGATTGGGATGTTATTTACGAGTGAGACCTGCACAAAGAAAAAATAGCAAAATAAAATAGTAATAGCAGATATTTAAATACAACAAGATGACAAATAATGTAATATAATATCCTATGTGTAGCTATAAAAATATATTTTTTAAAGTACATATAATATACAAGCATATTATGTAAAACAATCACACCCCAAGTCAAAAATGGTCAATCGTCCTACTGGGATCATTGTGTCAAGTTTCAGTCTGCTCTGTAAATTACTCCACACTAATGAGGCCTACTATCTGAATGTTGTCTTTTCAAGATTAGTATTTACTGCAGCATCATATAGTGTCAGCCAGTCCTGAGAATGGGTGTCCAAGGTAGAATCCAATACAGAGAGAAGGATCACAATCACAAGCCTTTTCCTACTAAACAGTGACCTGTTCCCCTGCAGAAAACTAAAATACATCCTTATTGTGCGACTAAAATTGTCTTCATCAAATTCAATACTTCATCAATTCTCTATAACAAAGGTCTTTCTCAATCGCGGTACACTTTAAAGGGCAGATTTGAAGACTAGTGTTAATTTCCTTGGAAAACGGGAAACAAACTGTGGCCTTCTGTGTTACAATCCCCCTTTGTTCAACTATTTATATGGCTAGATGAAAGCAAGCATGTCTATTTACTACAGAACCAAACACTATGAGGACAATGTGACCAACACTAAAGTCAATCTTAAGGGTCAAGTGACATTGCTGGGATATGAATAGAAAGTAAAATTGTTTGTAAGTTGCCTGAGACAGACAGACAGAGAGAGTAAAATAAATTCTATCATAGTCAGGGAAAAGGATCTAGAAAACAGAAGTGTAATCGACTGATTAAATCTAAGTTACTGTAATGATCCACAGGGATCACGGACTGTTGAGTTGAGGAGGACTCTATGGTTTGTTAGTTTTGTTGTTCCCTCTGTTGTTGCTTTTCCTTGTGTGTCAGTTGTATTAGTTTCTTGATCCCTTGTTGTTCCTTCCTGTTTTATTTTGAAATCCTTTTCCTTGTGCTGCTGCACTTCCTTTACCGTGTCTTGTTTCTGGTGTCTTGTTTTTCCTGTGTCTCCTGCCCTTGTGATTGTCTGCACCTGTGCCTAATGTGTCTCACCTGTGTTCAATTTGCCCCGCCCTCCTTGAGTGTATTTAGTCCCGGTGCTTGCCCTGGTCAGTGGTGGTTCCTCTTATACTCCCGGTCTGTTTCTGCTGGTTTCCCCGAGTTTGTACCTGTGATTGTCTCCCGGTCTGTCCTTGGGATTTTGTTCCAGTCTGTCCTTGGGATTTTGTTCCAGTCTGTTCCTGTGATTTTCCCCCTGGCACCAGTGTTTTAGTTTTACCTGTTTGCTACATGTTGTGGACACCCTCGGTTGGATTTTGATTTTTCGTTTTATCATTAAATATCCGATTTTTCACCACCTCTGCATGTGGGTCCTGCTTCCTGCTCAACCGTGACATTTACAACTGTGCGCCTCGATATGTGAATGGTTGTTGTAGCTGCCAAAACTATCACAAAAGTGCTGAAACTCAAAAGAGTTCCCAGGTCAGAGGAATGGAAGCCGTTTCCTCACCTCAGGCCATCATCAGGGGTGATCAAGACTGACATGCATCACCACAAGCTTTCGTGTCTAATGACAACACCTGTCCGACTCTCTGGGTGAAAGTGGACAGAGCAATGCCATCGCAAATAACATGTCATATGTGCCTCAGAAGACATCTTGGCATCATGCACTGGAAGGAGCAGAGACATGTAAAATTATTCTGGGTAAGGAATTTTTAGTTAAGTGAGACAACAAAATTAATTTGGGAAAGACACTCTTGAAATGTTGCATGGCGTCTGCATGTATGTATACGTACTGTACTACACGTCCTGCATTTTCAAGTTGCAGTGTCTCTTCCACCGCAGGTTTTACTCACTTACCAGAACTAATTGGCTCCAATTGTTTTCAATAGAAGCTGTTTGCAGTAGTGACACTTTTGTCCGTAGGCCACATCACATTGTAATACAAATTAAATTAGCATCATAAATAGTTTAGTTTTAGTTTGTTGGAGGAAATATCTCAAGTGCAAATTCTGCTTGTATACAGGCCTCTGGAGTCCACGGAGGTCATGGTGTGGATTTCTCTTAGAGAACAAAATATGTGTAAAAAAGATTTTTCTTTTCCAAATGAAATAAATAAATAAATTGGAAGACTAAGATTCTACGGTCATGTGGGTTGCTCTGTGAGGCTGCACGTAGTGTTGACACAGTGTTGCTTTGAGGTTAATGTTCACATCAGAATGAGAACAGGCTCACCATGAGCAAGCATGCTGATTTTTAATGAAGTATAATGTTAACCATGGCCAGCATCCTGGTCATTTGTGATCAAAACATACAGCTCAGGTTGACGAGAATATTATTTGTTTTTGAAAGTATTTGCTTGTGAACCAAAATACTGGTCAAACTGAAATTTTGACCTGAGCAGCCTCTAAGCTCTTGAAGGGGACCACGGACACGACCTGTTTACAAACCTCACAAGCATACAGCACATGGGCTGTTAGAAGAAAAGAGAGCAACTCATTTTTGCAATATTAGAAATATGCATGAAAAAAAAACCCACAACAGCCATGCTTGATGAAATTACAGACAAAAAATGGTCTCTGATGAATTGGCACTTAATTACTGCTTGATTAGCATAATTATGCATGTTAATAGCATCTCAAATGAATTGCAGTTGTCAGGGGGAGGAAGCATCTGTAGTGGCGGCAGCCTGATACATATTTTCTCCTATCCAACAACGTTGTCTAACTCTTCCCCTTAAGTGTTCACCATTAATCACTACACACTCCTTTTCCTTTGGAGTGAAATTTGGCATTTTGGGATAATTGGGCTATTATGGTGTGCTTGTCACATCTGTAATAGCAGGCTAACGAGCCCCCTCGTGTGCTCGAATTCAGAGATGATGGCAGAGCATTGGCACTGAGTGGCATGGCAGGTAAAGATATGGCCCCATCACACAGAGACATATGATCCTATTATTTAAGCTATTACTGTGTATCATCATACTAACATCCCAAATATAGGCTAGATTTACACAGCCACTCCGACGTGGAGTGATACAAACTGATGTGTGTGTCTGTATGATGTGTCAGATTTTATTATCCACAGAAAAAAGTCACAGTATACTGTACCACGGTCTGAAACAGAAACTTTCCGCAGCATGACAGGCTTTTCCTTTCTAAATAACCTTTATGCTGGGAATGCGCAAATCCTCTAACCTGCAAGAATCAATGGTGTGATGGATTGCATTGATACCCCTCTCTGTGGCTTGCATCACAGATTCCAGAGATGACACAACTAATTTGATGGTAAACATTTCCTCCTACTGCCACTTCATCTGGATCCGTATTATTGGCAGACATGGAGAAGAGTGGAGGGAGACAGGTGAAAAAGGGGGAGTCTCAAGGTTGCAGGTGGCAGCCAGGAACACTTATGGATTGAGGCAAAGGGCACGGTCTGAGATGAGCTTTGACTGCCTCATTAGGGATTCTCCTCAGGAGTATATTGCATTTGTAATCATCTCTAATCGCTTTTTGTTTGAAACTGTGTCACAGGTAACAGTCCGCTGTAAGTGAACTATATAATATATTGAAAAAGGGTACATCAAAATCAAAGAGATAAAGAGCTTCAATTAATTGTTGTCACATTTTAAGAAATATTCTGTCTACAGTCATTCTATGTAACTATACAACAATATACTGTATATTTTTACTTAAAATGTAACAATGTCCAGGCATTAGGTAGGTGTAATTTGTGTGTATAATTGGCATAGCCATTGGCCTCTGTGGCAGAGAGCGTTGTGTTGGATATTAACTCACTGACGGCTGGAGGTCTGTCATTACCACAGACAGCCTCTTAATGCCCTAATGGCTCATTTACATTATTGATGAGGCAACCCTGTGTCACCAGAAACACAGACTATTTAAAGGAAATAATTTTATGCAAACTACATATTGATGCACTAATGATCAATTGGCCCCTGTTTTGTGTGTTAATAATATGCAACTGTTGCAGGGTGAAGTACATCCTCAATTAGGAGAGTTAGTCTGAGTGCTGGCTGGTTCACACAAGTCGTGTAACTGCATTGTTTGTTCCGCTGACTAGAGGCAAAACTAAAGAAGAGTCTCGGATGAGAAGTGTAATGTCTTCAACTCAACTTCAGTCCACTAGATGTTCATTTTGACTTCAGTGAATGATGTATGTGATGTACTCATTTCTCTTGTTCAAGGAAACATTGGAAGATGCCTCCATCTTGAGTTTTGTTAAACCCAGTCATTCATCCATCCATCCATCTTGGTTCAATACATCCATCCATCCATTAATCAATGATGCATCTTGGTTCAATCATTCCATTCATCCATCCACTCATTAATCCAGCCATCCATCCATGTTTAATCCTTCCATCTATCCATCCCTACTGGTTCAATCCATCCATCCATACCTCCTGGTTCAATCCATCCTCTCATCCATCCATCCATCCTGGTTCTATCTATCCATCCATCCATATGGTTTCAACTTTTCCTTCAAAGTAGAGCAATGAATTTCACCCACATCCTCTACAGCTTCTTGAAAACATCCCTTAACTAGCAGGATAAGAAGTAGCAATTTAGTAATTAAGAATGATTTTATATCACAATCTACCAGACCTCAGGGTGTGGACTTTACTTACATTTTATTACTTAACTATCTAACTTTGGTCTTGATTTTTATGTGAGCATAGTCCAGGCTCATTCTTACTGACCACACTACATAGAGGTTGTTGGAGTTTATTAAATAATAATAAAAAAAATACATAATGTAAACTGTTTATTGGTAATCAGTTTAATTGTTGGTTTATGACTTGTATGGTAAAATTGAAGATGCAACATCTTTGATGACAAGAGGTATTGCAGTTTAACCTATACTTTTATTTCCTTCACATATATATATATCTTTTCTCTGGAGTCAGAGTCAGGTGACATTTGCTTACTCGTTCTTACTTAAATTAATTGTAGATATCTTAACAAAAGGTCAAAGAAGATCCATTTAAGGAATTAATTGTTCAACTGCCTCTACTGCTCTTTAGGGATATCTCTTTTTTCCAAAATACAATAATCAATGTTGTGATCAATAACATTTGTTGTTCACACAGTGACGCAAATGAGGTCTGCCAGGACTGTCCTTGTGTCTCTGACAATTTGGGGACATTTTTTGCATGCAGGCAGAGTGCCTGTCTGCCATAGAATTGCACACAGTGACACAGAGCATTTGTCTTTCTGATTGATTGGTTTCATGCTTAAATGCTTATCAATCTCTTGATTTCTAAGAGCCATACCTGAAAGAATCAACCCTGCATAGACCCACTGTTTAGAGCAACAAGCTACTAATGTAAACTCGACCAACAGCTACTTTTCCAGAGCATCTGTGGCAGAATATCGTCATATTGACTGAGGAGACGCTGGGGACATGCTTGTCTGTGTATCATCATTTATATCTATGACCTACAAGGTATATGGATGTCACCACTTTCTATTCAACCAAAGATAGATGACCAATATAGACCATTCAAGTCTCTGAATACACCTACACAGCTCCCAGTTCCACAGCCAATAACAAATTATTCCCTTTTGTCTAGAAAATCCAGCAGTTTGTATGTATATACAATATGTATGTATTTTCCGCCAGATGTGTGTTCACATACACATTCATAGAGAACCACAATTGTTAAACTTGTGTTAATTAATGCCTGTCTTAGAGGTCAGGCCCAAATGACCCCTTTGCCCCTTTCCTTCACTGACAAGGTATCTATAGCAGTGCTTGCCTCTCTAAATTAAGAAGCCCATAAAACAGCTCCACTTTCAGGATCTCAATCATAGGGTGAGGACCCATCACCACCCCTTAGGCCCCCTCATAGCCTGCTGAGACCCTTTTAAAATGAATTACCACTGTCTTCACTAGTGACCACAGAGCCTGGTCAGATTGATAGCCAAGAATATAATGTCCCTCTTCACTTTTGGCCCTCACACATATATCAGCCAGGAGGCCCATCGTTTATCAGGCCCAGTGCTAGTATTAAGTATGCTGACTGCTACCATTAGGATAACATATAATAATGTAAAAGGCTTTAAGGAGGGGGTCTCTGGGTCTCAGAAGCAGCTGTCATGGGCACAGATTTCGACCAAGTTGAGGGAAATTTGTAGAGATATTATCAGAATTTCCCTGAAACGCTACTGCATATATGTAGCACTTATACGGAAAAGCATGTACCCTTGCCCTATGCCATCCCACTTTTTTATATTTCATAAGTGAGGATGCAGGAGGTTACAGTAATAACTGGGGAAGTAAGGGGCTGGGGTAACAAAAAGTTGTGGATTACATGAAATGGGAGTCAGTGGAGTGGGTCTTTCATGATGTAGCATCATATGAGTCCAGTTGAGGCAAAAAAGTGACGGAGGTTTGGACTGTGTCCCAGATGACAAAGTGTCAGTCACACTCAGTGAAAGGAAGCCCTCCTCTCTTCAGAGCAGCCACTGCTCCAACGCCTGTCTGCCAGAGCTTTTCTTAGGTGTGAGACAGCTGGTGTCACAACTGAAGACCAGTGTAACAGTGTAACCCCCTTGTAAACCCAGTGGTCCCCTTTGGAAGGAATCCATTGCCCTATATATAGTGTTCAACTACCAACTTTTGCTCTTTAAGGAGCATTGCTTGAAACCATGTGTGTTTGTTAGTGTTGGATGTGTGTGTGACAGATAAAATGACAAAACAGTATTTAAAGGGACAGTAGGCAATTTAAAAAATCTGTAAATATTTCCTCACTGTCCGCTAGTTGTCAGTTCTGTGTGCGCGCCGAAAAAACAGATTTTTTTTCGGTGCGAAAATGTCCCTGACTGTAACTTTAAAACTGAAAAACTGGTGCAGACCCCACCTAACAACACTGCGTGTGCAGTTTGTAAACACTCCCTGACACCTAAGGAGACGTGGCAGTGAATGACGCTACGACCGTCGGTCTACCATACCCTAGGCTGAGGGTTCGAGGCCCGATCAGTGCAGTTAAATCATCAACAAAAATAAAGAGAGACAAGACAAAATCGTTTACTGCCCCTTTATGTCATCCTGCTAGGCTTTGATATTGATGAGTGCTGACCAATATAATATCCATAAATGGCCTGTTGGCTCCTGTATTTGAGACAGAATCCAAACAGCCAATGGCGGAGTAAGGGCAAATATGCCACAAAAAATTCAAATGAATAAATAATACAAATTCAAGTAAAAGACCTACAACATGACAGAACCAGCAGCCAAGGGTGAAATAGTCCCAAAAGACCAATAAAAGAAGTCCATAATATGTGTGTAAATGTAAATGTGTGTTGCTGAAGTCTTCTATTTTTGTTCTGTTGGTTCAAAGGTTGTCTCTTTAACTTCGCTTTGAACAGAAAAAAAAAATTGAGGAAGAAGAAGGAGACAATAGTGTACATGATGTTTTGATATGGTGTAGATATTACAGGGGTCCTGATGCAAAGAGCAGCTGAGCACTTTGTCTGCTTAGCTGATGGCAGAGGAGAAAAGGACTCCATATAAATGGGAAATTAGCAGGGAACATCGTCAAAAGTAATTAACTCCCCTCCTTACCACTGTCCATTAGCTCTGACATGATGACACAGGAGGAAAAAACATCCATGTCAACTCTGGCAGCCGCCTGCGCTGATCAGATAAACATTTTTTTGTTTTGTTTTGACGCCTGATTACAAAATGATTAGCCAGCGTGCCTGTCTCCTCCTTACCCTTCACCTCCCCTGTGGCTTGATTGACAGACGAGGTGATATGCTGTTGGGTCTGTGCAAGCTGTCCACCACCCTTAATGCCCCACACACACACACACACACACACACACACTCTTCATCTTTGTTGGTTAAAGCTACAGTGTGTAATATTTAGAAGACCGTATTCACATAAATTTAATATATTGTCCATAACTATGTGTTCAAATATTTATAATTACCTGCAACAAAGAACCAATGTTTTTTCGTCAACTTTGAATGAGTTAAATATATTTACATGAGGTGGACCCACCCTCCGTGTACGTCGCCATGTTTGCTACGTCGTGTTGAATTCGGTTGTTGCACAAAACGGCCCAGAATACGCGCATTTGCGTTGAATTTCCAGCGCTGCTGGAAACTGGAAATGGAATTAGGGGTGCACTATAATATATGTCAGTAGTTGTTGTCAACTAAAGGCCACAATGAGCCTGCCCCACATAAGGCCCTGTAACCATCTACAGTTGTGGTAAATAAAGGCTCTGGTCACTATTTGAGCCAAAAAAATGGAAAATGGCTGGACATCTAAGAGCTGTCGGCTATTTGGCCAACAGCCGGCACGTGTAGAAAGCACTGTTTTTTTCCTTGGGTGTTAACTAGGTTTACCATACTTTCAAAACCTGGGGGCTGATCATTTACCAACAACTCATGTTTGACACCAGCTTTATACAGCTTTAGATAAGGCACTGATAGCCAATGGTAGAACAGTGTCAGAGAGTGCAGTCATGCAAACACTCATGCATGCTCTACTGTGGTTTTTCATATTTTATCAGGATGTAAGAGTTGGGTTTAGTTATTGAATTAGATAATCATTATGAGATTATTACTATTATTTTATTGGGAAAAAAAATATTTTCCAGGGGTTGAGGTGAAGCAAAATAAAGTACTTGATTTGATCACTGATGGAATAATGGATGATGACCATGTGATTACTTGTTTAGATAAGAACGGATAGAGCACAGATAGATGCCCTTGTGTTTGTTTCAGTAGCAGTAGGAATGTTCATTGATCATCCATGAGGCTGGAAGAGCTCATATTTTGATAAGGATGTGATAAAAGCATGATAAGGACAATATCTAAAATCTTTGGCTGTATTGATTTACTGCCGGTGTTTGTACAAATGACATTCCACCACCTTCTTTCTTCCTAAAGCATTTATAGGTTTGAGTTAAAGGAGACTCAGTCTCATTATAACTATGATAAAATATATAATTTCTTCTATGTACAATGTAATTGTGTATGAAATATGCACTGTCTAAATATGTTTGTTTTTTTTAAATAGCAATTTTGACATTCAACTGCACATGTGGCTTTTATATTTACTAAAAAATCTGACAGATATACTGCACCCCCACACTCTACCCATACCCCACCCTTAACCCTCAACAAGAAAAATATTTACATTTAATGTCAAGTATAATATTTATAATGTCTTTTCATCTCGATCTACGGTGAGACATATGCAAGTATCGAATGTTCCTCAAACCAATTTAGTATTCATTATGAATCTAGTGTGTCTTTATATATTTATTTTTTTTAAATTGCTCTTAAACCTTAAGTCACAGTCAATTTTGCCTGTTCCCACAATGCTATATGGAAATAAATTAAAAGAAATAAAAGCAAAAGTAATAAAACTCACTGATTCAACTTTGGACCTAATTCCCAGTAACTGTAACCTTGTGGAGTACTGCCATGGTTATTGAGAGGGAAGTGTTATGGTTCCATAATAATAAACCTTTGCTGAATTTCTAAGTAATTATATTCATAAATTAAATGGGCACTGTAGACTGGCCCATATAAAGATTGCTGTAGCTTGAATAAATACTGCACATACCTTTATTTGTGTTTATTATTTTTAACAAATGTCATCTAAAATACAAAACTCATGATAACATGTCAAACTGGTTGTTTGTGAGTGAGTAGTATCATAAGTTTAACAGTGCTTAAGTCAGAAAATTACAACAGAAACAACGGAGAGGACTTTGGTTTACTTTCCCTAAACACCATCTCACCATCATCCTCCAGTAGCTGTTGCACAATCTAACAGGTGTTTATTCATGTTACGACCTAACCTGTGACAGAATCATGTGCTGCCGCACATGGTTCTGTGCCTTGACCTTTGATCTCAGGGTGGCTCCGGATTAGCAGTCACATTTTAAAGCATGCTCTTGGTACTACTAAAAAAATAATTAACTTAGTCACTGCAGGGAAAACAGATGAGGGATCTGCCCATGAATGCTCTCGTGAAGAGTAATACAGGGTATAATGAATCAATTATGATCACATGCATGTGGGAAATCAGATGTGGTAAGGGTTTATCATGTGCTCAGATAACATTCAAAACTACATGTATGGGTTTCATGCATATCTCAGCTCTAATTTAGTAATTTTCCTTTCATTCAAATTATGAATACATTTTCCTATCATTATTAATAGTTACAAGTTCCTGTAATCACCTCATACCTTACCAGCAAGAGATGGAGCAAGGTGATTGTTCCTTGTGATACCATTTTAGCGGGCTACATATTATGGTTACAATGATGTTTTGCTGTTCATCAGCTGTTAAGTGTTGATGACAAGGACTTGTTTATGATAAACAAAAATTGAAAAAAAAAAAGTTCTGTACATATATTCTTAGACAGACCCAATCAGCGTTCTCCTTCAGAGACGTGGTGAAATCTTCAATATTCATGTTGAAATGTGATGAAGTCCTAGCTTGTTCCAAGATGGGTTCTTCCATTACTTAACAACAGAGACTGGATGACCAGCTGATTATAAATCTCCTTGGAAACACATGGTGATGCAAAATCCATAATGTGAATATCATGCTTAGGACCATATTTAAGCATTCAGGAGCACTGCTACAATTGCCTGTTAGCATGTATTTTGCATTTATTTACCAATTAAAAATGCATTTGGTATGGATTTGAAAGTACTACGCAAAGCTGCATTGCTCCTGTAAACAGATTATGGTCCTGGGGGACAGTGTGGTATTGAATGAATAAATAGGCCTACTATGATTTATGATAATGCATGAGAGAAACAGGACTCCTACCCTCAGTCCCTTAACTCCAAGTGGGGATTGGGATATTAGCATATTGCTATAGTAACAATTATATTTCTTCAGTCCACAGTAAACATGACTTTATGATCTAATTTTAGTTCATTTTTATGTGACTTTATCTGAAGCATTTTATATATTCCATACAATGTGGTAGTGGTAATAGTTTTAGTAATAGTCTACTGGAGACTGATATAGGACATTGGAACTCTTAGTTCAAACACACGCACACACACACACACACACACACATACGCACGCACGCGCACACACACACACACACACACACACACACACACACACACACACACACACACACACACACACACACACACACACACACACACACACACACACACACACACACACACACACACACACACATAATAGAGTGCAAGTTTTTTCTTTTCTTTCAAGGAATAAGAGAACGAGGCTCACCCTGGACTCTGATCTCCCAGCTTTGGTGCACACACAATCAGCAGGGGCTGCACAGCCCATGTTAAACAGTGAGCGGATGGGAGTGCTCCGTGAGTGGGAGAGAGGTATCCGTTAAGGCCTCCTCTTTCATTTCAGTTGATGGGCTGAATGCTCCTCAGAGCAAGGGGAGATTTGGGGCATCACTATATGTGACAGAAGAGATTACAGAGGTAATCCTGCCTGCTCTCCGGGGAATCATCTAGTCTTAAACTTACTCTTATTAACTGATTCGCACTCACAGTCGGTGTAATTAACCAATCTCTTAATTTGAACCCATTTGATTTAGTTTCTGTATTCAGCAGAGCAATTGGACTAAATATCTTTTATTCCATGGCTAAGCTATGTTTCTTTCTAAGGCCCAGCTATTATCCTTTTAGCTGTGGGTTTCCAAGACTTTAGAATTAGTAGTCGTGTAGTTTTGTATTACAATAGGCCTATCCAGCAGTACACCTAATTACAAGGGTTCCTGGCTGAGTCAAAGGTTTTTTACCCCACAGGCTCGTCAGGCAGTGTTATAGTGAGACCTGAGCCAAATTTACAATCAGGTATCAGTGTATCTTGTTGTATTATATTAAGAACGATATATAGAGTTTATTTTTTGAGTTGAAGAATATGACTTTAACAAATGATGAAAGTAATAGCAACATTAAAATAAGACATGATCCTTGATCTGTTCAGCCTGGTTAAACAGTAACCATGTGTACAGGACTAAACTAAAAGAAGTGACGTGAACGCATCCTCAATGAGGCATTGACGACTGCATTGGTCAACATCGTACCTGGTTTTCTACTGGATGAAGAATTGTGAGTAATTTCACCAGAGCAAGTACAATGATCTGAGAGCACAAGGTGGGGGCTGGGGGGGGGCAAGCTTTGCCAGCGGTAACGGTGTGTGACAGCATTGGTGTGCTGAGATCAGTGCAGAGGGAGTCATATTTAAATGACCCAGCTTGAGTGAGGATGGCTGTGATTGGTGTGTGACTTGTGCCAATTGTTCAATCAACGGGCTGTCAGCTGATTACGGCTGGGGCATATGACTACCGTGTCCTGCATGAACTAACGCGAAGCTTCATAAAATACTGCTTTCAAAATTAAAGACAAAGCACCGAAATAAAGATTTGAAGAACTTGTACTGAAATACCTTGCCTATTTCATATACATTTGCCCATAGGAGGATAACCCAGGCTTAACTGAGCCAGCTGATAACCATTTTAACAGTACATATTATCCAGAACGGTCAATATTAGGTTCAGGGAAGCCAGAGAATGAAAAGATATCCTGGGTATGTTGCATTTGCTTCGTATTACCAACACCTGGCCCCACATTACATACTTGTGATTTATTTTTCGTAGTCTTTTATTATTTATGTATTTAAATCTTTTTAAATCTTTTATGTGTGTGGACAAATTGTCTGTGCACTTTGTTTGTTTACCTGCTTGCCTTGAAAAGCCCCCTTCAAAATATTTTGAATTTAATTGAATTCTAGATGGTAAATTCTTTGGAAATGACATGGTATAATTCAAAGCACAATGATTATCACTATTAATGCCAGATTAAAGAAACGTTAACACCAAAGGTTTACACCCAAGAAAGTTCCCCCCCCGATCCTTTTATACAGTACTGTAGCTTAAGTATCTACATGCCCTCTACAGGAAGACAGAAATACATTATCATTTAATGACAAGGTAACAGGGGTGTTTCCTTCTGCTGGTCCAAGCCTTGGGAACCTTTGAAATGTAATTAGATTTTATCAGTCAGTAAAAAAAAAACTCTGTCCGGGTCAACTTGGGCATGTGTCATGTGATTACAACATTGTACTCCGATAAGGGAGGCTTTTCAGTATGAATGAACATGTGGCCTTTGGCCTTGTATGATTCTTTCACTAGAAGACTCTCATTAGGTGTTGCTGTGAGATCGCTAACAGACAATGTTTTTTCAAATTAAATTTTGTATTTAAATTTTTTTTCCCAAGAAAATATATTATATGCAAATATATCATAATTAATACATTCCCAACATTAATGTTTGCACTCAGGTTGTTACCCGAGTGCTTATGAGCAGTTCTGCTGAGACTGTGTTCCTACTGTCCCTTCAACAGGTCTGCATCGAACAGCACAGCCCCTTCATTTCATTTCAGGGACCACTGTGTTGATGTGGAGGAAAAAACAGATGTTGATGGCCTGGTTAAGTAAAATTAGAGGTCACTAGCAAGATACTGTATATTCCATCAGTGCTAAATTGTGGTATTTTTCATTGCATTTAATCAAATCTTTGAATAAAAATAAACGATTTGTTTCTTTTGCAAATCAGGTCTGTGGTCAGTGATGAGGGTTGACCAGACGACCAGCAAATGTGACACTGTGGGCATGGGTTTTGCAAATAGAGACGTTATAGGACAATTGTCTGTATGAAGGCTCACAGACAAAAATACCATACATTGGGAAATACAAGTGAGACACTGAAACTAAAACAGGGGAACTATGGATCTGTGGTCTGGTGTTGACAGGAGCAATATCCATCAGGCAGAGCTGAAGCCGCCCTGCTGTCTCTCTGTGATTGAATTAGAGTTGGTCTAGCATGGCTGCCAGCTACAAGAGAACCCCAGGTGCTTCCTGTTGCCTGGCCATGGAGGCCTTCGACAGTTTACCCAAGTTCAAAATTGCCCAATGGTATTCTCAGTTGGATAAAGGTATGAGGGAAAACTTAAACACTTTTTAATATAAAATTGTTGAGAGAATAGTTTGAATATGTTTTCATGTGGATTGCTCTGATAATATAAATGAAAATACGCTTTAAAGAGATGATAATCTCTTTTCCTGTTTTCCAACACCAAATACCCATTGTGTGCTGATATACATCCACACAGGTATATTGGTAAATTAATAACAGTCCAATTATTCCGTAAGTGATATTGATTGTCCACACTGATATGAATGTTTTCCAGCTAAAGTGAATGTAAATTGGAGATGAGATTGGTTACTACCCTTTTCTTCCTGGGGTACAATGCATGGATGGAGACTCAAAGGTTTTGATGTTGTAATAACCATATTCACCAAAATCAATAGCACAGGAGAGGAGGCAATAATGCAGGCTAACTGAGGGAAATTAAATCAGACACAGCAAGAGAGGGCACAAGTAAATAAGGTAATTTGTATTGAAGAGTAGGCTTTTCATTAAGCACAGATCCTGTGAGTGTTGACCTGCATCTTTTCATTTTGGGACATTTTTATTTTTTATCCCCAGCAATAAACTAAATATTCTGTACCAGCACTTTTTCCTGATTGCTATTGTCATTAAGAATTTAGATGCGTGTTACATCAACTGCACAGTAAGCTTCACACAGTCACTGTAGATGAGAGTTCATGCAAAAGTGTCCATGTACTGGCATGTTTTCCCTAACACATAGCCCCCTTTCTCAAGTTTCACCCATTACTTCAATTTCTCTACACTGTTCATCACCATTATTGCCCCCTTTTCAGTTCTTAATTAAAGTGCACTACCCCACCCCAGTTCGGAGACCCCTGTGCAGTAGGATTATGGGATTACACCAGTAGGGTCCATGCCTGTGAAAGCCCTCTGTAGCAACCAGTGTACAGCTAGGAGCCTCATGGCACAAAGGAATTCCAGGTGGAATTCTTCAGACGGACTAACGGAGCTGTGGCCTTTATAAACAGCACAGCAGGTCTCTACCGGCACCCGACTGCATGTTTCCATACTGAACTACAGCAAGAGGGTACAAAAATGATTATCCGTGTATTCAGTGATTTGGAATTCCATTAAGTCAGAATACCAAAATTGCCCCCGAAGAGGTGTGTGTGTGTGTGTTGGGGGGTGAATGTGGGGTGGGTTTAGAGTTGCTGTTTGCCCCCTTAAGTGTGGCAGAATTAATAAGACTATTACCTCAACAATTACAGCTCTGTGCAGCACCCAGGATTCATTCCTGTGGAAATTCGATGCCACTAATTAAAACTGTTGCCATCGCTCTGGCGTGAGAGTGATTGTCTCAGAAGATACATTCCCCACCGAATTACAAAGGCAATTTTATGAGTTGGAAAACTGAGAGCAATTATTTTAACAAGCATAAAGCATTTTCTATCGAGCAGCAGTCCCGGCTGATCTAATATTAGTGCTTGTACTATAAGCAGAAAAAAATAAAGAGTGAAGCCAACACCAGAAGAAAATGAGGCTATTTCCTCAGAAGGCTGTAAACCAGGGAGGTGTCGACCTCCCGCTGCTACTCTCTGTGCGGTCACAGACTGTCTGGCCATGGCCGATGTAGCAACCATATTTACAGGATGCGCACGCACACACGCACGCACGCACGCACGCACGCACGCACACACACACGCACGCACGCACACACACACACGTGTAAGTACATAACATATAATGCAAAGCGCACGCACGCACACACACACACACACACCACCAGACATAAAGACAGAACTAAATGCATGTATGTATATAAAATTAAGGGTTTATTTAGAACCGTAATACATCCCTGCTTACCACATTATCACAAGGACTCATTTCCACAACGGTAGGACAAAAACACCTCGGTTCTTCTTCCTAACATGGACATTTTGTTTGCATAAATTGCAAAAAATACAAATACAAAAAACTAGTGAACCTCTCGTCAAAGAAGATGAACATAGTTCAACAAACATGTTGTGAAAAGGCTATGCATCATCATATTAAAACATAGACTCTGGGACTGGGAGTAAGCATTTGCAGTAACACGAAAAATACACATTTTAAACAAAACAGAGGTTTGCAACTTTAAAGATTTGACATAAACCCAAATTCTTTGTTGTAGTTATTTCTTGTGCGGTAATGTCTAAAAGTCACCATAGTCACCTGCATATACAGCTTAATGTTTCATGATACTGCTTAGTTCAGTTGAAAACAATGCACACCAATGGTTGATTTGGTCTGACTTTTTGCTCATTTCATGAAATTTAATAAGACCAGATTACAAAGGATAAAGACATAGACTAGGTTTCTAAAGGCTTTCTTTATATGTATGTGAGTGCATTGTGTGTGTGTGTATGTGTGTGTGTGTGTGTGCGTGTGTGTGCGTGCGTGTGCGTGTGCGCATGTATTTTGTTGTCTCTTTACATCAGTAATTACCCAGGCATTAACAACCAATGCTATAAATCCCTGCTACAATTAAATATGTTTTGACACATGGGATCTCCCCAAACTTATCATTACTGATGTGCAAATTACACATATACCTCTGACATGCGCCCCCAATTAGTCACTTTGTACTGTTAATTAAGCAGCATTAATCTTGTGTGTATGTGGAAGCTGTGAGCTGAAACTGGCAGCGCCACAGGATGAAATGAAATCAAAGGGTGGAGGTGGGGGCTGTACCGGAATGTGCATGTTGAGCCCGGACCTGGTATATTGCACTTTATGTCACGCTTCAATACACACAGACAAAGAGATGATTAGGGCTACATGCCACTATATATATGTACATGATAATCTCTGTTGGATATGGATGACATTCTGAGGCAATAATTAAACAAGTGATTGTCATGATCCGCTTTTAAATTAAAATGAAAGTACAGCAAGTCCTTTGAGTGTGAGGACACATGTATTTCTGTTGCCAGTACAAACTTAATACCAGCCATGATTAAGTTTCCATATCAGCACCTGTCAGCTGAATAAATATACAACATATTGCTCAGTGTTTACTTGCCCACAATCCGCTGTGACCTACAGCTCTGTATCCTGACCCGATCACTCTGACTTATAAAGTGTGACTTTTCACACACACCCTGAGCCGTGTGCCGCCTGCTATTTCCAAAACACAAGAGACTCCTCTACACATCCAGTCTGCGCACATTCATCAGGCCGCCCACCTAGTCCAACAGTGTCCCTTCATCTTCCATTATATTTCCAATTAGGGTGGATTTTCGGGATTTAACATCATTTTCCCTGGTAAAACCCACTGTTTACACTGCCCATGTCTCCATGGGCGTCACTGAGGATTTTTCAAGCCGATGAAACTTGGACCATTAGTGGCAGAAGCAGAGACTGTCACATATACAGCCGCACTTGTATTCATGACACAAGGTGGGTGTGTTAGTATAAGTAGAAGCCATTCTGCTAAAATACGGTCAGGAGATGTTTGAGGCAGTGTATAATTGGATCCTGTATACACTTTAATTATGTTTTCATTATTTGCTGCTTTGTAAAAATTTAAACAGATACAAATAATAACACCATTTAAATCAAGAAGATCCTTTGGGTTTTTTTAAGACATTAATTCAGACATGAAGTTATATAATGCAAAGTAAATATTGTATAACAAACTACCCTATGTGTATGCTGTGTATCAACATCAGGTTTAGACAGAAAACAGTTTTTCTGTGGTGAACGAATGTGTACTGTAGCGTAGTATGCATGGAAAAGCTGTTTATCTGACTCTGTCCTCAGTCTCCTGCACATCTGGCCCTTAAATTACAGCTGCTGAAAACGAGGAGAAATTTACAGTGATCTTGACAGGGTTTCAGACTGGGCTCAGAGCCCAGTCCCCTGCCTCACACAGCCTAGGAGCCCTGAACACACATGGGGGCCATTATTTGTAAAGTAGCTGTGGTGGCAACAGGGAATGATTTGAAAGGTGTGTGTGTGTGTGTGTGTGTGTGTGTGTGTGTGCGTGCGTGTACTTACTGTATGCGTGTGCAAGAACATGCAGCCAGAGTATGTTTACTCCCTGTTATCACATCCACTCATCTGCAGTAAGTGGCGGGGGAGCGAGTGTGCTGTATTGAGGCGACGATATGGGGAGATTACTGTGCTGTTTAAACCCCAAACTCTCCCACCCACTTCTCTCTCCTTGAAGATGGATTCTCTTTTCAAGTATTGTAAAGCACTTGAGTGAAATGTTCACACACGCATTTATCTCACTTGTCATGTGGCAGTGAAACCCCTGCCACATGTGTTTATTATAGTGCTAGACAAAGAACAACTTAGCGAGTCTGTTTGAATAGCAACACGATCCAGAGGTTAATAAGTGATACTAGAGAGCATTTAAAAATAGAACATTAAACACATTAACTTGAGGGGGGAAAAACATGGGTAAACAAACGAAACAAACTTGAAACAAAAAAAAAACACCTAGATACGAGGGAACCAAAAGAAGGGTGGGGTAATTCAGAAATAAGGGAGAGGGGATAATATCTCTGGCGTGCAGCCCCACAGTCAAGCCACTGGTTGGTCATGGCTCTGGGCTGTAGACGGACCGTCTCCTCACAGTGCTGGGTGAATTAGGCTGTGGTTCCTCAGCGAACCTCAGCCAGCCTCAGCAATGTGCTAAACCCAGACGTGACTTATGACTACCCACCAGAGATTTGGCCTCTGGACCCAGGACTTACACCGCAGAGCGGAAAGGCAAAAGAAATTTCATCACACACACCACAAAAAGAAAGTGGGACAACTCATGACATATGTACTGCTATGGCGAGCTTCATATAACTGTTGGAACCTCTCTATTCTCCGGCCTGAGCGTGGTCGAGCTCTGCCAAAAGGCACAGTTCTGACCAGTCGCTGGCTGGCCGCGTTCACGTTCGCGGTGCCGCTGGTCAGCGAAAAAGCCACAGGGCAGCGATGTTCTCCTGAGGTCTCATGACCACAGCTCCGAGGGATACTCCCAAGTGGTACGGCTACGAGTACCAGAGGTTGGAGCTGGTTTGAGAACATGATCTTATTTTAATTTAATGCTTGCCATTCCAAATTTCCCCAAATAAAGGCTTCGTTTTTCACTAAATCCTTGAAAGGAAAATGATGTGTATTTCTAGGAAGAGTGAATGGAATGAAATACACCAAGGACATCTCATCATACATGTTAATGTGCCACAATGAGCGACCACTCGACGTCTGTACTAACACGGCATATAGTCTCCTAAAAGTTTAGTGGAAATACAAAACAGTCACTGGCCACAATTAAGCCATTACATAACAAGTGAAACCACAATGTCAGTGCTGTCCTCAGCCTGCTCTGCACGCTCTCCAGAGGGCCTGTGACGCTCTCTCCTTGTTCAAGCATGTTCTGATAGTTTTAATACAAAACTTTGCATGTAAGCTGATACCGGACTCTTGCTGTTTTCAAAGTGCTACTCATATCACAGAGGGTAACGCTCAGTCAACCTGACTGTTTGGGCATCGTGCTTCCCACGCTTCAGATATTAGATGCCATGGCGTGTTATCTCGCTGGAGTTTTCCCTGAGACACAAAGTGACGGCTTGTGTATCCGCCCTACACCTGGGAGGGGTACTCGTTACAAAAAGTCAGAATTAAGCCACGATACTTCTCTTAGCTCTCGCGCACTTCTAATGGAATGCGGTGGTATGATTTTCAGTCCATCTCCAGACGGAATTTGTTAGTGCCTGTGCTTGACACCAGAATTATTCTCTATCTTTGATGAGATTTACAGTTTAATTTGCACCAAGCAGTCATTTATTGATCTGGAGAAGCGTATTAGCAATCCCTTCCACGTGCGCTCTCAACAACATGTATCTGTCATCCCTCACATAAGCAGCAGGTTCCTTTGAGAAATCTATGGCTTTGTCAGTAACACTGAGGGGAGTTAAAGAATGTCCTGCCACAATACACAGCGGTCTGGTCTGTACAATACACATATTGACACTTACAGATTCAGCGTGTGCTCTCACTATTCTGCAATTTGTAGAGAGCAACAACAACTTTTCTACTTCTGTTCACTGCTGACTAATGAAAACGGCTTTCTTACACACCATGAAGCCCCAACACTTCTTCATTAGAGTCGTACTCATCCTTTTAAAAAAAAGTGATCAGCCAAATTTAAACTACCAAATCTCACTTTTGTGTGTGTTCTGTCAAATAAAGATGCAGACAGTGGAAGTAATTGAGCGGGAGAAAGGAAAATGGGCATGTTATTTCACTGCTCTAGTTAGAAAGTAAAGGTTTTGAAAGAACTCAGCTATCCAAGCGGATACAATCTGTGTAGAATCTTTGGAACCTCGAGCACTCAAGGTGACAGTCTGATTTAGATAAATCCTAATGACACGATTCCGCATCCTGAACTTATACCGATAGCCAAAGACGCGTAATGTCATTGGCTTCAAGCTATCACAGAGTCATCCTTGCTTTCAGTTTGGATTCCAAACACCCATTTATACCTGATCATTTATACTGCTTCAGACTAACACTTTTATTGGCCATCATCAGTCTTGCTTAAAGCAACCATGCATTAGAGATGGGGTTGCTGGGGGGAAATTGCCCTAGTTTGATAATGAGGCCTGCAAGAGATAGGCTGATGGTGGTGGGTGGGCTCGGGGAGAGAGGCTTGGTAATTAAACTGTACAGGTGATTCATTCAGAGAGAAGGCAGCGCATGAGAATGTGACAAGCAGTGAAGATGAAGCTTAATTGCAAACGTTGGCTGTGGCTAAAAAGAATTGTTCTTACTGGGGTGTCCGTCTTCGCAGAGGCCTTGCTGTGAGGATGAGGTTATCTATGAGGAAACCTAACTGCTTTTACTTTATGTGCGTACTTGTGTTCATACAAAATATGTCAATATAATTAACCTCAGGTTCTTGGACCCAAAAGCAGAGAGGAAATGATAACCAATGGGAGGCACACATCTATCTCTTTTCTTGACTTCAAGGTGGGTCATAAAAGTCATAAATAAAAATAATTTATGTGAAGTTTATCAGATTTGTTTGGTGAATATTTCAATTATATGAGCTCATAAAACATACTGACAGGATGAACATGTCCTTACTTTTGGTTTTCCTGAATGTCACAATAAAATGGACGCTCCTGCAGTGCAACTGATCTAAAATGTATTAATTGTATTACTTAACTGCTTATTCTCTTCACAACCTCAGCACCATAATCTTGTGACCAGTGGTTGGGAGATGCTGTTGTAAATATCTAATGGCCCCAATTTAAAAAAAAATCTTTTTACATTGTGCCTCAATGTCTTAACTATTCTGTGGTCAACAGATGAATATATTCCACTTGCCTAATGCATTAGTGGATGCATTCGGTGCATTGTGGTGGTACAAACAGATGGAAATAAGTCATTTATCGCTCTCCTCTGTCAGTTATGGTATGTGTACCAATGTCTTGTAGTATATACTAATGCAAAAAAACAAAACATATTTATTACTTCTCAGCTGCCCAAACCGCTAAATAGGAGAAAAGTGAGAAGTAGGAGGAGAAAAGCTCTAAAATGCAGAGGATAAATCAAACACAGAATCCCATATGAAGTTACGGATTTGCTGAGTTTAATCCTTTATCAAACAGACTATACAATGAAGCTAGGCCCTAATCTCGGGGAATTCACAGTCCATTTCCAGTGTTTGGGCAGAGCGGATCCACAGGGGTGTCCTGGCCTATCACTGCTATAACCTTGAGTAGGAATCCAGCAATTTCATCCGCAATAGTTGCTCTTATTACGAAGAAATACGTCGGGTCTACGCTTATTTCATGCTCGGCTGAAGACTTCTCTCACACGAACATGTTGAATTAGTTTGTTCTTAAGTCTGACAGTGACTGAACACAAAATGTCCAGTTCTTTGAGCAACCGACTGGAGTATATTAACGTATTTCAAATGTCTGTGCCATGTAAGCTTTTTTCTTGATCCACACAGACATAACCAAAACCTCCTGGAAGTGATTACTTCCATTAACTAGGTTTACTTTCACAGAGTTCCACCGCGTTCCCTCTACGCAAGACACATATTCTTTAGTCAAATAAATATAATAAAATCCCAAACACTAGCTAAATTTGTGTGACCGGAACATGGAGCGTTTAAAAGTGGCTGAATATGCACTGGACAACAAAGTGAGCAGCGCTCTGTCTCAGCGAGAGCCCTCGTTTGCTTTTTTATCTGTGAATAATTAATTCTGGAGGCTGAAAAAATTTTAGCTATTCATGACCTTGATAGTGGGCACATTAAAGAGGGGAGCGTTTGCTAAACGTGAAATTATATGCGACTAGAAAGGCATAGCTACATCACTGGAGTCACCCCAGAGTAAACAAACGAGTTCAGCAAGCAGAGGAGGGATTACCATATCTCCACTTAACTTATTTTATCCTGTGAGAATCATCAATATTAAAGGGTGAGGAGAGGGAGAGAAACTGCTGAGGTGGGCTTTTAGCAGCAGGGTGAACCACCGTGTTTAAGGAGAGAGATAAATGAGAGATCTCCCTGGAATCTACAAAGAGAGTAAACATAGTCTTTTTATCTTTTCTTTTCACCACACACACATACACACACACGGCCTCTTCATTTTGAGATGGTTTAACTCATTTTGATGTCACAGCCATCCTCTTTCCCACCGCCTCTTGTTGGTGAACTCCTTGTGATGGTGAACTTGTGTGTCAGTTTGTTTAACTGCGCAGAAACGGACACGCAAATATTGACTATATAGCTTTCACACATCTAGAGCCGCGCTAATGCTTTTTTATTAGTTAGATCGTGGCCGTGTTCTGCAGCTCATTGCAGTTTTGACACTTAGTGAGGGTAATTCTAACTGAGGAGTGACCTGTGCTGGTGGGCCTTTGGGCTAATAGCCAGGGAAAATGCTGTGTTTGCCTGTCATGCCGGTGTAGTGTACGCGGTGCAGAGGTAGGTACTGCCTCGGGACTGTCAGAATCAGGTTGGTGTCTTTGTCATGTAAGTGACCCTACAGGGCAACAAGCAAACTGCTGATTTGTTGACTTCTGTTTACCTCATCTGCCAGTCAAGAACCTGTGACATTATTTTGTCTCAAAGAAAAAAAAGAGGAACATGATGAGACACTTGATTTACACGTTACACAATGTCATCCCTCACTCTTTCTTCTCTATAAGGGAGAATATCAGGGTCCTGTGCACATCTGTCTGCCCTCGAGCTGGTGGAGGCATGCCAGGCAGGGCGGATACAGCCCAGGAGGGGGCCCCCAGCTACCTGCCAAAAACCCAACCCGGCCTCCAGCTGATATTAGTTATCGATATTTTACTGGCTGCCATTAAAACTTTAGGAGGCAGCGATTAGATGCAAAAACAAAGGGGATCCTTCATGAAAGTGAGGTCCCGTGGGGTTATAAAAGATGGCTTTAAAAGGCTTGCTCTATGATATAAAGTTTGCCCCGGTGTGTGGAGCTGTGGGGTCGGACAGCTGTAAGAGAGGAGCTTCTGTACTGTGGTCTTCTGCCAGCTCTTACTGCCTGACGCCACAAGAGTTACACTACGGGTGAGCACCATTTGCTGCACGACTGCAAACCCAGAGGACTTCAAAAGGAGCCTAATGTTTTGTGATCTCATCACCAGGTTACACACAGGGTATCACATGAGTATTTTGAGTGAGCAGAGTGTTGAAAGCAGTGGGTGGCATCTTTACAGTAAACATCACAGTGTTATATTCTGTGTGGGTGGCGGTGTGGTGGATCGCACGGTCACCTCACAGCAAGATGATTCTGAAATTGAAACTTGTCGGCCGGATGAGCCTTGTTGTGGGGAGTTTGCAAGCTCTCCCCGTGCCTGCGTGGGTTTCCTCCGGGTCCTGTGGCGTCCTCCCAAATTCAAAAGACATGCAGGTTGGGTTAATTGGCGACTATAAATTGCTGGTAGGCATCAGTGCGAGCATGAATTTTAACGATTTATGCACATGGTCTAAAGCAAATAGCACAAGTGCATTAAGGGTGTGTCCAAACGCAAAAAAAAAAGGTCCCTGCCAGAGGCGCATGGTTCAAAAGGTTTGTACTTCATCTCTTAATTAATTATGGGTGTGTTTTGGGCATAAAATGCAATAAACCGAAAGTGGAATGGCTTTCCACTGCCTTAGGACAGCAATGTGCCAACAATGTGCCTCACAGCACCTCATTTTGAGACCAAAATGCCTATAATTTATCCAAATTAAATGTATTTTCATGCAGAACTGCTGTCATGTTATTCTGTGTTATGCTGGACAAAGTTGGATTTTCGTTTTGTGAAGCCACATGAAAAAACCTGTTCTGTGTCTGTCCAGCTCTGACGGTCCGTGGACGTTCTGTGTCCATGTCCGATCATTTATCTTCTATACACTGGATATGTAAATGTATATGTCTATTGATGCCTGTGTGTGTGGTTGCCTCTATGTACATCTTTGTGGATGCTTTGTGTTGTATTGTTCTTCACAGTGCGTGGGCCGAGATCGCCACGGACACTGTGGAGTAAGAGGTCTCCTCTGGCATCGTTTCCATGTCCTCTGACCACCGTCATGACGGGGAAGCCACAGTGATGAGGAATTTTAGCATTGTGGTTACAGTAACAAGAGCAAGCCACAAACAACGCCCCTTGGTCGCCATTCTTCCCCATCCAACTATCCTTATTGTTTTCCCCATTATGTTTCCTCAAACTCACTTAATGTTCTTCCTATCCTCTGTCTCTCTTGTCTGTCAGTGTCTCGTTCCTCCCCCCTGAAGCCCTAGAGGCTCTGGGTCGTCTGAGCATTATCATCAGAAGCCGCGTGAGGTTGAGGTGAAAGATGAGCTTTACACAAAACAACTATGACAGGGCTGCCTGTTATTGTCGCTTGGAAACAATGGCCTCACACAAGCGTCTGCAGTTAACATTGGCATTAAATGTTGATGTAAAGGGCGGTAGAAAAAAACATTTCTTATTTCTTCTTTTAAAAGCAGGTCAGCTCCCCCTAGAAAACTTCAGTGTAAGTACTGTTTCTATCACAGGGAAGGGGGAAAAAAAGATTTTAAAGTGGGTTGAAATAAGTGAGTGTGTTTGTGAGTCCCCGTGCACATATTGTTGTCTAGGGTCCAAAACACACACACACACACACACACACACACACACTACGTAGCATGTATGTGATAACACCATCATTGCTGCTGAAGTTACTTAGCAGAGCCTCACGAATTAATCTGAAGATGATTTACCACCTTGGCTTGAATAGGTCCAGTGAGAAAATGTTGAAATTGGAGAAGCACATGTGTTTACTACAAACTGTGTGGCCTCATGTTTTTGCCATTACACGATTTACATGAAAGCATTAAATTCGTAATTTCATCTTAACACCATATGAACAAATATGTAGGCATGAGAACTTTTTTTCTTTCTTTCAGGGCTAGAATGTATGGAAAAAATTAAGTCACAGTGTAATGACATGTTTTACTTAATCATTAAATTTACTTTGACTGCTAAAAGGTAATTTTGGTTAGCACTTTTATGGCTTCTCCTTGTCTCATGCCAGTGGATCCCAGAATGAGACAGTGAGCTGGCCTCCACACCAGACACTGAGCTGGCTTTCAGACAGCAGCTTCCTCCATCCCTCTACCTTCTGTTCCACTTCCCCTCTCGTTCTTTTTCCCTTAGCATCTTTCTCTGTCCTCCTCCCTCTTACGATCTTCTCAAATGTCCCTTATTTATACGCTTCCCTCCATTAATTGCATGGCTCCCCGTGTGCTGTTACCAGTCCCGAGGGAGGTTCTACCATGAATAGCCAGCCTTGGAGGTTGGCTCTTTGGCCCGGCACCACGTCCCATTTGGCCCAGCTATGATGGAAAAGCCGAGTGGCGACCACATAATGACCAGTGTCTGAGGGCCTGGCTAATTTTTCATGTTCAAACAGGCGGCTGACTAGCAGGCCCAGACTAGGGCTAATGTGGGGTTTGTCAGTGCCCTCCAGGGGTGATAAAACATGGCAACCTGAGCCTCTGATCTCTTTTAAAGAATCTACATCAAGAGTTGTGGGACAGATTTACCAAATCACATAAAAATGACAGAAACCTTTTTCCGAACAACTTATTTACAGACTGTAAAGTATTATGAGTCTACAAGTATGTTTTCTAGACAGCTCAAATTCAATATTTAAGGGATTTCTTCTGTTTACTCTGCCGCCTACAGATTGTGTTCATTAAAATAAGCAAATGCCTTCATCAGTTGAAAATACAGCACATTGGCTTGACATGGTGAAATAAACGTTTGGAATTGGGTTTTTCCTACAAATGAGTAGTTATGTGTGTCAAAGAACACATGTATCCTGTCTGCAGCTCTGCTCTGACCTCATTTTCAAAAGCTCTGAAGCAGTAGGAACTCATTTCCACAGTGGGAAAGCCACATTATTTCCCCTCCTGGTTTCTCTTCTTGTGGTCAGATCACCCTTGTCCATGTGCTGCGGGCACCCCGGGCTGTTACTATGGATCCTGGCCTGTTTGCTTAACTTCACCAATGGGCGTTTGTTTACATTTCCCTCTGACCAGGGGCCTGTACTACAAAGCCAGTTCAACACACCCAGGGTATATTTTTTTCGTTATCTGGCTTCACTGAGCCTAAAAACCGCAGTCACAGTAAGCGGTCACATGATGGTGGTTATCAACTCAGTAAGTCAACCCTGAGGTTTGCCTGAGCACATTCATACAAATGACCAATCACAAAAAAGTCTCCTGACAGCAGAGCAGCAGACACAAACAAAAAGCAAATTATGATATTAACAAATATGAAGGCAAGAATCAAGAGGTGCAGCAATGCAGGAATGATGGTTGTTTGATAGGCACGAGTAGATCTGAATTAAATTTCTGTATTGATTTACAAATGATTTAAATGGTAAATCAACTGCAGTTAGATGGCGTTTCTCTACGCTTATTGACCGCTGACAGAGCATTACACTACAGGTCACATTCACATACAGCGTTTGTGCTACACATGTAAAGCTTCACTAACACAAGCAGTCTCTCTCTCTCTCTCTCACACACACACACACACACACACACACACCAGAGGAAGTTTGGGGTTCTTGCCAAAGTACACTTACAGACACAAACTGGTGCTCCTGCTTCGCCATACAGGCCTCGGAGCTCAGAGCTGCTGCTCCTTCCTTTGCAGGCCTATTGCTTGAGCTCTTCCCTCTCCCTCAAGCCTGGCGATGCTGCTGTCGGCTTGATTCTGTACAGTTTTGCACAAACAACGCAAATCCTGCTTCCAACAGGCAGACAGACAAACATCCTAAATGTATTGGCAACATTTCTCAGGGGAACGTGGTTCTGTAAGGTTGTGCATCCTGATTGTTAAACGCAGAGACGGCTTTCCCCGGGTGTGAGTGACTTCAGATTTTAAATAGGTTAGGGGGAAGAGAGCAGCCAACACAAACGCGTTGTGCTGTCTAGATATACTAATTATTTGCAGGTATAAAAAGAATAAGGCACACAGATGAGCTAGAGTAAGAAAAATAAACCATCTCTATGGTGACCCATATAATCCATTATGTATATGAAGGCCAAATTCATTGCGTCTGTTGTGTGGGTTCTTGGGATGTTCACAACACAACTGTCTGGATTTGTGTGTGTGTGTGTGTGTGTGTGTGTGTGTGTGTTGTGTGTATGTGTGTGAATAGCAGAAGGTGCAACATAAATCCATAATGAACCATTGCCACTATAGTTATACAATGTATACAGTATGCTAACTATATCCTGTTGCCCAAGGAAATGTGGTTTACTGCTTCATCTAAATGATTATGAGCGATCACCTTTGCACCATCGAGTGATGTTCGCATGTGTAGCCTGCAGACTTATTGTGCCACCCAAATATGAAGTGTTTGGAAAATGTACTTTCATTTGTTGTGGAAGGATTAGGTAATGTACAAAACAAATGTTAATAGTCCATACATTTTTGTAGAGATTTCAGATTTGCGCATCCAATCATTGACTAAATCTTTTTTTCAGAATTCGTATTCTTCACCATCTTTTATCACCCAGAAACGTTTAAATAACCTAATAACCTAACAGGCAACCCAAATCAGTGGGACGAACACACATGCCCCCCACAATGAAAATCAACTAATTGCTGGTAAATCTAGTGACCTAACTAGTATTTTGTCATATTTACAATGAGAAAAACATCAAGTCATCAGAACATGAAACAGTCATCTGCTGTTATAATATTCCCATTTATCTCATAGCAGATTTCAACATCATAAAATACATCACAAGCAATCGCAGATGTGATAACACACCAAAAAGTATGTTGTAGTGTTTCTTTTTTTTTACCATATCTAATAGACATTCATTACAATTTCCATACTGCATCAGAAAAAAATGTGGAACCGAAAAGCCCTTCATCTCTTACTCGAAATGTCTAGCTGTGGATTTCCTGTGTGAGGAACACAGACCAGTTCTCAGCTCTTCTATCAACCTGGACTTTTTCTTGAGGTCTTTTATCGAAAGCCAGTTGTTACTGCCATACAGGATGTCGAGCTGCACAACTTACATGCAACCTCGTTGAAAGTACCTTGTGGCTTTGAGGAATGCCACTCTGCCATTGAGTGAAAGAACAGCAGACTGTTTATATATATATATATATATATATAGCAAAAAAAATGGCTTAAAAACAAACAAGTCTAACGCTGCCTCATCAAGATCAGAAAACACTGCGACAGAGGCCGTCCATGATTATTTGTTTTATTGCTTTTTTGGGGAATTGTGAGTTCAGACGTGGATTTATGAAATATCATAATATAAATCAACAACAAATCAAGGATTACAGACAGACTAAGAGTGAAACCCGAGCAGAGTGGGTGCTCCACATAAAGGCTGGTCTCAATAATCACGGCCACCCTGCTTGTTTCATTTGATATGCTTCAGTTTAGGGAGGGACTAGGACAACCCCCCAAGAATCAAACGAGGCAATTTGATATTGCTTTGTTTATGACAAACAACTACTATGTATTATGCAGCGATATGCTGATTTCTGGTTTTAATAAAATGTTGGAAATTCAGATGGATATGATATACGCAGCTGCACCGGAGAGATCATGGGTTTTTCATTGGCCTTGCTGGTAGAGAAGAGCCTGATGGTGGAGTTGTGTTACGCCAGCGGCTGGAAATCTAATGCAAATGTGACGCAAAAGGGCAACCTAAAGAGGAGTTTGGAAAAAGACAGGACAGCTACACCATTTTGGGTTTGTGGCTACATTTTAGCTGCCAACATTGAGACAAACCCAGCAATTCCCCCAGACTTTAGCCTCTTAATTCATGGTATCTCCAACAGATAACTGTAACACACAGACGCAAACCAAGAGACATTTACTCATGTTGGTGCAGATGCACATATGGTTAGACATTCAATACATAGAGTAGTCATTTATTTAAAGTTTTTACAGAGTGGAATTATTTTCTTTGAGTGGATGGTTACTCATGGAATGGACAATTACTTGATTCTACATTGAAATTCTTCATGTCCTTTTTTAATATTTGACCTACTATTTAATGTGGGGAGATGTGACAAAAACAAGTCTCTTGACTTGGGTATTGACATGTCTCATTCAAATGTGAAATCTTGGGCTTAGAGGTCATTTTAAATCTTTAGTTGTTAAAATATATTTTAGAGGTAAATGGACTGTATTCGTAAGCGCTTTTCCAGTCTTACAGCAAAAATCACATTCACCCATTCACAAACACATTCATACAGCGCTGCTATTTACTGCCCCTTTTCTGTCACATTCAAACACTGCCAGTGTATTGCTAAAGGACACTTCGGCATGGGGACTGGGGCAAGCTGGGGTCGATCTGCCAACCTTCTGGTTAGTGGACGACTGTCTCTAAAAAAAAAAGTGTTGCATTAGGCTCTACACTTTACAGTTTGTTTTTCTCCTCTGCGTTCAGGTAAAGTAAAACAGGAAGCCTTCCCCTGTATTTATCTTTGGGCATGGAAGCTGCATTCATGAAAAGTAGCTTCTGAAAGATGTGTGTGAATAAGTTGAATACGGCTGTATACCTACTTACGGTTCTTACCTAAATGTTCAGACCCAATCTTCCAGACAGTGTGTCATTCACATATGAAAAACGCAGCAGAAGATTTCATAAATTAGACATGTTCACAACAGCAGAAAACTCTCCGGAACATTCAGGGGAGGGGTGCTGCCTGGGTAGAGTGGCTACTGGCTCGCCCTGAATCTTCCGGAAATGTTCCTGCTGTACTCTAACATGGCCTAACTTGTGAATTTTAATGGACATTTTACTCGGGGGGGATGGCAGGAAAAGTACAGATTTCAGTGCATGTCTGAAAGCTGCTCTAGTAATCAATACCAGCGCTTCCATGTCAAATGAAGGTGAGATGGATACATCACTTGCTTCTGATTTGTTGGGGACAAAACCAAAACAATAATAATAACCACAACCACCAACATGTGTCCATCTGGAGTTACATTGTTCCCTAAAATATTCTGAAATGCACAACAGTTGAGTACTGTACTAACACAAAGTACACTTGTAATTATTTTTTCCAACTGACACAATATTTCAGTAAAAGTGAATTACCTAAACACAATCTCGTCCGAAAGCATTACGTATTTGACGGTCTTACACAATCCTTTGGTAACTGCACTAATTATAAGGCAACTGACTCACTTATGTATTTGCATCCTTGTGTCACTGAATTTCTCATTGTGGCATCCAATTGGTTGGCCGCCATTATTTGATGTATCAAATTACAAAAGATTAGTTCCGATCAAAGAGACGGGCAGAAGGGGACAGACAAAGAAACCTCGAGCCTTAAAGGACACACATTGTTAATGCCTGCGTGTGCGTGTATTTTTTGAGTATGGGAGGAGGAGGAGCTGTCAATAGCTTGTCTCATCTACAGGCGGGCCTTCCATCCGTCACGGCTTAAGTAGTTTTCCAACAGTACATTGACCTTCAGTGCCTGGTATCGATTTCCTGTGGTGTCGCACTGAGAGGGGTCGTTACCACATGGCCCCTGCTGTGGGGTGTGATCAGGAACAGATTCCTGAAATCCCGATGCGATGGTGATGGATAGCCGGCCTCTGCAGACCATCAATCCTCGCCTCCCGTAACCAGGGTGACACCTGCACTGAATTTATCATCATACGAGCCACAGACATGGCGAGGACTGTAATGCAGTGTTACAGTGTGAAAAAAAACTTTCACACAGGTACAAACAAATACACACTCATACACGTGTACTGTGTGACCTTAGCAGAGAGACATATCAGTGCATATCCTCCCCCAACTCATCGCTGACAGTCCTGTAGCTATTTATGGGGAACTCGCGATTAGAGCCAGGATAACATTTAGATTGCTGATGTGACAAGATGATGTACGAGTAGATAAGATTGTGTCCAGATATAGTTTTCCAACTACATTTAAAAGCCATCTACAATGTAGTAGCTTACATTCGGATGTATGTAGGGGAGAGTGAGAGAGGACAAACGTTTTTTACTGAGATCCTGACCTTACACGACCTGACCTTTATCTTAAAAGCATCAGCCTTTCAAGGGAAATTATAAGGAAGAAGAATAAAAGGCACTTTTTTGTTACATTACAGTGAGAGTAAAGACACTTTCTTAGGCCAAACAGACACTCAAGCTGTTGCAATACCCCACCACTTCTCTTACAAATTTAGACACTCTTTCCGCCTGCATTGTTCCTCTTTGCACATCTTTCTCTTTTGTATCATATTTGTATCACATATTTTCAGTGTCCATCTTCTCGCCGGGCAACAAGCATGGCTATTACTGGTGTTGTCTCAGAGGGAGCAGTCTCTGGTGCTTTCCAGACCGCAGCTCGGAGCCTCGACTGCAGGCCCCGTGTGGAGGAGAGCGGCTTACAAGCTTTACCCACCAGGAGAACACTCCCTCAGCACAATGCCCTTTTTCACCGAGTGCCTCCATAGGCGTCACACAAACCCACCATGAGAGTGAGCCAGAGGTTCAAGGGAGCACACACTCAAAGCACACACACAAGCAGAGGGAACGAGTGTGGGCGCACACGTACACAGACACAAAAGGATTTCCACAATCCCACACGTATCTATCTCCCTATTTCATTAACTCTGACAGCAAAAGAGATTAATGCAACGCATTGCTAATAGCAAAAAAAAGCAGCACCCAGAGCCCCAAACTTCTCGATATGCAGATGCTTTGCTCCCAACATCCTCACACTAAGACGTGGATTACATTGCATCAAAGGATAAAGACTCTAATCAATCGCCCCCGCCCCCACCCCCCACCCCTTTAAAAGAAAATTCCATCAAAAGTAAAACTTCAACTTCTTCTTGCTTTTTTATTACAATAAAGTTAGTACAACAGTTATTGTAGTATATGATAGTTACTTTTCACTAATATACTCTATACAACAAGTTCTCTATCATATCAAGTATCCAGCAGTTCACCAGATAAAACTGTTGAGAAAATACATGTTGCTGTGATTATTGTAGAAGCCCAATGCCTTTTCATCTGCTAATCCTCACATTTTTTTTCCATCATTGTTCTTAAAACAGACACTTTGAAACGTTCCCCTTTGATCCACTCAGTCTGACACTGGACTGGCTCCATCTCACCAGTGTGATTGAGAGCCGAAGAAGACAGGACTAATCTATCCACACATAGGCCTCCAGCAGTTCACGGTGCACCGTGCTTTGATAAGAATGGCTTTGAATGATTCCTTAAACTATTGATTGGCTCGGGGATGACATTCGACAGCGGGAGAAAAAGACAAAAAGAGAAAGATAAAATCAAGGGATTACCACTAATGTATAATACTTTAAAGGGAAGGTTTAAGGACGTGAATACGTAAATAATTTCCCCTTTTGCTTCCTCAAAGATTGATACTCATTTGAATACCACAATTTGCCTATGTTTGATTGTTTGTATGTGCTAAAATTAATCAAGGCCGAAGAATTTTTTTGTTCCAAATAAGATGCTCAAGCGAAAGTGCTGAAAATATAGAGAGCTCAATAATTTGAATGCTGAATACTAATGGTGAAGCAAAGCATTTAAAAATAATCCTGTACTGGCATCAGTTTGCATATTTTCCTTCATATTTATGGTTTCAGTGTGGCACAGTAAATACATAAATAAAACCATGGGCTTGCAGTGGTTCTTCCTGTTTCCACTTGTGGTGTCCTTGTCTGAGGTCTGCTCGAACAGCCTCCTTCCACCAGTTATTCACTCTGTGCACCACATATTTCATCCTGGGAGGTGCAGATCACCCCCAAACTAGTGACAAGACCTTACTCATTTCCTCAACTTCTTCCACTACTTGTCTTCCGCTCCTTTATTATTGATGGAGAAGACTCGTTACTGTGTTTACAAGCTGAATAAAAGCAGCAATACAGGCAATCTGCACTTCTCTTTAATCCTTTCTGAGCACCTACGTGTCATTCATACCCCTGTGCTTTCTATCACTGTCTTTCTCTCTTTCCTCTCCACAATAACAAGAGTGTAATTTGAACTGCTTTTCCCAGGAGCCTAATCGTTTACTTCCTGCTCACAGAATATGCAGCTATTGATTAGTTATCAGACCCTAATTGGGGTGCAGGCTTCTGCACCCTAAATGAGTAAGTAAATGAGCTAATAATACTTGTAAATAGTTTTGGCAACTCGCCCTGTGACCTATAACAATGCTCTAGATTTCTTACCCCTCTATGTTTTAGACGAGGAAGTAAGAATAGAATATTACAATGAAAAGCTGATGAATGCATTAAGATCCTAATTTAAAACTGAAAGAGCAGAGGGGAACATTGGCTGGGATACACCATCTGTTTATTAGATCCATGTAAGTGCTGATTCTCCCAGTTTCTCTCTGCACATTACGTGCAGAAGGACTGACCTACATGTCTCCGAGCACCGGGAAGCCTGCGCAGCTTTCCACACATCTTAGCCTCCCTCGGCTCACAGCTAGGCCTGGCCTCCCTGGAATACCGTGGGCAGCTCCGGCCGCAGCTCCCACTGTGCTGGAGCAGTGTGCAGAGCGCGGCTGGAATGGGAATAGACAGTTAATGGGCACTTAGAGGATGGTGAAAACATTTTCCCCTGGCGACGCAGTGGTTTGGAGATTTCTCAGCGGGACAGGGCCTCGCCAGCGCCCTGTCGCTCGCTGCCTCTTTTTCTCCACTGTGTCTGCTGCATGTCTCACTGTGTCTACTTTTCAGCTCACTTCACCCACTTTGCCTTTCTTCATTTCATTTTGATTGCCCAAGGCTCGTCATGTCTCATGCTCTGCTCAGTCCAAGCACTTGCCAACCCCAGCAATTGCCGCTCCTTTATTTATTTATGGTAGAATACTGATTAACTTTTGGAACAACCTGGGCAGCGAGTGGCATACTTGCCAGCCATAACAACAACAGACTGAATGCAACTACTAGTACCACAGTGTAGTTCATCGACTGATGTTATACTGTTTTCTTAAACCTACAGCACCTCCATAAACAAACACCTCTATTTTTCCCTCATCCATTCCATGCCGCTCCTTCCACTGGACAGGCTACGTTGGCACACATTGAAATTAGTCGGCTCTGAGTTCAGAGTGGAGCCTCCAGCTTCGTACCCAGCAGCAGTGTCTGGTGATGGGTACTGGCAGGGCCCCAAGCCTCACGTCCAGTCCAGACATATGAGAATGCCGTTTGAGTCTGGTGTCACCTCAGGATAAGTCAGCTGCACATTTTTTCAAACCTTTTGCCTCGCTTTCGACTATGTGTACACGCCGCTGTCTTGTTTCCATTTAACTAACACCTCATATATGTTTGGAGCCTGGCATTTATTTACAGTAGGTTTTAGAGTTCTTTTATATATATAGTTATAAAAAAAAGAGGTGTTTTCCTACTTATTTTTGTGCTTTTTCTTTCTCTGATGTCACAGCAAAAATAGTCGATGCAGGCGAGGAGTTGATAAGCTTAATTCACTCTTTAAAACAAGTGAAGTTGAATTTGTAATGAAGGTCAACATGTTATTCTTTTAAGGGTCGTCATATCATTCAGGCCACTGTGTAAAATAATCAGTGCATAAGTTAGAAAAGACACTTTACAGTGTGAACTTGTGAGTGAGCAATTTTTTCGAAGCCTTTTAATAAGGAGTCCCACTTTCTGTATTCCCAAGAAACATGTATGTAGTCCATAAAATACGAGGCTCAGTGTAGATGTAGTATTACAGAATGATCCAATTAGACCAGCGCAAACACACGTGAGAGGAGCATACAAGTTTCCACGTAAGCTAATGACTTTTGACTTCTCTGACCAGTGCACTGGGTGTTTTCTGCCACAGTACAGAATGTGCCACAGAGGATTGTTAAAATGTAGGTGCCCATGCTCTGAGAGTGAAGGATATGTGTGCTGGTGGGAGGAGAGAAATCTGCAATGGAAGGCAGAAGTGTCCAAATGTGACCCCTCAGCAGAACCATCCAACTCTAAAGGCTATCTAATTGACTGGCTGGTGCTCTGCTGCCTCCCTCAATCCTCCCCCAGTCCCTCTGGATAGTCATCAGATGGATTGTGTGAACTTGCCCCTAATCAAGACCCATTCACCACTAATGAGAATACGCTTAATGACCAAATAATTTGTGTTTGTGTTTGTGTGTGTGTGTGTGTGTGTGTGTGTGTCTGCATCCGTAGGTCAGTGTGTCAGTAAAGAAGGGGACACATAAAGCTTGAGATGGACAAAAAGTCTGGGAAAATAAACTAAACTAGACTAAATCAGTTGTTTTTTTTAAACTATTGCACAACTACAGTTATGATTGAATTAATGTTGGAGAAACGCCATTGTTAAAGCATGAACAATATTAGCCAATGTAGCTGAACAGGCACGCTCAGCTTAATCAAACCTGAGCCTGATCATAGTTTTTATTAGAAAGTAATAGGTTTGTAAGTTGTTTTGAAAGAAACTCAAAATGATCTTACTTGTTGTTTTAGGGGTTTTAAGATTATTGTTGATATACAATCGAGGCTTCTTGTTGTTTGTTTGTATCAGGGACAAACTGTCTTAATATAGCTTGAAAACTTAAACACTTTAACCACAATGGGACGGTGATTCTATTATTTCAAGTTCATACAGAAACATTGGTGGGTTTTACGAAGTTTTATACGGAGTTGTTACAATTCTTCCTTAACCCATCACTGCCACACAAACACAATACACCACAGAGGTCTGCTTTGCATCTTTCTGTGTGTGGTGCTTTCACTTGGTGTGAAATACTGGATATCCACAACTTGAGAGTTAGCCAAACAGAAGAGAAATGGATTTACAATCTCTGGTACAACCTGGTGTCATGAAATGAAACAAGGAAACAAAGAAAAAACAATACAATGTTGTTGCCATATCAAAATTGTGAAGTTGATTATTTGGAGAAGATCTAGCTCGGGAAAGGTACTTCCACCAAACACGGCCCAAAGATTACAGGGCTGCGCAGAAATATGTGACTCATTTGAGCAAAAGATAAGGACAGCTTTGATTTAAAACAAATAATAATGAGAAGTGAACTAAAACATCTATGTATGTGTGTGGAAGAGATGGGTTACTGGGGTACAGGGTATTACTCTCTGATCTCAGTCTCCCTCTTTATCACACTACAATCTTCATCTCATCCCCGGAGGATCTCTTTAGACCTGTTTAAAATTGGAAACGTGGAAGTCGGCCTTTTGACCAGAACTTAAATAAACCGCCAGGAATCTCGTTCTACTACTCTTTACTGTGCTCGGGGTCCCCATGAGAGCGTAGAACCATACACCCATTAAAAAGGCCCTGAACGGCCATTTGCCAGTCTCCGATTGCGTACCAAGAGCACAGGGTAGTGCTTCAAATGGGCTCTTTCCTTGCTGATTGCGTGTCATCTCCAGCGCAGATTAGACAGCAGGCAGCAGGGTCTTTGGTGGAGCAGCTTGCTCCCCTCTGCCACAGGAGAGGCCACTGAGAGGAGCCATCCATCACTGTTTTTGTGAAGCCCCCTCGCAAGGGGATGAGCAGCTAATGACTGCTTTGCTCAGGCTTGGGATGGAGCACTGGGGTAAATCTGGGCCTCCTCTTGGGGTACAGATGGAAATTTGGGGACAGGACATGATTTCGATTGCCTGATAGGAACTGTGGATCAATGCGACATATTTTGAAACCAAGGGGACAAGTTGCACAGTACATTTTTTTTTGACAGTGGCGTGTGAACGGACGAGAGCTTGGAAGTTTTACTGGGTGTTACTTTCTTGTTCGGCAGCTCACTGCAGGGTTAAGCAGAGAGCAGCTCCGGCTGGATTGTGTTCTCTTCCTCCACACTGAGCGGGGGCCAGGGAGGGGGGAAGGGAAACAGGAGATTTATGTCCTTCTGTGACACACGCTGCTCTAGGTCTCATGTTAATGGAAAATGAGATGTTTAAGAGTCTGGCAGAGAAATACAGCTCTCCTTAAATCCCTTGCTCGTCAGCCAGTGTAACAGCAGTATAAGTGTAGTCCTGCATGATAGTGCCGTTAATGACAGTAATATGTCACTTTTTCAGAAAGACTTTCATTCTTCTTTTGTCTGCGTCCAATGCACAGCCTTCAGCTTACATGACACTGCACTGACGGCTGTGTCAGGCCAAAAGCTGCCTTTGAGTGGAAGAATTCGATATGGCCCGAAGAAGCCCCAAAAAGTGAAAGGAAAAGTGTTTTTATGACTGTGAACTGATCACTATTCAAGCAACAAGTTCATTCACAATGGACGCCCAGTTTATCAACATGTCGTCCCACGCTCTGCCTGTATTGGTCTTTCAGTGAAATGGGCCCACAATGCTTTACCTAAGGTCTGTGGGAAAATGGCTTGTTATCGCGTAATCTTTTCCAAACAAGGACGGACAATTCCGTACTTTCTAGCCACCACAGTTGGCCGTTGTACATTCAGTCTGACATTCCTATAATGCCCACATATTTCAGATGCCTCCTTATTCCTTGTTTCTTCAATTCTGTGTCCGTTTACTTTCGAAAGGCCTCGCTCTGCCCTCTGTTCTCAGCCTTGCCGCCCATTTTTCCGTAGGAGAGGAACGGAGACTGGAGTAGCTGCTGAACTTCCCAATGACACAGAGGCCTATGGTATAAGACATAGATAAACTGAGGAAGTACTTTTCCTTGATCAAACTCTGGAGCTGAAAATTATCATATCTCTTCAGATTAGCTTCACTTGTAATAACATGGAAAACATAATGTACTGTATATGGTTTATCTACTGTATGGATTATGGCACTGATCCAGCCATAAAAAGATGTTTTAGTTCATTGAGCTCTCACTATTCAATTAAGGGTTAGGGTTTGAAAGAAAATAGTTATATTTGTTAAAGTTTGTCAAACACATATGCCCAAAATATAGCGCTTTACCAAATGCAGTAGGCATTCATGTCTAATGTAGTTTGATTCTTTAAATCTTTCTAGATGCTTTAAATTGTTTCGTAATGAAAATGCAGATCAGAGCACATCTTTGAGCTACTGTACGAAAAGATATGTCACCTCGTCTGTAACGGCCTCAGCACCATCATCAGACTTGCAATCTCAGCTATCGCTGCCGAGAGATGGTTATCACTGCCGGACTTCCCTGATCAACACTTTCACCCACAGCTCGCCCTCATCAACCAACCAACCAACCCCTAAAACAACACTATGTTGGGTAAAAGCAGTGCTGTGTAAACCGCAGCAGCTTCCCTTCCTCTCGAGCACAAAACCCACGGCCGCTGCTTCCCGTATCAGAGACTCCAGCAGGATTTCATCCAGGAAAGGATGAGTATTCTCTTAGCTAATCCTAGTTCATGTGGTCTTGGTGGGATAACTCTGGCTGTGTTGAAAAGGAGCACCATGGGATTGTCACGAAAAGAGCTGAAATACACAGCAGCTGAAATGACAACATGGATAACTATTCATTTAGATCGATAATCCTCATGTTTTGTATAGTAATTTTGTGCACAATTATCATAGCTTCTTTCTGTTGTTATTTGATCCCAGAAGTGGAAAATAGTAGAATAATGCACTTCAGATGGCACTTACTAAGTGATTTGTAACATTATAGCCTACAGATTATGCTGTTTGTACACCGCAAGGCCACCTATTAAATCTCATCAAACATAACAGCCCATATCATGTCTTCTCCGCCTGGCACTCCTTGGAGACACACACAGCCTGGTCTATCTGGTCTGGACCGGCTCCAAAATCCTCCAGCAAAACCTACATTTGTGTAACACGATCTGGACCTTGAGACGCACGCCTGCCACAACAAATTGGCCTCATGTAGAGAGAAGGAGAGCTAGAAAGGGGGTAGGGGGAGGGCGGCGAAGCTAGTGAAGATGTAAGCTAGCAGAGGGAGGTAATCTTAGAGCCTCCATGGCCTGAAGGGGCCCTGCCCCCTGATGCTCAGCATTTGGCCATGGCCCAAATCGTGAGGACAAACACCATGTCTTTTTCAATTAGACACACTTCTCTCTGGGCAGGCGGATCATGGTGCTGTATGGAGCTGCGATTTGGAAATGAGCACACCGAGAGTTTGACTGTTGTATCTGTGAATTCTGAATCTAACAAACATTGATTTTGTTGTTCATGTAAATGGTTGGAAGTGTTTATGTGTTCATGACTGATACTGTTCCATGTTTGGTACTCTACAAGGCAAATAGAAAAAAATAGAATTTGAGCTCCACTTCAAATGGACGAACATTTTCTGGCAAGTCATGAATTTTCAAATGGATTGCTCGAAAATCAAATATCCTCTCTCACGTACCTTTTTCTGCGCGATATTTCTGTCCTCCCTCTGTTTCTGTTTTGCTGTTTCTGCTGTGGAGCAGGTGTAGGTGTGAGATGCATGTGCCCCAGTGGTGTGCAGCAGGGCTGGTTGCAAATTTAATGCATATCCTTGTAAATCAGAACTTCCTCTTGTCTAGCGTCCAATTCAAATTCACTGCCTCCGTATAATGTTTTCATTTCCCTGACCATGTTTTTCTTACAATGAAGGTGCAAATGAAATCACTTGTCCACCTGCCAAAAGAATTACAGCTGCATAAAGAGCCAGAGAGCATTGATTTTTTTTCCAAATATATGTGTGGACCGGTTTTGTTTTACTCCAGACCAATTTGTTAAAAATTATGGAGTGTTGATTAGTACCAGCTACCTCTTCTTTTAAATAAACAGATGGGGAATTGCTGCCATGATGTGTAAAACAGAGGTCCTTATTCAACTCACAGAAACTGTTCGTCCCTTCGCCTATTCATCCATTCACAATTTGCTCTCTTAATATTAAACCGTTTAACAACTGAAATGCATCTCTCAATGAGCAAACAACTCAGAAGATTTGCGGGTGTCTGCCCCCCTCTTTTATATAAATCAGCCATCAATACTAGCAATGACAGGAAATGTACAAAAGGGTTAACTAAGACAAATAGTTTCAGCTGTAGCTCCACTGCAGCTCATGTTGATATCAAAACTCATGTTGAATTTTATTTTCACTTATTATTCACACTAAGCTGGGAGGTCAGTGGCCAGAACACATTTGTACTTTGTATGGTTGCAACTGGAGGCTGTAACGCTGCAGAGGGAGACCTCGTAGGCCTGACTGGTTTCAGACTTAGCATAGAGGAGTCTTGAGTCCAGAGACACCACCACTGTGTTCAATGTGAGAGCAGAAAGAGCTTAAACAGAACAGGAGTTGCAGGAGAACTGACTCTATCCACCATGTTGCCGCAGAAAAATGGAAAGGTCCTCTTCTATGGATCCTGCCATGTTTCAACAGAAGCCCAGAATGGTCAAACCACACCCTGACTCTGCTAAATGCTAACATGTTAACACATAAGGCTGTTACAGGCTTTATGTGTGTGGTCAACATTGGAACACTCCATGAGTGTGAATGTTATCCAGTTTGCTTAGTGAAAACTCTTGTGTGTGACTTCATCTGTTTGTACTTCCATTCCACTTGCATTATGCTGCTTTTGTCGTTATACTTTTGCTTAGTATCACTAAGGCTTCTCACATCTCTAAACCATCATATCCACTGTACATTTTATATGCAGCATGGGCAAAGCCCTCATTGCCTTCTAGAGTCGGGGCAGGTCCTTCGCACCGGCTGCAGAAAGCAACGAAATATCATCTTAGTCAATGCAGCATTTACTGTAAAATTAACCATTTCCATCCTCACTGGATATATCATTCATCTGACCATTCCCAGTTGAAGACTTACTGGATGTATCGCTCCCCTTAGTGCCTCCAGAACACAAAGGGTTAAGACAGACACTTCCTGTCTTGGCAGCGATCCCAGACTAGGACAGGCCTCCACATGTAGATGCGCAGACTAAGGAACATCTGTGTAGGAGTAATGTAACACACACACACACACACACACACTTTTGCAAAACTGTGCAAAAACTGTCCTTTTCTCATATGTCATGATGCTAAGATAACAGTAATCGTGTGACCCATCAATTAATATCTAATGTGACACACAAACATTCAAAGTTTCTTTGTGAAACTAGGGACCGGAGAAGCTACTTTAAATGTCAAGGAATAAGATAATACATGTCTTTAGAAAATGTCTTTATAAGATGAGGCACTTAAGAGGCCTGTTTAAATAACTGTTTGTATTTCAATGTTTTTCTTAGAATTAAGGTTAATGAATTAAAAATGGATTTAATGATTGCATATCCAGAAGCTACACGGCTCACTAGAAGAATAGCATCCTATCTCGCCAAGTTAAATGAAGTGAAAAACTAAATCAATTCCTGGATCCACTCCAAAATCTAATATTTTCTTCCTTGGGTCATACCCCACCCCTCCACAAAATGAAACGGAAATCAGTTCAGTAGTTTTTGAGTAATCCTGCTGACAGACAGAGAAATATCACCTTAGAGGTGGTAGTTACTCTACTTTACTAATCATGTAATAGAAAAAGTAATTAGTAACATTACAAAGCTTGTAAGGAGTACCGTCTTCACACATATTTGCTATAGCACAACTTTGACGACCAGGTCTCTTGCATCTACCATCTCACCATCTAGTAATTTAGGCGACAGATTGATTTCTTCCCCTCCTCTCTCACTTTTCCATTTTCCACATGTGAACAATGTCTTGCATGGTGTATAACAGGCTCCTTTTATTTATCTAAGGCCCGTTAGGCCAGACATGCGGTACGCCACACTTGAGGTGCAGTGCCCCGGAGCAATAGAGAAAATTAAAATCACTACAGTTGAAAGTAACAAGAGAGAGACAGCTGTTGTACATACGCCTTGCTGGAGTGAAACTGAAAACTGAGTGGGGGTAGTTCACTGGCCTACAACACAGTTCAATTTGAGAAAATATCATCATGAGGGACTTTGATCTTGATTATTGTTTTCTGCCTGTGAAATCTCTAACCCAACCCATGATGTTTCTAAATATTTGTACCTCCCACTCATTACCTTTCCCCTTAGAAGGCCGTTGGCGTAGATTTGTGCCCATGGGGGCTAGAAAACAGGCAGGATTACTATCCGGAGCGTGACACTTGACTCGCTCATCTCCTGCTACAGGTGTGTTGTCTGATCTGCTCGTCTGAGGGAGTCACTTCTCTCTTTGTTCTCTTCCCCATTATTTTGTTACTCGTCCAGGAAAGGTACGCCTTGCACTGCCAGTAAAGCATCTCGACAGATGTCACACCCCCATCCGTTGACCCAGCTCATGTCACTCACTAAACGGAGGTTAAGGGTTCACTGAGCAACAAGCAAACTTCCCTGGAAGTCTTTATCTCAGATCAGCCTAACCAGAAAAGATTTAGTACAAATATCAAAACCAGAACAAGCATGATTTAAACCAAATCAGTTGGTCACAAACACAAAGGAAACATTAGCTGTTGTGGAGACATGAGGGGAGATAAGTGCATTTGGAAAAGCATCTTTTTTTCCCCCCTATTTGCAAATCCCTGTAGCCCTCAAGCTGGAACAGCAAGGTTCAGTGTTGCTCATGGGCACTTGAGAAGAATATATTGTACCATTACTGGCAACTGAACTTTTTTTTGTAGGACTCCTTCTCACAAATGGTTATGTTGCAGTTACACGACCACAGGACATACCGTAGCGTACAGGCAAAAGACAACAGTGGGGTTCCCCAACATCACGCAGGATGTTATATATGAACAAGTGGCATCACATCCTGCCTTCCTCTCACTGCTTTATCACATCACACTGAAGAAAACACACCCACACACAAAGTCGCAAAGGATGAATCAAGTAGTTTCCTGTGGCGTTTCAGTTTTTTTTTTCAATGCCACTGTACTTCACCTACTTTCTAGGCTTTTTTTCTTTTCTTTTACTGTCTGTTTCACTTAACCTCATTCTGATCTTTTAGAATGTAGACCATAACCTCAATTCAGGTTTTATCTCAAAAAGTTGAAAGACTTCTCACACTGTATCTCCAGTGAGAGATCAGTTTTGCTTTGTCTGTATCTGACTCAATGCCCAGTGTGCAATAATGACAGGAGTAAAGCACACAGCAGTGATCAGTGGGATAAGGTCTCAGACCTTCCATGCGCCCCTCTTCACTCTAATTGACGAGCGTAATTTGATGGCACTCGTAACAGAGTTAGAAAGCAATTAGCGTCCAGGCCCGTCGGCACAAACAGTGCAGAGAGCCCACCTGTGGGTCACTTTTTAATTTGGTGAAGTGCTCAGTGCTTAGCGCAGGACTCTGCTTTTGATATACTCAGTAGATCGTAAATCCTGTTAGCGCAAACTCCACAAACTAACCCACCGACCAATATCCATCTAATCCACTGGTTAGGAGCTCACCAAGCCGCACAACAAATTATTAGGGTGTCATCTGGCCTCGGATTAAAATCCAGACTCCTTCGCATAAGAAGAGGGGAGGAAAAGTAGAGATGAAAGAGAGGAGAGGGAGCGAGAGGGTAGAGGCATGAGGCAATGATGGGGGAGGGTGTTTAATTAAAGCGACTGATCCATGCTGTTTGTTGAAGGACTAATTGTCTTTCCCCCTGAGGAGGCTGTTTCCTCAAGGAGCCTCTCCAAATTACACTCCAGACGGTAAATCGTCGTTGGTGGTGAAGGCTACTGCACTAACTGGAAAGAATAATTCAAGAAAATAAGTTTCTTTCAAAACAATAACAACGCACGCGGAGACTCTCTTTGTTCCTTTTGTTCTTCTGAGAAATGGTCGGTCCCCGGTGTCGGTGTTTGTTCTAATTAGGCCAACACTGTTGATCTTGTCAGACGCTGTGTTGTCCCTCCTTTTCCCCGGGGAGTGTGTTTAACATGTAGTCCCCAGGCAGGCTACTTGACCCAGAATGACCTTTGACCTCTCATTAAACCAGCTTTGGTTTCCTTTCCTAGCTCCTCACTGCTCTTCTGGCCCAAATTTCAGACTCTGTTGTCTTTGACTGTAACCCTGCCCTTGAGCACAAACTCCACGTCTCCACATGACACAGTGTATACAGTGCATGTCAGTCACACCAGTGATTGTCCATGTACTTGTGAGGCTCATAACATTTTAATGCGGATGCTTTAATGAGTATAATGACAGTTTCTTGCAAAGAGTCAGTCTGATCAGGTCGAATAGAGTCCTGTACTATCAGGTTTGTTGTGAGTCAATACCTGGATGGATCCAAACATACTCATTTCTGATCAAGTCCCACACTATTGTCATCACATATTACTCTTGAGGTGAGACGGATCGTGTGGACTGAGTGAAAGTGAAAGTAAACCATTTTTGACCACGTCTGTTCAGTAGTTTGTTGAGCATCAAGCTGCTGCCGATGTTGTTCTTTTTTGGGGGGTCAGCTTAGGTCAAACGTGTTTTGACTTAAGTCTAATTACTGCCCTCAGGTGCCATTTGCATTCTTGCAAAACTGGTTCAAGTTGATTCTCCATGTGTCAACTTAAGATCAGTCTGAAATTATCTTAACCTGTGAAGACCTTTAGCCCTGACTATTAAACAGGCACATCGTCCGTCCTTCGGTGCCAGCAACTCCTCTTTTGGTAAATTATGTTGAACACAGTGTGATTTAGCTACACGGTTAACTGAGGTCATCATCCGGGAATTATGGGACATTTTAAAAAAATGAATTTTGTGTAATGAGAAGGGCAAGGCTCTTTTGACTGAGGGAAACTCAGATGTGTCACACACCTCTTCAGGGGCACAGAGGGTTTTTCATGGGATCTGTCAGGTTGGCAGACATCCACACAGGAAAGTTTACAACTACAAATGAAGGAGAATGTGACTTTTTTTTCTCCTGAAAATAAACAACGTAACTGAACTTACATTGTCAAAGAATCAATAAATTGCATTATCGCTGAACTTTGGTTGCTTTGCTTCTGCAGTTATCAGCATGCTTGGCAATTATTGGACTTGCTGAAAACAAAGAAACAAAAGGATAAGACTTTAAGATGTATATATTCCCCACTTGGCATTCCACTAGTGTGAAACCCACATATGATCATAATCTTAGCCGACATCTTACGCAGAGTCAGGATTAGACTGTCTAGCACACTGTATATGTCCAACAGTCCCAGAAGTTATGTGCGTGGTCCAAGCGCGGCCTGCGATTGGGTGCGCAGCAAACTGTCACCAGGCAGTTTAAACCAGTCCGGTTTCTCAAAACTCCACCCACATAGACAAAGCCGGACCTCTGGCCCCCGCTCAACCAAACAAAAGAGGAAAGACAGAAATGAGCGGAGAGATTCCTCTGCTGCTGGACAATGACACAGTGTAGATTGGACAAGTGTGAATGTGAGTGTGCTGAAAGACAGAACGCTCACAGAGAAGAGGGCATGTCTGTATTAGCTCTCTGTGTTGATGTTACTGCAATGTCATTCAAGTCTGAGTCACCATCAAGCTCTTGAGTTCTAACTATTCACAAAAGTAAAATAGAAAATCCTTCCTCTCAGAACTTGTCCTGATTGTGACATTACACCGCAATGTGCAAGTAGAAATTAGTGACAATGGCAACATTTTTTTAAATTCAAATTAAATTTAATATTATATAAAAAATGTTTTACAATATATTAATTAAAAACTACCTTCGTCCTTTATTCCATAATGTTGCAAACTCCTGCAGGTAAATCAATATTGTACTGATGAAAAAAATCCCTGATGTAATCAATCATACACAAAATGTAGTGGTCTGGACTGTAGCTGAGGTTTGTCTGTGGACGTCTGCCTGGAACCCTTGCAATGTTTCCAGCCTTCGACTAATGCCTTTAACAGCCAGCTGCAGCCTGAATGGTGCACAACAGGAAACACATAGCTGTCATCAAAACATACTCTACTGGCCAGGGGTCTTGGTGATAAAATAAAGGGGAGTTTCATTTATGCAGTGATCATGTTTTCATGATCCCAAAGAAGGGCAGTGATTGACTGTCATTGAAAGAGTTTATTTGGAGTTTACATGATATATTATTTTTTTCGTCGACGGGAGAAGGTTAGAAAATCTAGTGGCAACATGTTCTTTGTTTGTTTTTTGTAAAAAAAAAAAAGAAAAAAGGGGGAAAAAAAGTGTGCAGTGCTTCATCTTTTCTCCGCTCCGCATGGAGTGAGTGGGAGCAGCAGTCACAGATGGTGAACAAATGTTCTTTTGAGGGAGCGTTGCACAAGACTTGGTCCTTGCACGGCCCAGCAGCGTGCTAGTTTTGCTGCAGATGGTTTAAAAAGCAGCCACAGACAAACACGTTCACGGCAGACACGACTTCTTCCATCAACTTGTGATGCAATTCAACTCGAAGAGAGGGACTCTCGTTTGCCCTATTGCACTTTTCTTTCTTTTTGTTTGTGGCCGAGCACTTGCCAAATCTTTTCACTCAGTGATCTGTATTGATCAGAACAGCTTAGACATTGCCCAGTTAATGGTGAGCTAATCAGTCTCAACATTTCAACATCCTCATCCTAAACTCAATTGCAGGAGCTGTTACATTCTCTGAGGGTTCAACATGTTCTGTTTATTCATTTGGAATAAATATAGACCCTGTGAAATTAGTGGCTTTAAGAAATGTCTGTTAGTGGCACTGTGTCTGGTCCACATGCACTGTTTTCACAGAAAGGGTGTAAAAAACATTTCTACAGACTTCAGTAGAACTAGTGCTATTTCCATTACATCTGGGATATTTCATCTTACACCAGTTTTTATCCACAAAATTGCGGCGCAGGCCATTAACACATAATTATGTGGTGTGAATAATGGCCGTGTGTATGAAATACAAGCATTTGGACACCACTAACATTTTTGCTTTTATGTATATTAAAGACTCTGAGAAAATTTGCGTAATATGTCTAAAAATTCTTGGGAAAGCCAGTGTCCACGCACATATAAATGTGGGGGGGGGGGGGCGGGGGTGTCGTTTTGTTTTTATATAAAAGTCCCCCACCCCAGATCACATACTTTGATATTTGAGAAATTGCTTCAGTACATTAAATAGGACCCCTGACAAATGCTCCTATGACGAGACAGATGTGCCTTCTGTTATCTCTGTTGGGACTTTGAAAACCAAACACAAACAAAACCAATCATGCAAATGTGATGGAGCTGTGGGCAAATCATCACAGAGTAACTTTCTCTATTTAATTGATTTGCATCCCTTCCAATCAAGTCTTCCCTGACTGAAAACACACTGACAGGACCTGACCTGCTGTCATGGCCATTACATTAATGTGAGAACATGCAATGACTAAGAATTTTCCCTAATGAATGAGTTGAGATTAATAACAAGATTGGGCCGAGAGCAGAGGGGGAGAGGGGACCGAGGAATGAAGTGGGTCTAAAGAGGGTTGCCCTTGTGTGCGAACAGTGATGCCCATTGTTTTTGTAAGTAGGTGTTTTGGTCTGGATTGGTGGGCCCGGTGCCGTAATTGCTCTTTGGAATGTCAGCCTGGTTCGAGGATGTGCTCCGACTACTGGGTGCCATTGTCCACGGGCGCTTCAACACCAGAACTCTGGAGTCACGGACCACAATTTAGATTATGAGCTTTTATTAGCCAATTTAGTCTCTCTGTCTCCATGGGAAGTGCGTCCAGCACAGAGAGTAATTTGAATGTCTGCTCTGAATGTACAACAACCATGTGATGTCTATCTTGAGAATTAAGCTAATTCTTTAACTACAACGCATAGTATACTTGTGTCTAAGTGTTCACCCATTTATACATATGTGCGTGTGTGTGTAAGGTCATGTGAAAGCATGCGTGTGCTGAGAAGAAGTTGAATATCTGCCATACTTCTGGTGAAGCCTTAACTTATACACCCTCACATCATATCCAGACGTGCCACATGTGACAGAGCCTGTTCGATTTCTTTGTTTCTACTACAACAGAGCTACTGGCTTTAGACACACATAAGCTGTTTTCAGACATGAACTCTGAAAAATGTCTGCAGAAACACTCTGGACTTTTGCCCTTCGCGTATGACGAACGCAGCAGGGGATTGTCCAAGTCAGCCAGGTTCACAACTGCAGGATAATTTCTGTTTATACTTTGTTTACAGTCATCAACACGCTCACTCACTCGCTGTGAAAATCCTCTAGAATTTCGCTGCTGTATTCTCACATGGGTTAACTTGGACATTCTCCGCACATTTGACCAGGGGGCCGCTGGCAGCAAAAGATCTGCAGATTGTCCAGAACAACGTTTGCTACTATGGGGATGTATTTTAATCTATGCCTACCTCTGCTCAGGGTCTTCATGTGCTTGACCCAGCTTACCATCTTTCCTTGAGGTTCCAGCAAGCATTGTAAAGCTCTGACTCACCACTGTGAGTTATACTCGTAGGTAGGATGGCATACTTAGGCCTCTCATAGGCTTTGTGATCAGTACACCTTTGTATACAGTATAAGTCAATTTGGGTTCTGCTCTCATACTACCTGCATCTGCAACATGCCTAAAAGTAACACTGCTCTCTGCATTTTCAGAACTTCTTGCCTTTTGTCCAAAGTGCCCGTATGGACATCGGAAAAGGAGCGTCAGTATATTCTTCAAACCCCTCAAAATATAACATTTGTTTTTGTTGGATTTCATTAGGGTAATGAAATGTGGTTGTCAAGCATACAAATATGCACAAATTCGTTGGTACACTAGATGATTTTGTCAGTTTGCGTTCATGTGTGTTAAGTGTAGCAGAGAGCGAGCGTTGCCAAGCTTATATACTCTCACATCTGTTCACAGATCTGTGTCTGAGTAGGTGAGTTTTCTTTTTTATCACTCTATGACTTCACTCTGAACTAAGGTTTACATGCACAGTTTGTACAACTCTGCTGCCAGGATACAAATAATCGTCACAATGTATATTATGTTTGCAGCTCAATAGATTTGAGCTTTAGGTTAGTTGCAAGGCAGAATAGATACAAGAGCACAGGTTGCGTTGTGGCGATCTCTCTCTCTCTCTTTCTGTTTCTCTCTCTCTCTCTCTTTCTGTTTCTCTCTCCCTCATTCACTCTCTCCCCTATCTCCCACTGTGTCTCTGCCTCTGTCAGACAAGCTTGGAGACTCATTGTTCTGCAGGAAATGCTCTCACCATACAGACTGCAGGCTTGTATACTCTAGATTTAACCTCATAATAGCGTCACCAGCATTTAACCAACCAGCTTCCGTTTGCTTTATGTCGAAGCCTTGTTACAAATACAAAATGGACATTGATGAACGCAGGCTATAGCTACGCTCACTCGGAGAAGTTCAACAGAGACAGAGAGGAAGTGAGGAGGCAACAGAACATTAAATACTCTCTCTGTATCTTTGTTTTGACAGTTAGCGTCACACTTACAAGAAGCTGAAAGATAGGTTGTTGGTAATCTCCTCACTTGAAGCCTTTAAATTTGCCAACACTGGTACCCCTTGTTGACCAAAGTGAATGTAGTGCTAGTGCTGGTTCAGAGTTGGTTCAACTTTTGCAAATTATTCAAGAGCCAGTTTTGCTAGAGCCGCCAACGAGCCATGTGACTACGTCACTGTGTATTTCTCTGATTTCTCAGCAACACTTGCACCGACTTCAAGCACAGCATCAAAAATGTTGGACGAGAGTGTCCTTTCAAGTAATTTTTCAGGCTTTGCAACCGTACATCGGCATTCAAAAATGACAGGTTCAAAGCATCTGTGCTGCTCGTCATGAATGGACGACTATTAAAGCAACAGCTCACTGTTTTTCGGTATTTTTAAAAAGGTTGCCACAAAAACGTTTTGGTTGGTCTTGTTGGTCACGATAATCCCGGCCCCGGACCCCGATTTTTCCAAAAAAAAATTTTTTAGAGACAGTTCTTTGGCTGTGGAAACACAGCCCCCAACACTCGTAAAAGACTGACACGTATTTACTTGCATACACGTGGAGGCTCTCACTGTCTCTCCCTTCCTCTCAAACGCATCCACAAATAAACACTTGGAGAGCAGCGGGAGAGTGAGGTTCCCTGTAATAGCAAGTGCAGGTGTGAAGATGTTGCGAAGTAGGAATTTTCAAAGGCCACGAAATGTGCATGCTGCAATGGCAGGGCCGACAGCCTCAGCTGTCCAGAGGAAGGGGCTTTTACTGGCCAAGCAGCACACCTGCCCTGTAAATACTGTCTCGCTCCTCACTCATCTCTGTGTGACTCAGCCTGACCCATCTCTACACTAACACCTCTGTTTAAACTCAACAGCTACTTACATTTTGTACTGTACTGTGATTTACTAATGTTTCACACTCAACAATATCTGTGGTGAATCATTGAATAAACCTTGCAAATGAACTAAAACGTTTGGGGAATCAAATAGCCAATCACATTTTTTCATTTTGATGATAATTAAGCAGTGATGGATTTATTATTCCAGCAGATGCCTCTCTGATCTTTTTATCTGTCCTGTAGGCTGAGAATAGGCCAGACTATCGGCTCTGCGCTCAGCCTCATCAGTATCTCCCCAGTCTTTCTCATTTCATTAGGAATCACTCAGCACTTCAGAGAAACATTCAATTACGCTCCAATGGTAATTAAATGTTTCTCAAATGAGTTCATTTAAATCATCTTCATTTGGGCTTCAGCCGAGTATTTTAATGCTGTGTGCTGTACGCAGGGCTCACATAAACATTAAGCGCCTCACCCACTGGGAGTGTTTGAAGGGCCGTGCTCACAATCACAGTCAGATGACATTTTAACCAGCTTAGCAGAGAAACAATTGAGAAGATGGCGTTATTAGGAACAGATCCAGACTGCTGGATTCAAACACACAAAGGCCCAAATAATAGTGTTACTGGTATTGGTAGTACAGTGGGAAAAGTGATGCAGAGACATCTGTGGTTAAGATAATTTCATAACATTGCAATTCAAATGTGGTGATTCGTATTCGTATGTGTTTTCACCTGTGATTGTTTTTAAATGACATCTGATTTGACATGAATGGTAGGAATGATCTGAGAGGGTAAGTGTATGACACAAAGCAATGTCATTACAAATCCTATAGTTATAAATGGTTTGAAGTCTGGAACCAATTTTTCAAATTTGCTGGATATTATGGGAAAGTTAAATATATAAAAAGTCAGAGCCCATACGTGAACTTTGTGTTCTCCCCTGCGCCTTTTATTTTTGTAAACAGTGTTCTTGCAATGCTAAGTTCAGTGGAACATGAGTAAGTGGATTCACAAAAAACTAAATTTGAAGTCGCCTTTATTGTGTAGTAAAAGGTCCACCTTCCACCACAGTGGCCCAACCCGGTACAGTCAAGCATAATAAATGTAATAATTATGTGTTGGTGAAATAACTGTAAATCATTTAATGACCCTACAAGGCGAGAGTTATTTTTAAAAGGGGATTCATCAATATCCTCCAGGGGTACATGAAGAAAGGTCAGAAAATCTCTCATTAAGCTATGAGCATGCGCATGTGTGTGTCCCTCTATGCGAGTTTGTGTAAGCATGCATGAATTTCTGAATGAGTTTGGGTCATTGTGTCTGCTTGTGTGTCTCTAATTATTTATGTGCACGTTCACTGTGATTGGAGATATCCATGATCAGACGAAGAGAGGCAAACAGCATCTCGATCATCCGTACACAAACATCCATCAATCTTCCGTCACTAATCGGTCACCGGTCTGACGAACTGATACAAAATCTTGATATTTCTTATGTGAAAATTATTCCATTATCTTAGTCTACATTCTCCGATGTATGAGAGAGAGAGAGGGAGGGGGCATAAGACTTTAACCTCATTGACAGACTCTTTGGCTCTTATCAAACTGAGGTTTGGTGTGGCAGACAGTCCTGCATATCTTCACTCGGTCAATAGTCTGTATATTGGCTTATTTGACAAACAATGTGTTGAACACAATGGGATGATGGTCTCATTAAGTTCAGTGTAATAACTGTGTAACAGTTGATGGATGAATGGGGAAACACCACAGATAAAGTTGATATTGACGAGTTAAAGAGCGACAGCACGAATCATTACATCAATGTGAGTGTCTGTTCATTTACATGGGGTAACATACATTAGGGCAAAATACATTTCTGTTGGGTTATAGTCACTGAGTGGTCTTGTTTTCTGGTATTTCTACTCTAATTCGCTTGCAACCTCTGTAATTATGAAAATTATACTTCCCGGCTACAGTAGCTCAGGGGCACATGAGCAGCTGTGGGTGGGAGCTCAGAGACTTGGGCAGGAGGTGACAACTCCTGCAAGCAGTTCTACAAGTCGTATTGGCTGGAGCTTGATGTCATATTATGAATGTATATACAACCAGTATCCCTGCAGAAAATTGTATAAAAATAATAAAAAGAATGTTTATTAAGCCCATGGGGGAGAGAAGTGTTGGTAAATTCATGCTAATGTTTGAGGACATATTTAGTAATATATGTGTTGAATTGCATTATTGCATCAGCTACATGGGCCCTTACTGTAAAACTAAATTCCGGCTACTTGCTTCTGAAACAGAAAATGCAAACAATGATGCAAGTAAACATACTTTGAATGTGTCCTTTTGAATTAGAAAATATGGCTCTTGGAATCGCTCAGGTTTCTCAGAATTGCCATTGGCTTCGTCAAGTAGAGAACTGTGTCATTGTTGTGTATTTGTTTTAAAATACTAAGTCATATCGTTACTCAAACAACAACCCCCCCCCCCCCCCCCCCACACACACACACACACACACGTGTCCAAACACTGGAAAGCTATCTAACAATTAATATATCAATAAATTGCTACACATATTAACCGTGCACATGACAGTAAACCAATACATTATGTCCACGTGAATGTAATTATGGTTAATATGCAAGCCACTCTGCCAACTCTTTTGCAATATTGACCAGTCTTCTTCGATTACTCTACACGTGGTGCATGGAGTATAGCCCACATTTATGGGCCGAACTGTATTAATTAGCAGCCATCTTATTTAACTTGACAAATATTCAGTTGGAAGGTGACGGGGGATAAGTATGAGAGATTCAACCTCAAAAGCACCCTGACTCTTGTGACACTGGGACATTCACACCACTGCAACACATTCACTGGTTTACTGCTGGTCCCTCGCCACCAACCCACAGAACTCATACTAGATCTGGGTCATATGCCAGAGTTCTCCTGTAACACAAAGCTCACTAGCTGTAGGCTACCAAATACTTTCCACTGGTGTCAGAGAGGCCATCCAAGATCCACCTCAGACTGGAGATCTGCTCTCCTCCTGACCTTGTTTTGTCTGCTCTGTCCTCTGTCGCACCCTTCCCAGCCTCACCCTCCTTCTGACTAATGGATTAAGGTAATTATGACATGGCTGTGCCCACATTCTGCTGGTGGGGTGAAAATTGATATTCCAGCTTTGTTGTTCTCACTTAACTGTTGATGAAATTGCATTGCCCCAGAGCGATATCAGCTCCTCGACATTAGCAGATGTAAAGCACGTGGTAGTTTTGTTGTCTTCCTAATATACATTTTTGAAAATAGTGTTCAAACAAAGTGGTTTTTGTCATATTAAAAACTTTGACACTTAAATCTTTCCACTACATTGCCTGTGTGTTTGCATGTGCTATCAGCTTTCAGGTATTCACCAATCTTAACATCGATACAATAATAGGCTCAGGTTAGGGGCGACAAAAGTGTTGAAATGATAGGAGGCTGATTGGATGGCCTTATCAAGTCCTGTCTGGATCTGAGGACGCCCCCCCCCCCCCCCCCCACACACACACAGTCTAACAGACTACAGATACACAATAAGCGACTCACTGACCTCTGCTCTTTCCACTGAGTCGCCCTCTATTGCTCCCCAGAATGACGAGTTCAGACCGATACCGGCACTAATACTCGGAGAAGATTACTGACAGATGTCTTGCATATCTTTACAAACTTGAAATAAGTTAAGTGTCACTGTAGATAAGCAGTCAGTATAAGGGATGTCGTATGTGCAATCGTTGCCATACCACGATGGTATGCACTGTGGATTTTTTCCATCAGCAAAGTCTGCAACTCTGGAAAATGTTCATATATGGTCCAGAAAATCAATCAGCGAGACGTCTGACAACCCCGTGCTCTCACGGACTTATCAGGGGAGCACTACAGAGTATGTCATGTCAAAGGACATAATCACTCAAAAAAGAAAGATCTTCTCTCTGCCTCTACCTTCGGTAAACTATGCATGTCAATACATTTACAAGAGGCTGTGGAAAAGAGTGGTTTCAAACTAGGACCAACATCTTAGACTGATTATACACAGTTACAAAACAAAACCCCAACTCATTTTATCGTGTCAAAGCAAAATCACACTGCAAGGAAAAGTACATAATGCTTTCTTTAATCGCCAAGGGGTTAATAGTCAATTTGAGATAGGTTTTCATCACAATAAGAAGCTCCTCACTTCAATTCAGTCTGTGCCAGATGATAATTTGTCATTTCATTGTTACACTTGACACTGTGGTTTTAATGCTCATGTACCCTGTTGACAAAAGTTTGTGTCAACTTTGATTTAGTCATTCTGAAATGTGCGGTGGTGAGGGCACCAAACCAAATCATCAATAGTGACGAGAATGCCTTAACGCAACAGCGCTCTAACAGCCTCTGTTTCATGTGGCGGCTGTAGTATCAAAAACCTTTCAGATTTTACAAATGACAAGAAATAAGATGGAATTGTTTCACATCACCTACGTTGCTCCTCCTCCCTGTCACATGAGCTTCCTCCTTCCTGTTTTGATAGGTTCTCTTCACAGCAGCCCGAGCTCTCGCGCTCTCTCTCTAGATCTCCCTCTGCTCTGCATCATCAATAACTTCAAAGGCACAAAAGCAGCCAAATTAGGTCCGCCACTTTCTTCTGTCATGACTAATGAGCTCTCCCTTCGTTCGTGTATTAGTCTCGCTCTGCTGTGGCCGCACCCCGGGGAACGGGCCACTGCTGTGCCTTCAGGTAAGCCCAAACAGATGATAAGGCAACAGAATGGAAATAGAAACAATAGGCTTCTATCTGCATTTGTCTGAACCACACGCAGTGTTGCGTCGACGTGCAAGCAGATGCATCCATCTATCCCTTTGCAAACATTAGGAAACTGCCAATAATACTTTGGTGTTGGGTTCACTTCCATTTTGTGTTTTTTTTAGAGCAAGGCCAAAACTTTCCTCGACATAAGGACAACACACACACAAAAATTCATTTGTGTCTTCATTGTGATCAATTATCACTGCTAAGACACTGACATATAGTGTTGGTCAGTGTGTTTGCACATTCACTATGGCAATTGTGACACCAGACAAGAGACAAACAGAGAGAAAAGAGTGTTTCCACAAAATTTCAAACAGAGAAAACTAAAAAAGCCACAATCTGAGCTACAGCCTTGGACGACCATACAGGGAAGTGTCTTCTGGTTATGAAAATATCTGGCTGATAGTCTGGATCATGTTTCATCCCCTCTGGCAGCAGGGACGTGACTGATTTGGCCTATCATTAAATAGTGTGCATCCAGGAATCTAAAAATACACATTGTCGAAACGATGATATCATACACTCAGAGAGAGAGAGAGAGAGAGAGGGGGATAGACTATGATTATAGGCTTTTGTCACAGGAAAGAAATGGTTATTTGTCAGCAACATGTCAAAAGAAGCCACGAAAAAAAACATCACTCTGACCGGCCAGCAGGACCAGGCCTAAGCAAAGCTTACATCATTCTTTTCCCAAATTGCATTATAATTGAATGAGTAAACTGCCATGTGTTGTCAGTTAGTTGCATTTTGCCATTAATGCCGGGGAACAATTACAAGTACAATGGGGAACTCAAAGTTAAGGGTATAAATCCCATACTAATGTCATCCTCGTGGATGAATTCAGCTCAATGCGTGGGAATAAAGCTGAATAAATCAGCATTTCATGGTTCTGTACTGGGAACTTCATCGTAGTTGTACTCACAAGCCAAGTTTTCTGAAACTATATGTGATCAGCTTCAAAGGCGCACCGGCAGTGAACCAAGAAGAAGTCTGTCCTGCAAATGTGTGAATCAAAAACATAATAAAGCATCGTAATGCCCCACAGCTGATATGATATATTCCGTTGAACACATGTACTTTACAGTGCTGAGAAAAAAAACCCTGCTTGACCTATTGGGATAAAGCCATTATGACCACTTAACTAGACAGGACACAATACCCAGACTACCTTATGTTATTGTTGTACACAGATCAATTAAAAGTAGCAGACCTCTGAACCGAGATAAAGTGCAAAGTACGAGAGTGGTTTATATGACTCCACTGCGACGCCTGGGCCGCTGCCTTAGATAAAGTGATTTTTATGGCTGTACAGCATAATATCAGTTTGGATGGAACACTGGGTTCACTGCCATTCACTTCCACTGACATGATTTCTTCCACACAGTAAAGATCAGATTCTCTTACGTAACCCCTGTGAAAGTCACAACGAGTATCGGGTGAATTTATACTAAACAAAATACAGACAATAAGGATACAATCCATGTGAATGTGTGTGTGTGTGTGTGTGTGTGTGTGTGTGTGTGTGTGTGTGTGTGTGTGTGTGTGTGTGTTTCCTGCATGTTTCCCATCCCTTTGTAAGAACTTGTATTGTTTGTATGAAATGTGTGCGGCCTGTTAGTTGCTGAGAGGGGGAATCCCATGCACTGGCACGACCAAAAGGTGGCAGTGTTGAGTTTTACAATGGTGCGCGAGGGCATCACAAATGTCTTGAATCCACCTGTCATTTGTTTAATTCGTCTTTTTTAGTTACCTCTGAACATCGTCAGCATATGGCACCGATGTTTCATGTAGTTATTTATGCTATAGAATAATAGAAAGATCAGATTTTGTATTTTTGTTTGTTTTGATTTTTGTCATAGTACAGGACTAAATCCAATATGTTCATATTGCTTTTTAAAAAAAACAATGAAAAAACAAGATTAGGTAGATTACAGATAGTTTTACAGAATAAAACTATTGTATATTCTCATTAAAATGTGAACAATAATTTTAGAAAAATGTAAAGAAAACCGAATAAATATACCTATCTATCAATCCACCATCTATATTTTTTCTTTAACTTTTACGTTTGCTTATTTTTCTTTTTCCTGGTGTTTCACATGAGAAACTCATGTTGGTGTTTTGACAGCAATGCACGCTCCCCTTCATTCAACCGACATAAAATTAAAAAAAAAAACAACCTGGTAGACATTGTTGCTCCTCGTAAAAAAAAAAAGCGGAGATTAAAAGTAAACGACCGTCGTCGTCAAAGAGTCAAGAGGCTGTCTCATCTGACAGTCAGCTGATGGCCTGTGACAGTCGACGAAAAAAAAAGAAGAAGTTTGGTTTCTCTCGGTTACTAATATGTTAATTAGCTCTCGGAGTGTGCGACCCCATTGGCTCTTCGTCCGAGTCAATTTCCCATTTCCAGCCTGACGTCAGGGCGGCTACAATGCTCTTAAACTCATCTGCTGTGTGATCCCTCCAAAATATCGCCCCACCGCTCAGCGGCTTCCGACGTGCGAGGCTGCGCTCACTCCCTCCCCGACTCTCGGCGCGCGCGTCTCTGCGTCTCTGCGTCTCTGCGCGCGTGTGTGTGTGTGTGTGTGTGGTGGGCTTTTTTTTTTTGTTTTCTTACTCCCTCTCCGCTTGCGCAATGTATTCACGAAGAAACCGTAAAGTGTTAAATGTTTGAAATACAAAACCGCCGAATTTCACATGCTGAAAGAGGACTCCGCTACTCGCGCGCGCGGCACTGGCGCGTCAGCGCAATAGACTCCGCGAAGAAAAACTCCTCCGCGCTCGCGGCTGCACACGGGGACGCAGAAAAGCTCCGTTTCCACTCTGCAGACAAACGCTTAAAAAATCAAACTGGCTCACGTTCTTCCCAGCCAGCCCAGTTTGACAGCTGCTCTTCACCCCGCTTGGAGGACTGTCAGCAGCAAGAGGATGGCATCAGAGCTGGCAATGAGCAACTCCGACCTGCCCACCAGTCCCCTGGCCATGGAATATGTTAATGACTTCGATCTGATGAAGTTTGAAGTGAAAAAGGAGCCGGTGGAGCCCGATCGCAACATCAGCCAGTGCAGTCGCCTTATCGCCGGGGGATCCCTGTCTTCCACCCCGATGAGCACGCCCTGCAGCTCGGTGCCCCCTTCCCCAAGCTTCTCGGCGCCCAGTCCGGGCTCGGGGAGCGAGCAGAAGACTCACATAGAGGATTTCTACTGGATGTCCGGTTACCAACAGCAGTTGAATCCAGAGGCGCTGGGCTTCAGCCCCGAAGACGCGGTCGAGGCGCTGATCAACAGCAGTCACCAGCTCCAGTCCTTCGACGGCTATGCCAGGAGCCAGCAGTTCGCCGGCGCAGCCGGAGCCGGAGGCGCCATGGCCGGCGAGGAGATGGGCTCCGCCGCGGCGGTGGTGTCGGCAGTCATCGCGGCGGCGGCCGCTCAGAACGGAGGGCAGCACCACCACCACCACCACCACCACCACGGCGGCAGCCACCACCAGGCGCCCGGCGGCCAGAGCAACGGTGCGTCTGGCACGGGTCACCCACACATGCGCCTGGACGACCGCTTCTCGGACGACCAGCTGGTGACCATGTCGGTGCGGGAGCTCAACCGGCAGCTGCGGGGGGTCAGCAAGGAAGAGGTGATCCGCTTGAAACAGAAGAGGAGGACCCTAAAGAACCGGGGCTACGCGCAGTCCTGCCGGTTCAAGCGCGTCCAGCAGCGGCACGTCCTGGAGGGGGAGAAGACGCAGCTCATACAGCAGGTCGAGCACCTGAAGCAGGAGATCTCCAGGCTGGTCCGGGAGAGGGACGCGTACAAAGAAAAGTATGAGAAGCTCATCAGCAACGGCTTCAGAGAAAACGGCTCGAGCAGTGACAACAACCCCTCGTCCCCGGAGTTTTTCATGTGAGTCTCGACGTTGTCGTGAGAGAAAAGAAAAACAGATTATCACTTGATACTCACCCCCGCTTAAAACAAACAGACAAACAAAAAGTTTTCATCATGAAACATTGGTTTTTCTTCATTTGGCCCAAAGCCCACTTATAGACCAAGAACCAATTTGTCAACTTTCTTTTTTTTCATTTTATCTCCATTTTATACATTTTTTTTGAAAACAAGACTTTTGTTGCGCGACTGTTTGTTTCTGTACATTTGGAAGGCTACTGCGTACTCACAAAACTTTCATCTCCTTTTTGTTTGTTTTTTGCTTTCATTTATTCATTCATACGCCTGTTTGTCAAGATTGCTTTCTCCCTCATTGTTGTTCATTAGATTTGCGGTGTTTGAGTAAAATATGATTTTTGAAAGTTGACCCAACTCCGTGCCGCAGTATTCAAAGTGTGCACGCAGGCACTCGGCAGACCCATCCGAGTTCATCAACTCGCCCCTTTTTTCATCATTTTGCTTTGAATCCACTGTACAGAATCCTGTCATCGACAATATGTTTTTGGCCTTTTTTTTCTCCTTTTTTTTTTACATTCATTATTTTATTATTATTTTTGTCTGCCAAACTTTGGAGGATCGCGACGCCACCTCATCTCATGCGTTTTGCTTGTTATTGTGTTGAGCAACACGAGACTGTACTCATTACAAACTGTTCCTTGTTTTTTTAAAGAGATGTAATTGAACTGCCCTGCATGCTGGACATGTATGGCCCCCCCCCACTTTTTTTTTCTGTGCTTGAAGATGTCATTTTTTTTGGTCAGATGACTCCAGCATGGCATTCATAACGTCATTTATGGCCTCCTCACTTTTTTGGGACAGCAACAAAAAAGTGACAGCACTCCCCCCAACCACCCCCTCGTAACCTATACAAGTGCATTTCATCTTGTTGGAGTGCACCACCATGGGCTGTCGTTAAGGGCTGCAGCGAGTGGATCAGCCGGGATCCTGGTGCGAGGGGGGGGGGGGTTAAGGAAATCACCGATCCCCATTTTCCTGGAAGTTTAGACTGTTGCCTAAAGCCCTACATTGTTATTTAAAGATATTCCATTGTGTATTTGTCAACATTTGAGTCATTTTATTAAAAAAAAAAAAAAAGCGTAATTTAAGTACAAAGTTCTATCATCTGAAGTTGCAAACCAGATTTGTGTAGATCACTGTAGGGCAGTCGGTGCAGGGGCTTGCAGCACAGACGGGTGTTTCACTGTTGGTTGGTATAGAGGAACTGGCTCGGCTCCAAAATGAGCACTGGGTCATTGTACAGTGCGTAAAACAGCGCTTCTGCAGCATGTGCTTGAAACAGAAGTGCCGCGGCTCCGCCGATCTCCGCCACACGTTTCCTCATTGTAGTTCAAGAGAAAAAAAAGTATTATAGAAGATCACTCACGGCCGAAATCAGAGTTAATCGCCATGCCTTTTTTTTTTCTTCTTCTTCTTTAAATTTGTGTTTCTTCAACGAACTGACACATTTTTGGGGGACTGAAATAAACTCAGTGGGGAAAACGTAAAATGTCGCCTGTAATCATGTAGAAGTTAAGGAAACATTAATCCACACGTCAAGAGGATATGTTCGACATCTGTTACGACTTCATCGTGACATTCTGATGCTTTATTATCGGTGCAGGAGAGGAGGTTGTTTTGTCTTAAGCGAACTCAATATTCGCAAAGCAATAACAATTATTATAATCAATAATGTCTGGACATTGTTAGATCGTCAGGGATTGACACCCTGCATGTATAAAAATGAGGGGGTATACCACCCGCCAACAAATCTTGAAAATATGTTGATTAATCTTTCATCTTATATATAGTATATATAAATATCTATATTTTGCTGTGCAAAATTATTTCACTCACTAACCATATGTGATGTTCATATGTGCTCGTTTTTTTTCATTTCATACAATTAAATGATATGCAATAAATGTATGTAATTGTCCTCAATAAGTTTCTCACTTTTCTTTTGACTTGTCTTGAACATTTGTTTTGCTTTTGTGATGGAAACATATTGAAAACTAGAATCAAAACTGAATGGAGGATTTACTGCACAACATTTTAATGTTTATATTTGCTCTTTTTGATGTGTTCTTCTTCCAACACGAATTTAATAACCGTCACCCTGGATGGATTTTTTTTAAACCATAAAGTCATACACAGATTTACCCAAAACAAAAAACAAAAAAACACATTTGGATATTAATCACGGATGAGAGTCTATCCATTTTGTCGCATGAGTGCAAAAATGAGGAGGTTCATGTACGGTGTTGCAGCTAAGTTGAAGACACCACACAGATTTAGACAAGCAGAGGCCCATATATAATTTTTCTCAGACACGCTACTGTCTGGTACACGCTGCATTTTTTATTCACTTTAAAAATCCAGAAAATATCTGCGAATGAAAATTCATTATTTATCGTACAATGATCCCGAAACGTAGACACCATCATTTTAACAACATTTCCATTCTAAAATCATCTTAACACTGAAATCATTGTGTGCAATGAAATATTATCTTTGTATATTCTATTTAAAAGAGTTAGATCCACAAATTACTTTCTAATTTGTGATTATAGAAGACACATTTGGTTTAGTTGTTTACACCTACCGCCTGTTAATTTATAGTTGAATGTGACCTGAGATTAATGTGTGTGTGTGTGTGTGTGTGTGTGTGTGTGTGTGAGTGAGAGAGAGTCTCTCTGTCTCTCCCTTGCTTGTGCGTGTCCTTGGTTGTGTGTGTGTGTGTGTGTGTGTGTGTGTGTGTGAGTGAGAGAGAGTCTCTCTGTCTCTCCCTTGCTTGTGCGTGTCCTTGGTTGTGTGTGTGTGTGTGTGTGTTTTTCATCAAATAACAGTCTGAGAGGATGATATATCTATATGAATTTCTTCTGACTGTGCATGTTTGTTATTTGCACCCTCCATTTGCCTTTTTTTTCATATCGCTTGCTTCCTGACCTGTATATATGTGTGTGTGTGTGTGTGTTGTGCCCACTGTCTGTTTTTCAGAAACTGTGTGCTCACTGTCATTAGCATGTCATCATTTGGCTTTCCCAATTTCACCCCGCTTTATCCTGTTTGTCAGTGGGCCTGGATGTTTGGCCTGGAGCAGACATGCTCTTGGAGAGAGAAGGGGGGGGGGGGGGGGCACAGTCATGTCAGGCATGTGAGGGGGCGCAGGAGAAGGTGCCAATACAAGTCAGCTGCTGCGGTGAGCGAGAGAGGCTCAGCGCTGCTGCATCTCCGCTATAGACATCTAATTTCAATGTGTTTCAGCGCAACTTTTTCACTGCACTGGTGTACTCTAAGAAAAAGACGAAAAAAAAGGCCACTATCATTTCAAAACACAAGAGTGAAGAGTTATTTTGTAACTCTCACTGTTTGGTTTCACTGTTCCAGAAGAATTTGATTGTTGAAACAGGAAGGGCCAGTGTGCCGAAATGTAGTTTGAAAGAGAAAAAAACAAAAACACTAAGGTTTCTGAGGACATGTTCTGTCTGGATCTGTCAGCTGTTTGCAACTTAGCCCCAGTTTAGGTCTGTGAGCAAAAGACCGACGTAGAGGCACCTTTCCAAAAGAAACACCACACTGTCACCGTGTTAACACAGAAGTCTTTGCAGTTATAAAATGTCACACTAAAATGCACAGAAACGCCGCACGCTGCCAGTGATGGTGTGCTGTAGCCTGTCAAGAAAAAAAGAAGACAAAAAGAGAGAGAAGAGAAGACAGTTTTAACCCAACACTTGAATCCCACTCTGTTTCTGTGTGATCTCCTCTGAGGTGCACGCTGCTGCTGTGGTGGATGATTTGCCCAGAGTGAGGGGAGAAGCTGAGACAATAGGCGGGCTCGGGCTGAATTAAATGATTTTGCTGATGATTAATAGTGGTGTGGGCCACTGGCTCCTGCGATGTAGAGATGATGAATTGTGAGTGCCGCTCCATGCAGCTGTGCCAGTGTCGGGTCTTAGCATGCACACACCACGCAATTTACAGCCAAGCCGTTCTCCTTCTTCCTCAATTTATCTAATTACATCTATTTGATCTGAGCAATAGCGCTTGCTACGTTTTGATATTTCACAGTAACTGCAACAATGCAATAAACGACTTCATGGAGGATAACTGTTTCTGTTGCTCCTCTTTAAAGGATATGTTTCTCTACTTGCCATTTTAAGGAGAAAATAATTTCTTCTTTACGAAGATGTTAGGCTTTGCTTCTCTAAAGGCAGTGCATTTGTTTGATCAGGTTTTTTTTATGTGTTTTGAGTGGAATTCCCCAAAACTGACTGGACTCTTCAGCTTTTTTATTTGGATTGTTTACTCATTGGCAGACATCAGCTCAACTTCTGATGCCCGTGCACTCGAGCCGAAAACACGCTAACCACACAGACACGAGAAATGAAAACACACTCGCCAGTCTACACACACCAGCACAGACAATAAATGTCCCTGTGTAGATTTACCCCACCCCTTTGTTTCACAGCATGAAATTCCTCGTGTTTCTCTGTATTCTGGCATTCGTCCGACGGGAATACTTAAGGTCTGCCAGCTAAATGACATTTGCGTGAAGATAGATCTAATTTGCAAAAGATGTTCCCCTCTGTATCTGTGGCACCACTGCGCAGTGGTTATGCGGGTGATAAATCTATCGATCTTCCAGTGATGCACTCATATGGAACGTTGGCGCTATGCGGGCTGACGGCATGAGATGCAGCACAATGTTCACTCAAGTAGGAGTACGCCAGCTGACAGGACGCGAAAATAAGAGCTGGTCGGGGGTTGGAATTCTTACAGATTTCTGATGGTGCCAGAGGAAGAGCTGGAGAGGATCGGTTGTGTTGCCGTTTGCGTGTGATTCCGCATCTCTTAACTCACACCGGCTATGTAGATAAAATGTGTGCGCGCGTGTGTCTCTGTGTATGCGCATGTGTGCCTCTCTTGTCGTCTTTTGGAGAAGAGGATGAGCAGAGGTCAAAAGTTACAGAGCACAAGGCTGCTCTCAAAGTCATTAGAGTAATCCCTGCCCTGGGGAGCTCATGCTCATTTCCTCTGCCCAGAGTCCACTGAATGAGATGTACATGCACATCCGACATGGTACAGCACACAGTAAATTTAAGACTACTCGCTGCCAATTTTTTTGTTTTACCCATTTCCTGTATTTCAACACTGTCTTAGGGTTACGCTCGCAGCATAGTTGTTTTCGTTATGAAAGTTTCTAAGGAAACAAAATCTAATAAGTTTGAGTCAAAAACAACTTTTAAGTATAGGGTTGTTTTTTTGAGTATGTAAAAACTCTATAATATTTTAACATGACTTTGCTCCAAGTAGGTTATATATATGGTAGGTTAAAATACACAGAAGGGGTTTATGTATGCGGCACAACTGTTACCTTAAATTGTGTAGAACGGGGCAGACGGGGCAGGCGGGGCAGACGGGGCAGGCGGGGCAGGCGGGGCAGGCGGGGCACTTGGCCGATGCCGGCAGGTTTAGTTTGCTGCTGCCAAACATTCATCTTTTTTCATCCCATGTAGCTCAAGAGAAAAAGCCACAGAGTCTCTGCTAAGTTTGAAAAACGGATGATATAAATAAGGCAGTGTTTGTACCAGTTTAACAATTCAGAGAAGTGTAATGGAGGTTGTCTGGAAGTGTTCGTGGAACCCGCGATGATCACGGAGAGCAGTTAGTTATTTTCATACCCACATTACGCGAGGGTTACATTGTGGTTGTTGCAAAGACACAACAAAACAAGTCATGAATCAGACTGGGTGTGTTAAACTGTGTCAGTCATGAGTTTACTCTTTAATTAAGGCTTAAAAAAACAAGATATAAAGTAAGAAAAGTCCATAACTGTTAAGAAAGAAAAAAAAAGTATCATCAGCCACAATAATAAAATAAAAATGTTATCTGCTCTCACCCTTTTTTCATTTGTTTGTAGTTTTACTTTTTAAAAAGTCTGGCAAACAAAGTGTAATTTCTTTAACTTTGTGACAATCAGGGCATTTATGATGAAATGCACTCCTTTGACGTCAACATTATTCTTTCCTTCGTTTCCTTTTTCGTCAAAACTATTACTTAACACATTCAAATCATGAAGTCATTAACATTCAGTATAAACATCTAACACAGTTTGAATTTGGTCATGGACCAATTACAGAACCTTTGACTTGTGAGTCTTATTTTAAACAACACCAATGCTGAGAGACAATGTACTGGATGAGGAGAGAGTGAACAGTAATCTGTTAAATGGTCTGTGGAGATTCACGGCAGACGCAGGGTCAAGAAATACTCCTCTCGCTTAACAGTGTAGACGAGGGGCAGAGCACAGACACACTCGACGGTTCAGACTGAAGCAGACATCAGGGATCAATTTAGATGCTTATTTTATCAGTGTGTTTCTGCTCTTTCAGTACATTCTTCTCTTTCTCTGTGGCAGAGAGTCACAGTGTGCTTCAAACAGACATTAAGTGAATATGCGTGGTGTCATTAGAGAGTTGTCCTTGAAAGACCGGCTGCAGGTTACGTTGGTAATGAGGTGGTCGGGACTTGCTAGGGTAATTTTATATGTCTGTAAATGGACCCAAACCAAGAGCCTGTGACTTAAATAAATGCAACACCCTCTCGCAGCAGTCCCATTGCAAGAAAGGTGTCTAAAAATAAAAAAATAAAAAAATGAATCTGATTATAGTCTTTCAAAATGGCATACATTTTTCTTTACATTTCTACCAATAATCATTTTTATAAAGAAAGATACAAATGATCTCAGACTCAGACCTGCATATGACACAAGTCTCGGTTTACCAGTGGAGTAAGTACTGGAGTACTACATTTTTTCCTAAGTTGTAACTTTTTGGCGCATACTTTTCATGAAGCTTAGATTTGCAGCAGAACCAATGAGGATTTAGGGTTTTTTTCGGGAAATTTAGACAATATTCAGCACTGAGTTTTTTTCATGAATAGTATTTGTATGTTTAAATTGTCTATTGGAGGCCCACAAGACAAGAGACTTTTCTAATGGGTGATACACACCAACATGTCTGCTCTGTATCTGTTAGAAGAAGAGGCAACGCTCTCTTTTTTTTCAACACAGACTTTCAATACAGTAAACACCCTCGTATAATCAAAACTAAGATATGTCACCCGAATGACAGCTTGTACTTGGCGATTCAAATGCAATGACTGTTCTTTTTCTGCTGCAGCACTTATATCATCGTGCTGCATCACCCTCTGTTTTCCTGCAGCCCCATATACTCTGTAGAGCTGAGTTATTTGGCATTTATTTTAAAATCCAGTGATTTAAAATTTCCTTCACTGCAGTTTAAGGCCAAAGTATTTTTCCGAAACTGTTTTTTTTTTCCACAGAGTTTTAAAAAGGGACCCTGCTTGGCATATTTTTTCTCTCACTCGTGTGGCAACGTTTACAGGGAATATGAATAACTTTATTTGGACCTGCCCTGAGCAACTTGTGAGTGTGTGAGTGCTTATGAAAGTGTCAGGCTCAGGAGTTAGTAGGGAAGGCCATTATTGTTCATCTGTTTGCTCGATAAGAACAATTCATTATGTGATTTAGTGAAATATGCAGGAATAAAGGTCCTGGCATGAAATCATTTTGCCTTTTTCTTCGTAACGACATGTTTAGATATTTTATTTTTGTCTCTTATGGTACAGTGTTTTGATGCATGGGTTCTGCCTGTGGAATCTATTTGCATGCAAATTTTTACATTTCCTTCCGCATCAAATGCTTACTATGATACATGTACTGCATTTCACCAAACAGACAAGGTGAGAGGGAACCTCACTCGGATTGGATCTAATTGTTTCTTTGGGATTGTTTGTTCGTGTGTGTGTATGTGTGTGTGTGTCTGTGTGTGTGTGTGTGACAGGGTGAGAGTGACACAGTAGAAGAAAGAATGGAAAGGGGAACATGCATATTTACCTTGATACTTATTTATCCACTCTTATATGTTTTGTCCAATCTCATTTGTTCCTTTAGGTCATCGAGAAAATTCCTCCACCTGTGATTTCAAGCCCTATTCCCCCGTGCCCTTGGCTTCCCGAGGTAAGACACTTCTGAGTTGAATTCTTTAACCTTTTCCCTTTGTTTTACCTCTGTAATTTCAACTTCAGAACAGCGACTGAAGTTAGATTTGTAAGCTCTACATATAATATCAAGCTTAATTATGATATATGCAGTATTATTATATTACAGTCATACACAATGGTCATCATATTAATTATAAATCAGTTAATCCTTAGAATTTAATATTTTATAGCATATGGCACATCTTCCATAAGAGAGAGATAATGTATCTGTAGTGTCTATCCCTTTGTTATGGTAAAGAGCATACACCTTCTTAATGTTGACAGTGTCTCTATCCATCACGTCTTTCAAAGCCAGAACTTTGCCAAGTACGGTATGCTTTTCCCTACCTTATTTAAATCCATGAAGAAAACACACACACACACACGCAACACACACACGCAACACACACGCAACACACGCACGCACACACACACACACACGCACACACGCACATACGCACACACACACACACACGCACGCACGCACGCACACACGCACACACAACACAGTCGTTTTCTGTCGCCCTGGATCGACAGCACAACCAGCAGATTATAGCCGACCCATTCAAATGTAAATTACAAGTTCAGATTTTGTGTGAAAAAGGTAGAGAGAAAAACAAGAGCGTCTCGGACAACGGGAGAGAGACGGAGCGAAGAATAAGCCTCTAGTCCTGAAATCGCTTCACGGGGACAGAGAGAGGAACCTGAGCGAGTGCATAATGCAAAGCCCAATATAGTTCATGTAATGTTTCCACTGATTGTTCCATAGCTAACCCCCACGATGCGATCGGTCATGATACATAAGAATGAGCTTGTATTCATGACTCCTTGGTGGAGTAGAATATCAGTGTGTGTGCACGTGTGTGTGCGTTTGTGTGTGCATGTATTTGTTTCCAATGTTATTTACTTGATTGTGTCTAAGTGGGGGTGTGGGATCAGTGGCTGGCCTTTCTCCAGCTCCACTTAACTTCAGGAGGGGAAGAAGGACAAAAGCCATCAGGGAAGACAAGGACAAATCATCTTTAGATGAAGTGTTTTAAGTGCTCTGATTCCCCTCCCACGTCATCACTGTGAATTAGGTGCCCTGTGCTCACTGCTAAGGGTGGAGAATATAAACAATGCCAAGGGAACGGATGTTAAGCGAATGAAAGTGGAAAACCATGAGGGTGTCTATCTCTGTCAGCCTCGTAAATCTCTGTTCCCTTTGCTATGCTGCTTCCACACAGCGATATCTGACAACCTGCCAGCCGAGCTCGGAGGGGTTGCGTGCGATGTGGTCTGGTCGATCCTGTTCTTAGCGGTTTCAACCGTGGCAGACGTTGCAGGCAGAGCCGTGTCTTTGTTTTATGCAAATCCATGCATATGAGGTGGGTTGGCGGATGCGAGGGGGGGGGGGGGGGTTGATGAGCAGTCTGGCCACGTAGCTCCAGGAGGACAGACTGAGTGATGGAGACGGAGAGCCAGGTCTCTGTATCCTTGCCTGGGGAAAGAGTGTCCTGACTCCGGCCTGGACGGCCTAGTCACCACCAGGACACTGCGCCCCTGTGCCTCTACCCTGCCGTTGCGGAGAGAAATATATTTTTCCCAGCCACATCCTCTGTGAGGAATTGGATTTTGCGAGGGACCTAAAGAGAGGTCAATGTCGTGTGGGACTTCCAGTGCGTCTCACCTGAGACCGGTGTGAGAGTGTGCTATGAAGGCAGGCACGCCTCAGGGGTTTGCCACTGCAGAGAGACACTGAAGTTCAGAGCCCAGCCGGGAGCTGGAGCACCCAGAATCTGCTGACAAAGATAAAAGGCCAGGTGTGTTTATGTGCACAGTAAGTGTGTGAAAGAGGCCGTGAGAAAGGGAGAAGACTGCGAGATTGGGGAAGCGGATATGAGTGTGTGTGTGTGTGTGTGTGTGTGTTTTCTTTGAGTGCATGTGCATGTGTGTGTGATCACATTGGCATAATGTAACAGGTACACAAGGCCACCAACCACGTGACTGGTGTACAGCAGGGTGAGTGGGTGAAACCTGCTAAAACAGTGTCACCACACACTGTAAATAAACACAACGAAGTGTCTTTTCCTCCCTTATGTCCGTGTGGTTGCACTGTGCAGAACATTGAATATTTTCAAAGTAGTTTTGAACCCCCATCCTCTCTCTCTCTCTCTCTCCTTCTCAGAGCTTTGCTAACAGTAACGGTTAGTCGGAGGCTCCTCTATCACACAGAGCTCTATTTCTGGGCGCTAGGATGTTGAGTCGTTGAGGGCAGATGAAATCGATCCAAATTGACCTGTCATGTGGAGGAGAAAATGAATGAGATAGAGGAGGGGCACAGAGGCCAGGGAGAGGAGGGGGGCCAGTGCAGAAGTACAGAAACAACCTCCTGCTCCATATGGGTCAAAAGTCAGGGGATGATTTATTCAAGACTGGGTGTTATCCCTCCCCCTCCCCCTCCTCCCCCGCCCCGCTCCACCTGCCTCTCGGAAAGGAGTGAGAAACTGGAGACTGCTCAGGAGGAGCTGACTATATTTAGCCTTGGTGGCCAAAGACACTTTGGTCTAACTTTAAACTCAAAATTACAGATATCCATGTACAGTGAGATGGGCACAGTTTGCGTCACCACATGGCGCCCTGTGAAAGTTTCTCAGTTTGGACCGATCTCAGACGGAGGAAAGAATGTGTTTCTCTGTGTGTGTTATCCATCACAGAAGACTGTACATACTGACCGGTAGCCACATTCGGCGGAGTGATCCTACATTAAACCTGACGTATTGGTACTACATATGATAACAAAAAAAAAACTCAATCAAATTTTACATTGGATTGTGAGAAAGAGAAAGAAAGAAAAAAAGAGGGAACGGAAGAAAGAAAGAGAAAGAAAGACAGACAGAAAGATAGGAGTTATGGCTGCATTTGTATGTGAAGTGGTGCTAGATTTAGCCCAGTGTATTTGGGCAGAGCTCCACTTTGCTAATTATTTTCCTGTGGCAGAGTTCTCAGCATGGCACCCCTCCTCTCTCGCTCGGAGGAGAGAGGCTCAGCGCTAAGTGCTTAGTCAGCCCTGCCCCGGGTGTGAGATACCGTTGGGTCTCTGGTGGACTGTCGGGGAGGCGGAGCAGCACGGGGCCGAGTCATTGGAAGGGCAAAGGCTTTCATGAGAGGCCAGGCCCATCATCGCCCATCAGCGAGGGGAAGGGAAGTAAAATACTACTGTCGACAGTCTGCGAGTGCTCAGATTGGTCTCGCCTCAATCCGCACCGTCGTGAGGCTGTCGGAGATGGTAGTTTTCTGATTGTGGACACCGGATGCCACTGGCAAAGGCCTCCGTAACCCAGTCATTGCGGACACAGTTGTTTCTAGCAATTAGCAAAGACTAGGACATGAAAACATATTAAAAATAATACTCCTGCCTTGTTTTCTGCACAAATACCAGTGATTCAGTCCAAAGGAAACCATCTGCTTCTCTCCTCCGTCCCTCTCTATTTATACTCCAATGTCAAACTTGTCTTTCTCTCTATCTCTTCCCCTCTTTTCATATAGCCCCTCCTCTGTCTGCCCTGCTATCCTCAAAATGACTCTCCTCCCTCTCACAAACAAACTTATCTTCCTTCCCCTCACCTCTGTTGCCAACGTCACTTTCCCTCCCTCCCTCCCTCCATCGCTCCCTCGCCGCCTCCCTCCTCCTCACACTGCACCTGCTCCCCTCCCGCTCTCTCCGCTCCCTCTCCAGACGTCACTTTTCCCCTCCGCACCTCCTCCACTCCTATTCTCCCCCTCGTTAGCTTGATGAATGGCTTCACTGCGGGGAAAGTGCTGATTTTCATCCCTCTGTCTGATTTCTGCTGGCTGTTATTAATTTCAAACACTCAGAGAAAAGCAAGTGAGTCAATAAATAAGGAAATGAACACAATTCATCCTGCCATACAGCGACTCTCACAGTCATTCACCCGGGGTGCGGGTCCTCTGTGGAGGCCGGCTGCTGCATTTACACTGATAGAGTTCAGCTGCACCGGTGAATCACAACATATTTCTGTGTTTTATAAAACGAGAGTAAAAGTCGCCCGGTGCCACTGCATCATATCAAATGTTTTTTTCGGAGTATTTTCAGTATCTTGCTTCACTCAGACAAACAGGACCAGAGGGAGACAGAACGGTGCAAAGTAAATAGCTCTGAAGAGACCTGCAGCGTCCTCTCTCGTCTTTCATCTTTCACACTCGTGCTCCGTTTGAGAAATGTATACAGAGGGCGACAATGGGACCAGAGATCAGAAAAGATACCGGGTGAAAAAGAGGCGAGGAGAGCGTCAACCTTACAGAGTTATGGCTGCACGTTAAACGATGCTTTCCTCACAGTGTGTCGGGCCGCTCTGTGTCTAAGTGCACATTACTTACATTCCAGGCATAATGCATTGTGTTCGCCCGTTAACATCAAACACAAATAGCCTTTGAGACGATGTGATTCTCTCGGTGTTCTGCTGTCAGACAAGAACGCTCGCACCATAAGTTGTTCTTCTCTATTTTATGTGTTTAATTAAAATGAGTTAGGATATTTAATCAATCGACGATCGCCGTAATGCATGCACAGACACAGAAACGGAAAGCCTGAGATATCATCAGGCTGTTTACAAAGCGTTACGACAAACAGTCTGGTGGAGCATCCTATTAATACATTTCTGAGGCTCGCACACGCACACACACACACACACACGCTATAATGCTTTTGTTTTCCTTTCCTCCGACTATAAAAACAATATCTGGTACCATATTAATAAACATACAGATTTTACTAGGGCCAGCACTTCCTTAATTTGCTGGTGTGTTCCCCACAACTCACTATATCATTGATTTCAGCTTTATACGACTGTCCAACTGAATCAGTGCTCAAACTTGTGACTGTGAACCAGCGATGGTGAGTGGAATTTAATACAGGTGGTTTCCATGTATGGTGGAAAGAGTCTTTTGTCCCTCACACTTTGTGTTGTGAGAAAAGAACAGCACTGGCCTTTGACCTGCAAGTTCGAAAAGTACTAGAATTTCCGCTCATGCAGTGAGGAGAGGGAGGCACGAAGGAGCCAACTTCGGCATTGCACATGTTTTTTTGTTTTTTTCAGTATCTCAAGTATTATTTGGGCTAACGGTTGTAGTTTGACAACTTTGGCAGTTAATGGATTCCCAGAGGGTCTATTGCCGCCACTGTAGACTAAATATACAGCATGTGAGAAATATTGATAGGGAACAAAGATACAAACATAGTTATTATGTTTTAGAAAGGTGAGGGTTTTTTTTTTATTTTTACTTCTCCAGAAATTGCGAAACACATTGTGTCCAGTTACAGAGCAGAATCCAACACTGACACAAGATGTACACAGCTGTAAATACCCCACTGAGTTTCTGCCATTCCTCATTCAATCTATGAATAGAAAAATATATCTTGAAAGCTAAACACAAAAAGTCATCCAAACTTTTGCTTTAGGGTAACATACATTCAAAAGATGAGGCGAGGAGAGCGGCCTGCATTAGTAGGAGCTGCTGGGGTAGTGGAGCCTGTATGTCTGCTTCATGGCTCTGCGAGCGCAGACATAACTATTGTGTTTACAACGCTGAGTTGGTCTTACTGTTAAATTATTGGGGTGGGGGTGCGTTAAAGGAGGAGGAACAGAGGGAAGGGTTGGGGGGGAGTAAATATTTGTCCCTCTCTCTCATAGTTCTGGTTAACCAGGCTGAAGAATGCTTTTTGCGTGCTCTAATTACAGAGTTTGGGTAGTGTCACCCTTGGACAGCGCGTGGCCTCAGAGAGCGGACAGAGGAGAGCTCTCTGTGGCGACCGGGCCTTAAAGTGTGGAGGCTGAGGAGCGACACGCGCCCGCAGGTCACCTCACTACCAAAGAGGCATGTTTGGTTAATAGCCCTGTGCCGCGAGGTTACGTTCTGTGTCACAGAGGCACACCCAGGCCAGAACAAAGTGTAACCTCCGTTGATCAACTTTTTCCAGACCCCTGGGAGACAAAGTTGTGGCAGAGACAAAAACAGAGAAAAGAGACCCATATTTCAGGGAACTATTTTTATTCTCCCTCACACACACTCACACACACTTGTGCAGCCTCTCTATTGAACGTACACAACATCTTCACTGCTCTGCGAGGCTCTTCTTCTTTTCTTCTTCTTTGTGACCTGGCCATTAAAAGAGAGCGATGAGTTCACAGCTGATAGTCTCTGGTTGCGAACAGTGGAGAGCAGTGTAGGATGACATTATCGGAAGTGGCTGCATATAGACATAAAAAAAAAAGAAAAACACACATTCACACAAACAGAAAGAGAATACTATGGTGCACTTTTCTCAGCATAAACTTCTGTCCGCTTGGATTACACTAATGACCCCTGACAAACCATAATAAGACACATGCATCACTATGGATACAAGCCATGACCAAAGGAATGGCTTTTTGACTTTCTGCTGCATGAGACTCTCTTTAGCAAAAAAACTAAAACATCATTAGTTTCCTGTGTGTCCTTAAACCAATAGGTCATGGTTTTAAAAAAAAAAAAAAAGAAAGAAAAAAGAAAGAGTAAGATGCAAACAAATGCATTCTCAATATACAACCTGATGTACCACAACTGCTATTAGTGAGAGGGATGTGAGGGGAGGGTGATGGAGAGGGACAAAGCTCTCCCTCCCTCCCTGCGGCCTGAAGTGGAATAGTTGTGGTGACGGGTTTTGACAGCTGAGGGAGCGAGGGAGCAAGAGGGGAGTATCACTCCAAAATCCTCGGGAAACAGGAGGGAAGATTCATTTAGGATGAAGAGCCCGCTGTATACACACACTCTCTTAGGCCGTCTGCTTTTGTCCTTCTCACTTTTAGACACACACAGAAATGTGGACAAGTCACTTTTTTTCCTCACACTTTGGGTAACAGACACTTATTGTGGGAATTATTCCTCTAAATCTCTAGTCACTACATTATCATAATGATTCAGCCAATAAGTATTAATACAGACCCTGTCACCCGGATCCCCAGGGTCAAAATGAGACATACATCAAACACATATGTCATTGGAGAATTAGTTGCACACAGGACCAGCACACTGGCACTCATTTCCTTCCCCCGTCTCTTGATAGTATCCCTAATAGACCTCTCTCCCACTGGCACATTGCTGTTACAACATTCACCTACTATTGCTTTAATGAGATGTCTGCGCCGTTATGCGTGTCCGTGTGTGTGTGTGCCTGTGCATCTGTGTGTGTGTGTGTGTGTGTGTGTGTGTGTGTGCGTGTGTGTGTTTGTGCGCATGTGTGTGCCCGTGCATCTGTGTGTGTGTGTGTGTGTGTGTGTGCCCGTGCATCTGTGTGTGCCTGAGAAAGAGAGATGTTGCCGATCCTTGTGGCCCTGTTTATCTCAACCCTTGTGTCGGAGTAGAGGGAGGTCAGAGGCAGGGCTGCATGTATCCATCTCCATTCCCACGGCTGCTGTCTCACAGGCACAGTGGTCACAGGAGAATGAAAAGACTATGGATTTTTTTTCCTTCCTCCTCCTCCTCCCTACACTCACCAGAGCAGGAAGATTAGACAGAAGATGAGCATAGCCTGGCCCATTCAAAGCAGCTCTAAGCCCCAACACTGGAGGCATCTGACCTAAGCTCTGTGGTTCATGGAGCACAAATGCACACAAGAACAACACACACACACACACACACACACACACACACACACACACACACACACACACCGTCTAAGATAAGATTGCATGGTTCACTTTTCCGGTTCAAAGCTTGGTCACATTGTGGCCGGGTGTTAAACACTGGTTCGGTGTGCCCTTCAACACGCTCCAAGCACAGGTACACACACCAAACACTGACAGAAGTCAGCACTAACACTCCCTCCTCAACAGCCCCGGATGGGGAACAATAAAATTGACAGGGAGGGAGGAGGAAGCAAGAGTGAGAGACAAGGAATCTGATGAGGGCAAAAAAGAAAGAGGGAGATCCAAAGCTCTGCTGCTCTCAGTAGCAATTTAAAATAATTTCAGTTTAATTAACAAGTCTCCCCCTCCTTCTCTTCCTCAACCAGAGTGCATGAGAGACCCCGTGACTGAAATCTGACAGTGTCCAGTCCACTGATATCTGCTACCACAGACGCCTCCTCCGCTCCACTCTGTTCTATCCACGCACACACACTTGAACATGAACACAGGTCGGCCGACAGGCAGTACCAAGATTTTGAAAGGGTAGTGAGCCAAACAAAAAAGGGAGCACAGGCTTAACTTGGAGCTCGTCACGTTCCTTGTGCGTTTGCTAGTGTAGTTTTTGACATACATGACACCATTATTTGTACAAAAAATAGGTAAATAAATTATGTATTTTGGGAGTTTTCATGTGTCTCACCTCTACTGAGAAATAATCGTTAAAGAGTTTAGCTTCCTACCTGCAACTCGTATGGAAATTTTGATGAAAATATACATATATATATATATATGTATATATATATATAGGAAATAAAGAAAACCGAGAAAGTGTGGGCGAGCAGCACAGTATGAACTAAGCAGGGACTGAAACGGTATGTTGTCTCTACTTGCAGGGGTTACCTGATAAACTAAAAAGAGCAGATAAAAACTTCGAGCAGGCGGGTCGTGAGCAGCACGCAATGACAAGCACTGCTAAAGTGTGTGACACATCGGGGGAGCTACCGGCAAATATTAAACATGTTTGATTCAGACAGGAGTTATTGAAGTCACGGTTTCGTTGCTTGGGAACAGTGGGGGCGGATGAAGCGGCAAAGCGACACACTGTTAAACGTGTGTCTTGACAATTTAACTCCTTGTCAAACCTGACGTGAATCATTCTAGTTTGTAAAGGGGTGCCTGCCTTAACAACGAAGGCCTCTGGGTAGCGTGAAGCTAAGGAGTCAAACTGCCAATTGATGGTTTAACACGCAGATAAACTGAGGACCCCCCTTGAGATTCAAGAACCTCACTTGAGATAATTGCTCGGTCACTTCGTCTCTAGTGGGATCATGGTCAAACTGTTGACACTGTTCTCGGTAACTGATGTGATGTGACAGCTGACTACAGACTTTCTGCTGCTTCACAGGAACAATCGCGGTAGGAAATGGTCAGTGGCAGTTATGGATAAGTGTATGTGTGCGTGTGCGTGTGTGTGTGTGTGTGTGTGTGGGCAATGTGTCAGGTAGCCTGGTTTCTGAGCGTTGGCTCATGTGAACGTGTGATCGGCTACTGTTATTCACACGTGGCTCCAAACTGCCAACATCAGCATGTCACTGTCTGTAAAAGAGATGGAACGAGAGAAAAAAAAGAAAAAATAGGGGGGAGAAAAAGACAGAAAATATAGAAGTAGCTCTTTCCAACAGTTTGAATTAATTTAAACTTGGTGTGCCTCGCTATGAAACCAACATGGGGTGTGATCGAGTGATGACAAACTGTGACCACAAATGTATGGAATAACCTGCTCCAACGGGGTATCCGTTTACACGTGTGTGTGTGTGTGTGTGTGTGTGTGTGTGTGTGCCCGCGCCCAGAGCACAGCACCATGTCTGCGTCATTTCGTAATTTGGGGGATTTGTTGGTTGTCACGGACACACAGAGCGGTTACAGTGAACAGGAGGTAGGTGCGGTGGCATAAGCAGGGTGCTGTGCACTTACCATACACAATAGACCTACATATGGAAGGTTCAAGGGCGTGCATACACACATGCACACACATCTTATCGTGATACATAAAACCTTCCACAGAAAAATATTACTGTAACTGTCGTCCATTTCAAGACAAATTTTCTTGCAACATTTCTATGCCTTGCCATATAGTTTCTTATTTAGAGGGAGCACATTTTCCCCCCCCAGTCTGTGAATAGATATAGTACAACACAGAGTGCGTCCGCTTCCATACACTTGGCAGCATCCTGTGCACACACTGTGTGCGTGCTGTAAATAGCCAGAGTGTGTCGTGCATCTCTGCTGTGTTTGGACCTATTTTAGAGCTGACACAGGAAACAGGGCCATTCTGACAGCCACCCTGCCAGCCGGTACTGCACAGAACACAGCAGCCCCGGAACCTTCTGTCTCACACACACACACACTCTCACTCTCTCACACACACTCTCACTCTCTCACTCTCTCACACACACACACACACACACACACACACACACACACACACACACACACACACACACACACACACACACACACACACACACACACACACACACACACACACACACACACACACACACACACACACACAGATTTTTCCATGTTAACAACCTACCAGTGCTTCATCCACCTCATAGACGTCCATGGATCATTTAATTTCCTTTTTTTAAGTCAACATCTCTCTCTTGCCTTCCAGTTTTCCGCAAACTCTGCCTGGCAGGACCTTTAACAAAAGACCCCTGCTGTGTCACTTGGCGGCCCCGTGTCCTGCACATGTCCCTCCTTGTCTTCAGCATTGCACATTTCAAACCGTAGCAAAGCGACGCTTTCACTTCTGAGCGACCTAAACAGGGTGTAGCGGCTTTGCTGTGTTACATATCCCCGCATAATAAGCAAAGCGATAACTCCGGCAGACGGGAGCTCAATTACCCAAGACGCAGGTTTCTGCTTTCAGCTACATAAGACAGCTGGAGAAATGGCGCAGTACACAAAGTTAATTTGGAGTTCATTCATGTTGAATCTCTTTCCTGTTCTGGTTCATTTTTCCTGTACTGTATTGCTTTAAAAAAAAATGTTTATTCCATTTGTCCACCTGGGTGACGTAATTTAATATTTCACTAAATATTTTTTAAGGGTGTTAGAGATGCAGAAGTCCCAACTCAGTGTGTTAAAAACTAAATGAAGCCGCATCTCCATAATGTGACAGTGCTAGATCATTTACAGACTGTAGCACACACACACACACACACACACACACACACACACACACACACACACACACACACACACACACACACACACACACACACACACACACACACACACACACACACACACACACACACACACACACACACACACACCTCTTCAAAGGCAGTAGCAGAGACCCACTCACCAGCCTCTCATATTTGGGCTGGAAGATAAATTCTGCAGGCTGCTGCTGCCTCCTATGTAATTATGTGTATGGTGATGTGCTTTTACAGCCTGCCTAACAGTCGGAAATTATCTCCCGGAAATGAAGTCCAATTAATTGTGGCACTTTAAATGCGTGCGTGTGTGTGCAGAAACACTGTAATGACACTTAATGGGAAATTGGCTCCTGTTGAAATATTTTATATACAGTAGAAGTCGCGATTAGAAACAACCTTTTATGATCCTTACAAGAGTAGATTGCTCCTTTTTTAACATAGAGGCACGCATACTGTTTCCCTTCTTGAATAACTTAGATATGAGAAAAAGCGATTGGTCTCACACTAGATGCATGTAACCATGATGTAGAGATGTGTCACCTGTGTTACATATCAACCCCATATTTCTCTCCCCACACAGTATTTCCTGTAACTTCCTACCGCCAGGTACTGAATACAATTATAAAATACCAGAAAATACATTTGAAAAAAAAAAATAGACAGGTAAAATTATTTTGAGTTAGGTATAGGTGCACCCTAGTAATCTAACCTAAAATGGGAAAGTCTGTAAAAGGAAACCGCAGTCTTGTAGGGTCAGTGACAAACTGTTTCACGCCACAGTAGCTCTCTATTGTGGGACGCACTGTGATGAGTAGGCACTTTAGCAGAACAGCACATTTTGTTATCGTCCATGGGAGTCTGTCTCTTCTGCCCAGAAACAACCCATTCATAAGTTTAATGCTTATATATACTGTATATATATATATATATATATATATATATATATATATATATATATATATATATATATATATATATACTGTATATATATATATATATATATGTTTCATTTATCACTCAATCAATGATTACATTTTCTCATAGGAATTCTGAATGTATACACCGACTGAGATTCCCCATGACTTATTATTCCTTGAACTATTTAATCAATAGACGTAAATTTAAAAAAAAAAAAAAACCTCTTAAAATGCATGTGTTTAACTGCTTTCAAAACAATCTTCACTTGAGGAAAATTACACATCTGTAGTCAGAGTTTGGGATTATTTGGACGATCACCTCAGAAGATTTGATAACTCATTAGCTTTTCACAGGACATGAGAGGATTTAAACATTAAACCATGTGATCTCAGGTCTAATTGTCTGATGGATAAACTGCCTCTGCTCACCTAAAAAAAAAAATTAAGCCATAAATAACGGGAGTCGTATTGACATTTTGTTAAATCTGGAGTTAATCACTTTGAATTGACTGTATCGTGTAACACTTACTCTAAGAGAGATGTTTTCTCATGTATGTTCATATGGATGTCTGTGTGTGTGTGTGTGTGTGTGTGTGTGTGTGTTTACATTCACCTCCGCATGTATATTTACTCTTTTATGTTTTTAACACTCACATTCACTTGCACATCACCTCCGGTCATTCTGCCCTGCTTGGTTAGACACAGCCGCTCGCTGGTCTCAGTGCACGTGTGCATCTGTCTTACCATGTTAGGGCCGACTATAAGGCCCATTCGGCTCGGCAGCATCGCATGTAAATGGCAGCGGAGTGGCGTGAGTGTCAGCCGGAACGTGTGCTTGGCAGGCGGTGGCTATGCTATTAGCAAGCGCTAACAGTTTTATTATTAGAAAATAAACGGTGCGCTGCAAAACTCTGAATGTTATTAGCAACTCACCATCTGGGTCCGACAGCTGTGTTCAGCCACCAACATGGCGGAACTGCTAATGGCTATATCCGAAAAATCTGCACTCTTTATCCACAACACTTTCACACTCGCTCTCCGATTGTCTATCTGCCTCTTCCTCTCTTTCTCTCCATCGCTATCTCCCTTCCCTTTGTTGGGCTTCTTGCAGACATCCAGATAAGTGATGGATAATAATCAAACACAAACATTCATTTCATGGCTGTACAAAGCTCTTTTTTTGGAACCTATGAAATTAGGATTTTTTCTTACATGACTGTTTCATTTGTAATGCCAACCTTAGGGCTAACCTTACTCTAATTTAGCTGTATGATATAAAATAACAAAAACAACAAAAAACAAATGCAGAACACAAGAAGAAATCTGGTGTGTCCTTATGCAACCTCTGTCTGCTCTCACAGAAACATGTTTTACACAGAAAAAAAAATACAGCATCTGTAAAGGGTGGAAAAAATAAGTCATAAAACTTCCAGAAAACATGCATAATATTGACTTTAATATGACCTATTGCATGGTAATGTCTAAAATATGTTGCTTCTTTTATGCAGAGGCATGAGCGTCTCTGCAGAGATACCTCTAAAACCTTTTTTTTCCCCTGCATGTGTGTTTTTCCTCGGAGATCACACAGCTTTCCGAGGCTTTATTTAAACAGATAACCTGCTACTAGAGGCCCCCAGCATCCCCAAAACCTCCCACATCCTCTTGCGTGCCTCCGCGCTTTTCACAACAAACCCCATTGAAAGGAGACACCTCCAGAAATTAACGCTGTTATTGCAGACACTGCAGAAAAAAGCCTACCCTGCAGTGTTTCTCTTTCTGCAGCAGAAAATACTTTCCTCCACTAAAACAGGCCAACTCCTTCTAGGGGAGCGTCTCCCGTGCTTGACCTAATCTACATGCATACTTACCTTCCTCATATTTAGGGACGTTGCTACCAAGCAGCGTGAAGGACTCCGCGAAGGAATCTATTTCACATATAGATGCACAGGACTAGCATACAGGAATAGGATATAGAGCAGGGAAATAGTGTGTTTTCAATTTCACTGACCCTCTTTTGTATTTTTCCATGGTTATCCAGTGTCTAATTCTATTTATCTGAGTGTTTCTTCACTCTCTGGTAGGTTTAAGGCCAGAAGCACTGCAGCTTTTCTTTAAAGCATTTTTTTTTCCTGTAAACTTTTGATTACTTAGGATGACTTTGCCTGTTTATAAAGGTTGAATGTATATTGACGCAAAAGATGAAATATCATGTTTTAAACCATATCCCGTGCTAGTGTAAAAAGAGCTGACTGTCACCAACACGTACGACAGCAATCGCAGCTACAGTATCTTATTTTACTTAAACTGTGTTTACAAAGTTACAGTGGGGGGGGGAACCATCTTGGCAATATGTATGAACACAAGTGAAAATAACGGGAGGATTTCCTGTCCCTACACTTTGCCAACATTCCATGAATGCAGCATCAGACAGACAGAAATCCTGCAGCTTATTCCAGAGTTACACAGATAGTGACATGGCCAGTACTTACTGTAAATATACTGGGCAACGGATACATTTTTTTTTTAGGACAAACATGAAAGAAACAATGTACAGTACGATGTGTCCACTGCATTGTTAAAGGAACAGCTCTCAGTCGTTGCTTTTTGATCTGAGATTACAGCATCTGTTCTCTTTGGGCCAAATTGATTCATTTTTAAATCTTCAAGAGTCGTTAAAAGAGCCGTGAATCAGTCTGTTTTAGCGGAGAACTTTGCTGTAATTTGGAATAATTATGGGGTTGGACATCTGGATGCAAGAGAGGGAGCAATTTACAGATTTGTCTGCAAGTGAATACTGAGCAAATGATTCACCCTGGCAGAAGAAAAAAAAAAATCTATCGGGCCTCGGACCTGCTGAAATACGCAACACAGCACCAACACTATGCCGGTATTTTCTTTGGAAGTACATGAATAGAGAATGGCAGGCAGTAGAGTGCACACCTCCAGCAAGGCCAAGCAATCTTAAATATGTCTTGTTTCTTACAACATGATCCACACATTATTCCCTGAGAAGCTGATGAAAATGTCTAAAAGTGACCCGGGTCCACTTCTTTAACCGAAAACACACTAATAGCTAATTGTTTCTTCCATCCCTCCACCAAGTTCGGTGCAAATCCATTCAGTACTTTTTGCATAATCCTGCTGATTACAAACATCACACCTCCTCGGTGAAGGCAACAAACCGCTTGTGAAATGATATCAAACGCCCTGCGAGCAAGCACATTCATTCGACTCTGCCTGAGGTTTGCAAAGGGACCATTTCTTTTTGATGGTGTGTGTGCGTGTGTGTGTGTTTATGCAGCTAAATGCCCACATCTGTGTGTTAGGTGGTTAATGCACTTGACTCGAGCCTGACCGCGAATCAAAGTGATGGCTGGTGAGCACCACATAAGAGAACAGAAATGAAGCAGATAAGTGTTGAGATCAAACAGACTTTCCCTCGTCGAAAGCTCCCCAAGAGGGGCAGCGGGGCTGCAGAGCACCACTCCGTGTACGTCTCACTCAGTGGAGGCAGCGTGGCAAACCGCTAACGAGGCGATAACACGGACAGACGACGAGTTAATAAGGAAGAAAAAAAAACGAGATCAATTATGTCACTTCTACTTGCTTTTTTTAGTCTTTTACTCTACAGTATTTAATAGCAGTACAGAATGTGATTTCAGTGCGTCTTTGGATATATTATGTGTTGGTCTTAAATGAGATCAGACTTGAAGTGGTCCACACAGCAGACAATGGGACTCTGAGGACAGATGAGGATCGGCGTTGATGAGAGGTTTCTGTCACTGGGCTGGCTGCGAGCCAGAACCTAATGTAGACTGTGGAGTGTGAGTGTTTGACACGACTGAATGCTGTTTGTCTGACAGCCAGCTTACTGCTCTGTGTCTGATTGCAGATCATATCCAGACCCCTTCTACTTCTTTTTTCTCCTGCTTTTTGTTTTTCTTCACTTTTTTTTTTCAAAATGCAGTTTGAGTCCTCTCCCTGCTTTTTCCTTTTCTCGTCTCCACAAGGTGTTACAACTGTCTCACGTTGATGATGACAAACCGAGGCTTTTGTGTGCTGTGCAGTGAGTCTGGCGTAGCTGCACAATAAATACAGAAACAAGAAGAATTGCGCCCATTTGTTATCTCATTTTTGGAAAAACTAGGTAGTATGGAAAAGTTTGTGCACCCCTGGGCAAATTGCATATTTTGTTCCTGTTTAGAACGACTGGTCATTGTAAATAAGTTTCTGTTATCTGTTACTTTGTTTTCTTGAAGTTGAAACACACATACACAATTCATGGTGTTTCCAGTTGGATTTTTCCATCCTCTGAAATGTCAGACATGACCATTAGGAGGAACTGTGGAGGTAAATACAAGCTCTGCCAGACTAAGACTAGAACTGCATGTCTGCAGGCCAGAAAGGCTTAAAGGGAAAAAAATTTAAAAAACACGAGGACCTGCAGGAAGGACCTGGAGTGATGGTGCTCACTGTATTTACATGCAGTAGTCTCCAGAAGGAAATTTCACCAGCAACCTCATGACGTAAGTCAAATTTTGACACATGCAAAGCAACATCTGGCTTAGCCAGATTAGTTTTAGAAAAAAGAGTTGTAGATAAAATTAAGTTAAAATAAGACCACTTTGGCCACAATCACTAAATGTGTTTTGGGGGGAAAAGGAGTAGCATTTGATGGAAAGCAAACCTTGCCGTCTGTTAATATGGAAAAGGAAATATCCTGCCGTGACGCAGCCCATCCCTCTATCTGTGAATTCACAGATAGAGGGAATGATCTCCCACTAAATATCAGCAGAGTCTGGGCACAAATCCTCTGCAGTCAGTGAAGAAAGTAAAGCTCAAAAGAGGCTGGCTTTTCTAGAACAGGACAATGATCCAAAGTAGAACTCAGAATCCACCATGAGCTACTTCAAGAAACACAAGCTGACGTTTTTGGAACGGCTCTCATAGTCCCCTGAAACTGAACGGCATAGAAAATCTGTGGGCAGACCTTAAAGACAGAGGATGCGTGTGCTAGACGTCCTAACGACATCTCAGCAGTCGCAGGGATCTGCAGGAGGAGTGAGCGAAAATTCCTGAATCGAGAACAGAAAGACAATTAACTGCGACAGAGCTACTGTGTTTACAAACTGTGATATCTGCCTGAGGGGGAATAGTAAGTACCGACTAAGAAAGAGTGCCCAAACTGCTGTACATGCTGTACAATTACTTTACTCACGTTTAATCACCAACAAATTTAACTAAATACGTCATTTGTACAGTGCTGCACAAACATTTCCATACAACTGACTGTCCAGAATTTTTTTTTTTAAACGTGTACAGTTCTGCTCTTTTTCTAAACCTATGGACGGGGTAGTAATCTGACAAAGCTCTGGGATTATTACACACTCTCCCTATCGGTCTCCCTCTGTCATTGGCTAATTCATCTCAGGTCCCATCAGCGTCCATCCAGGAACTGTGTTCTAGCTGACTCTATTCATGACAGGGCGGCAGACTCAAAGACAGCTTTATACCAGAACGTCCTCCATACCGACGGCCAAATTGTTCCGAGGGAGAAACACTGACGTTCCTTATCCATTGTCCCTGCGGTGCAAATTCAACCACAGAGCAATGAATACAACAGAAATATTTTTTTTGCACTTGAAATAAGGCTTGTATTCAGCTTCCTCTCCTTTTGTGTTTCCTCGGAGTAATACTCCAAAGTTGTTTAGGTTGTTTTTTTTAAAAAGGGGATTGATTTGATAAGTTATGTCTCAACTAAAGGAAATGCAAAGAGTGTGTGCGTATATGAAGGGGTGTATGTTGCGAATGCTGCATTGAGGAAAAAAAAGGCTTATTACACAAATGGACTACGCAAGACAAAGACTCTGATATTATCATAATTAAAAGTGCGCAGCGCCATATGGTGAGGGAGAGGAGCCGCACATAAACAATCAAATTGAAAGCCTATCAGTGCACAGAAAATACCTGAAATGCTCATTTTTCAGCTGAGTGAACTGAGTCTTAACATATATGTGTTCACAACCTTCTCCTCTCCTCGCCCTGTAGGAGCGCACATGCCTGGTCAGTGCCCTGCGCCCGCTAGGGGTCTACAGAATATGCTCCAGGAATAGTCCAGTCACGTGGCCGCTCTGTGGGATCCGTTGTCCTGGCAGGAAGCTGTTATATGGTTACAGTTATTTTTGCTGTCTGTCTGGGGATAGTTTTTACTGCGCTCCCGAGGATCAATAATTGTCATAAAAAGACTGCGTCACCCGGTGCCCTCTTTGAGCAGGACAGTGAGGTGGTGTGTCTAGGTTAGGGTGGTGTGTGTTTGTGTGCGCGCCTGTACATGTGCAAGAGTAACATTTTTGGTTGTATTTAGTCGTGTGAGCTTGTAAAAGTGAGTGAGTATTTGGGTCTTTGTGTGCACATGCAGTGCCTGTTACTACAGTATATGTTTGCGACCATTTATTTGCATACATATAAATACATATAGAAACTGTTAGTTGTTTAACACAATGTGGAAATTGTGAAATATGATTGTGTGCAAGGAAGCGAGCTGCTGGTTTGTGTGGTGTTTTAAACATCTGATATGGGGTTGAGGCAAAATTGGTTCACGTTTATTTTGTTGAATTGAACTCCAGCTTTCTCCCCGGGATTTTTTTAAATCTGTGTTAGAATTCCAGCTCTGCTATTTTGTATCGACTTTACTGTTTGAACAGCTGCACCCGTCTGCTCCGCCGTTTGCCTCTTTCCATCTGGAGGACCACACCACATCCCTGTCCAGAGCATGTCGGCCGGGTATCTGTGTTTCTCCTATAGCTTGTCTACTGTATACAGTATATGTGTCACCATAGCCCTGAAGCTTCAGTCAGCCCTGGGGACTCAGAGAGGACGTCCTATAACAGCGCAGGCAACGGAAGCCGGCTCCCAGCTAATTGGTTCCTGTGTTAACGGCACACAGAGACAGAGACAGAGTCAGCACTTTCTCTCCCTCTTCCCTCGTTCCCTCTCCTTTTTCCCTTTCTCCATCTCTCCCTCCTTCCCTGCCAACCACAGATGCCGCGGGTTTGACATCCCTTCAGGACACATGCCTGAGCTAATATGTACATTGCTGGATGTTTGTGTGTTGTCAGAGAATTCGGGCGTGCTGCCGCTGCCAGTTTGACGGATAAACAATTTCGCATTTGTAGTAAAAAATTTCCTGCTTGTGAAATCTTTCACAATCTTCCTTGTTTCAATGTCTATTTCTTGCTGCTACACCTGCAGTCTTGTCCGTCACAGTCTCCTTCTGCCGTTTGCGTCCGTCTCGACCCACAGCCCTCTCCGTGGGCACAGCAGGTCAAGGTCACTATTAAGCTGCGTTTATGTTGCACCTCCCCCCTGAAAAAGCAAACCAACCCTCCTTTGGCTGATTGCCCCAATGACAGAGAAGGTAGACTCCAGCCCAGGTAATAGGGTGTGGGCAGCCTGTGGGTGCCTGTGCTCTAAAATGTTGCTTCCCAAGTGTGTGTGTGGCTTCTTTTCTGTGAGAGGAGATGACTGCGAAGTGTATCCCACTGAGTTGGAGTGAACCTGAACAGATCATGGACTTTTCCCTGCACTGATCACAGAGGAGGTGTGTAGCTGGCCACCGGCAGCCGCCATGTGTTTATCATCACAGGATGTCCTCTCGCAAACGGGCTCAAACTTTGTCAGCCTCTCGCTAACTCACACTCATGAGGTGTTATCCTCGGCATTCTGAGCACACGGCATGTGTATTATGTTTCCAACAAAACACATTTGATAGTTGAAATGAGATCAGGAAACGGGGCTGATCTGCCCACGCAGAGCTTTAAAAAAAGTACGGTGCCCTCTCACATAGAGTGACGCCTTGCGAGACAGAGCCCTGTCTCCTGTCACTCTCCTGTAAAATCACTGGGCACTTCCTCCAGCCTGTCGACTCCAGGGCTGACCTCCTCTACGAGGGTGACAGCCCGAGCTTGGCCTCTTCTTTGCCCCAGTGCATTAAACATTGATGGAGCTGTAAGAGAAGGCTGGAGTCTGTCTCCTTCTGTGGTTTGGCCCTCGCCTATAGCACGTCTCCTCTCTGACTGTCTCCTTTCAATTTTTCCCCCTCCTTTATTGTGCGATTGATATGTTTTGCTACCGCTGTGTTTTTTTTTGAACGTGGTTGAATGGAGATGTCTGCAGCAACTGCTGCTCAGGAGCCACATCAGATCTCAAGAAATGAGAGTGATAAGTGTCTGTTTCTGCCTGTGGCCAGTTGCACAGCAGTGAGACGTGACTTCCTGGAAATGACTCGTGTGTGTGTGTGTGTGTGTGTATGTGTGTGTGTGTGTTCGATTCCTGTCTTTGCATCACTGTCTATGAGTGTGGTGGATTTATGTTGTGCATTATGACTGTTACCACAGAGCACAGCTATATGAAAGGAAGTGGTAGGAGACACAAGACGGCAATACTTTCCTTCCTTTATCAGTGTGTGAGTGTTTGTGTGTGTGTGTGTGTGAGAGAGTGTGTGTGCTCGTCGGTGGTTTATGCGTGTGTGTGTGTTTGCTATATCAAAAAATTAGCTGTTACTTTATTTTCTCAAAGCATAGAGGGATGTGGGCTTAATTTTCACACAATAGCATAATAATATAATAATCGGTTTTAAATAGATTCTGTATAAGTGTGGACACAGTGAGGATAAATTAATTTGCTCAGTTGAAACCACAAGAATTCACAGAGCCAGCAGAACAGCAACAAGTCCAAACACTTACAGACCCCAGAGGGATTCAGTTGCCTCGACCCCACCTCACCAATCCTTCCCCCGCGGAGCCTTGGCCCAAGAGATCTGCCCCACAACCAACAAGTGGTGGGGCTCAGCAGCATACCAGGCCTGATACCGAGTCCTGGTCAGACTATAAATGTATTTATAGAGTGCAATGTGAGCAGGTTATACGGCTATTAGACTGTGCGAGAATGAAACGTTGTAATCTAGCATGTGTGAGAATCGATGTCTCGTATTTATGTGTGTGAATGAATGATGTCCAGGGGCAAGCACATTGTGTGTGTGTGTGTGTGTGTGTGTGTGTGTGTGTGTGTGTGTGTGTTCATGCAGTGTGTTTGTGTGTGCGTGTCCATGTTTATACATGGCTGAAACAGGTTTGTGTTCATCAGGATCACATCTGATTATTTGGCCATAGGGCACAGCGGCACTTAAGACAAAGTTCTGTGCTCTGCAAGCAGTGTGCATCACAACAGCAGCTCACTTTAGAAATGAATATCAACATGATACGCTGCAGACATGAAGGGAGATGAAAAGGTTATGATTGCGATTAAATGTTTCCCTCAGCTGATGAGATACATTTCTTATTTTTCAACCAAGAAACAATCAAATGTGATCAAATCATCTGAACTGGCAAAACGAAGCTCAATGACTCACATTAATTTGGAGGGGCTCCGACCAGTTGTCTGCTTCAAGAGGAGAGAATCACATGAGAATAAGTAAAATAATCACAGCTCTGAGCAACAGCAAACGGGGATGAATAAATAAGGCTGACTAAATAAATGATCAGTGATTGTTTGGCTCTAAGTGCTGTTGCTGTAGCTCAGCATCCTGATTTAGTCGAAGCCTTCAGCCATCCCTCAGCGGAGCTATGGTCTTAGCGGAAGAGAAACAGCTAAAAAGCCCCATTCTTCTTCATACCTTCAATATTCAATGAGAGCGCTAATTGCACCACGCTGAAAGAAAGAAAAAAAGTGGGGGAGGCGAAGTGGGGAGGTGGGAAGGATCTACTGGCTAATGGTCCGTAGGGGGAAAATAAAGGAGAGGAAAAAAGGGGGGATTTAAGAAGTTAGACATATCCTCAGGAGGTTCCTTTCACTGTGTTTTCACCTGTGCGTTCCTTAGCCATAATGCTAATGCTCATTAGCCAGTCTGTGTGATATCCGCCGGTTCACGGCTACTGTTACCGACCGTCACCGGGAGCACTCTGGTGAAGCGAGTGCATCCAGTAGTCACGCACGCGCTGCTCTGTCGTCAGCCGGAATCCACCTTTTTTTTCCTTCTCCCTCCTTTTTTGTTTTACCTCAAAACTTAGTTGAAAAGATATCTTGGAATATATTCGCTCAAGGTGCACCCATTTGTGAAGAAGAATTGGGGGGGAGATGCATATGCATTAAAAAGTCTTTGTGTGTATAAAACGCCAGCTCAGCACTTTAGCCTACCCTCATCCTTCCACTCCAGCTCTTTCTTTAATCTTTGGCTGGGTTATAATACAATAAGTCCTATAATCATTGGATCTCCTTCCCTCGACTTACCTGGGATAAATGAATAGGTTTAAACAGAGGTGGGGGAAGAGCAAAAAACACAAAATGATGCAAACTTACATTAATCATTTAGAAAAAAAAATAGGAAAATATTATAATGTTCAAGGAATTTTTTTTACTTTTACAACTGAATATTCTACTTATCACCACAAGGGACAGCGTGTACAGGACGTCTGTCTCAGGTACCAGGCTGCGGTGTCTCCTTCTCCTCTCCCCCACAGTCCGCCCTTTCACTGTCCCCTGGTATATACGGCAAATGAAATACTGCTGATTGGAAGTTTTTCTCATAAATCATGCCATCCACCAAACAAAGCAATAAAGATGTTTGTTTGCATTATTGAGGGAAAAGTATTGCATTGGGTCAGCTTTAAGCAGTGGTGTGTGCATGCATTGCATGCTTTCTTAAAAATACATGTTCACTTGGGTGTGTGGCTGCCAAGTACTTTTTCCTTTAAAAAAAAAAAGTAATTTGCTTAAGAAATCATATTTTGTTGAGTTCACTTTCTCTCTCTATTTGTGATTGCTCAGCCAATCAGAAATCAGCTGAATGTGTGTGTTCCATTGTTGAAAGTGGCGGTGGGGATGGGAGGCGGAAAGACGCGTTTGGCTACAGTACATGCCCGTGCTTGTGCATGACAGTTCTTCTGCCCTTTTACATTTCAGAATTGTTTTTTGGGATCATGCACAACTCAACAATTTTCTAACGGCCCGTTTGGTGCAATTTATAATGATCACAGCGTCTGCCAAGCACAGAACACACTTAATGTGAACTGCACTCTTTCTAGGCCTTCAGCCTTTCCTTCTCTCCATCTCTTTTCGTCTGCCTCTCTTTCCTCAGTTTGACTCCTGCAGTGTTGTTTACTGTGTCTTCAGTGCAAAAATAATAATGATAGATACTATGGATAATATGTAAATACTTTTTACCTGAAATACACCAGAATTCCCCAACTTGGGATAAATAAAGTATCTATCTATCTATCTCACGAAGTCACAGTCAAATTATTCTGAAAGCGATCAAATTATTTTTCCACAAGTGATATTGACACATGTCGACATGAATATTATCCATTTACTAACCTTCAGAGGGTTAGGACACACGCTGAACCTGTATACGATCTTCTTCGTCTGGTGACTAATTATATGAGCAATCCAACCCAGGTCTCTATCAATAGGGTCGTCCACTCAGGCGGTCAGTCAACAGCGTTCCAGCTAAGGCTGGAACCTGGTACACTCATTACAACTAAACCCAAGTATTTGGTTTGCGGTCATAAGGGCCTGCGTGTGATTCATCACTTCACGTGTTTGTTTGTGTGTGTGTGTGTGTGTGTGTGTGTGTGTGTGTGTGTGTGTGTGTGTGTGTGTGTGTGTGTGTGTGTGTGTGTGAGAGAGAGAGAGAGAGAGAGAGAGAGAGAGAGAGAGAGAGAGAGAGAGAGAGAGAGAGAGAGAGAGAGAGAGAGAGAGAGAGAGAGAGAGAGAGAGAGAGAGAGAGAGAGAGAGAGAGAGAGAGAGAGAGAGAGAGAGAGAGAGAGAGAGAGAGAGAGAGAGAGAGAGAGAGAGAGAGAGAGAGAGAGAGAGAGAGAGAGAGAGAGAGAGAGATAGAAGCATACTGCTCCGTCCCCAGTTGCTGTAACTTAACCTGGTCCATGGGAGTCTGTTCTGGGCTCTTGACTCTACTCTTGTGGCCTTCAAGTATTCAGCACTTCATGTGAGGAGTGCCTTGCGTGGCCAACGCACTCCTAACTGAGACAGTTCCTGGAGAAGATCAACATTTCTCCCGTTTCCCCCCTTCAGTAAGTTAAAATACAAAAAGACAAGCTTCAGGTCCCAAAGACAGGCTTAAAGGAAATGCGAGTCATTGCAAGCAGAAGCTGTGCGGTGGAGGACATACATAAGAAACTGAAAGACATTTGAGAAACACATTACACTTTTGTTGTCTGCCTGCTTTTTATTTTATTTTTTTTTTTTTGATGATCCTGTTTACTCTGCCCTCTCATCCTTTCCACTCCTACCCTTCTCTCTGTCGCAGAAATGACTGATAGTAAAAGGCTTCCTAGAGGGTTGCAGCAGAGTGAGGGGGTGAGCAACTACCTGCTTTTGTTATCTTAACACCCAGCGGCATGCAAGTGACAACCATCAAACATCCAGCTCTACACATGACATAAGCAGACTCAATTGATGCGGAGGGCGCTGGGAGTGACATGGTTGGTGGAGTGAGAGTGCTGCATCCTGGGCCTGGCAGCTTTATGAGCCCAGGGGGATCATAAAGACACATGCTTCCACGCAGGCCCTCAGCTGCTCCCTGGGTTCGGGTTAAGAAAGCACAGGGGGGACAGGGGCAGGATGCCTGTTTGGTCAGAGGTCAATCTTATCTGAGCAGGGTCTTCCCATTCACATAGAACAAGTGGAAGTGGGGTTTCTTCTATAACTCGTTGGGGCTTGGAATGATAAATGCAATGACTTGTGGGCATGAACTTTCCACCATGCTACTCTTTAACTCACACACACAGCTTAATGAAAACTGCACCAATCTACAAGCATCTAAAGCAAACGAGTGGTCATGAGGGCACAAAGGGAAAACAGTGGAAGAGATGATTTCCTGCTTTTTGGCGTACCTGTGGCATGTCACTCACAGATGGATGGGTCAGTGTTTGTTTTAGCAGCCAGGTCTTTGGATGACAGGAGGAAGCTCTGGAAGAGCTGTATCAGTGTTTAGACAGATACTACTGGGCCCGACAGGCACACACACTATCCACAGGCCTCCAGGACACTGCTCAAAGGGTGAGGCAAGGTCTACTATAGGATAAAAAAAACAACTCCCCGAAACATTCTCTAACAATCAGAATAAAAGAGCCCATGCTTAAACATACTATAGTCAATTAGTAATGACAAATATTTTGAGAGTTACATTGTAATTACATTACATTACATACATAATTATCAAGACATTTGCATGTGCACAGCTTATTAAGACTCTTTGTATGAATGGGTAGTAAACCCTGTCCTTTTCGTTGCTAACAAATACCATTAGGCAGAGGACTTTCATTGTGATTAGAGGTGGCCCAATTGGCAGGAAGTTAAAGAGTATTTTATAGAGTAGAGTATTCCTCATCGTCCCAACCTCCTGGAGGAGACAGAGAGGCGGCAAGGAGCACAGACAGGTTTCGACACAATCGAAACACACACACACACACACACACACACACACACACACACACACACACACACACACACACACACACACACACACACACACACACACACACACACACACACACACACACACACACACACACACACACACACACACACACACACAGCCCTGCATGGGCATCTGTTACGACTGAGATCCCACTGATGCGAGGGCAGAGACTTCAATATCTGGAGCTCGAAGGCAGCGAGATGCACGTTCTCATGAGCGACACAGTGGAGGAGATGTGATTCAATGCAAGCCGAGATTGTGCAATCACACGAGAAAGCTTTGCCTTCACGACCTCTGACAGTAAAGTGTGACTCATCAGCTGTTTCATCTTTATCATCATCATCACCACACCAAGCCTCTCTCAGGAACACAGTCTTGTTTTCTAGTAATGTGTCAGCCAACCAAGACACATTTTGTCCTCCCTTCTCCCTGTTTTCTTTAAGCAGGCGATGACCGGGGTCGTATTCCAGAAAGCAGGTTTTCTTAAAAAACCCAGAGTTTTTCCTGAACCTGAACTGGCTTTCCTTGTCAACCCGATCGATATGGAAGCACAATTAATTCAGTAGCCTCATGTGCTTTCATTCCCCGACGACTACTTTACCACAGCAAATTCTTTGCATTGCTCTTAAATTTTCTGCAAACGGGATTTTTTTATGTACAACAAGTTGAAATAGCCACTGATATCTTCTGAAGGTATGGCTGTTTTATTCCGTCTCACGCGTTGACTCGGGCAGTGAATACCTCCCACGCCAACTGTCCTCATCAGTTGCAGCTGTGATGCTCTGCTTTCTCAGAATGTGCTTATTTTCACGGAGTAGTATCTCCAACTGTAACGGGGCGACGTAGGGGGACCTTGTTTTCGCCTCAGTCGCCATGGTGACGCCTAGTATCGGAGCTCCATTGGGGGGTGGGGGGCAAGAAAAGAGAGAGAGAGAGAGAGAGAGAGAGAGAGAGAGATGAAGGTAGTGAAGTTCCTGCTGCCACAGATAATGCATCATCTCTCAGCACCTCAAAAGTCTCCGGAATGGGAAACTGCAGCCACTACTGCTGCTGTGCAGACAAAAACACTAACAAACTCCAAACATCTAAAATGCCCACTGACATGTTCCGCTGAGCGAGCTTACATAATGAATGTTGGTTTTCAGCAAACTGTCTTGACAGTGAATTAACTGGATTTATTGCGACGGTACATAGTGACCCAGGCTTTCTGCTGTTTGAGACAAAACACTAATGCCTCCAGTTATGTAGGTGTGCTGTGCCTTTGTAGTTGTGTGCATGTGTGTGTGTTGTGGGAAGGTGTTTTATTTATGGTTATGTTGTTTGACATTTCTAAAAATGTATTATTTGTGAAATGGGTGTATTGAATTGCCCCGGAGGTACTGTTTTCAAGCCCATAAACAAATGTAGATACATGAGAATTAGAATGGAGTGTGGTATTTGTGGACTGAACATCGCAGGCGGTTTCGGCACAATCCGCATCCACGACGCACATAAGAGAACCATCCATGCACACATGAAAATAAGGGAGGAGAAAACAGTAGATAGATAGAGATAAAGACTGTGGCCAAGCGGCTGCAAAATAAAACATTTTATTACTGAAATAAAGTGTGACTACGATTCACTTTACTCTGTTTCTTCAATCATCAGATTACAGCAGATGGTCAATATAAAGTACAGTCTGCTACTGCCGGATCTGTCACAGGTGCAGAGGAAAAAGGGAAGCTGGGATCACCTTTTAACAGATGTGTATTCATATCCACTTTTTATTTAAAGAACTGTTACGATTACTTGCTGCGAGTCCAGGATGTACCCTTGAATGGCTAATTTCTTGTCTTACAGTTGTGTTTGTTTCCTTCTGTAATGTGATTGTCCGATATGAGATGCACCTTCCCAGCATTGCGGAAAGAGCGATATCTATTTCTGATCCTTCCTGCCATGGCTTATAGAGCAGGCATCCATATCTTACCATAACCCCATCGTTGTTCTCTCTGAACCCATATCTCTGTCAGCCTCGCAGAGCGAAACGCTGCTTCCTGTTTGGTTAGTCCAACCAGTACCAGCCCTCTCTTACTGGCTGCTCTTATGTTCTTTTGTCAACTTATAACCCGACTTAACTGAAACCTCTGCTATCAGCCGGGTTTTGCCCCAGTCACAGGAAGTTGTGCTCTGAACTCGTGATTACGAAAGCAGGTAAAAAGAGCGAAAAGTGAAAATGCACTGAGAAGAAACATGTCACACAGATAAATGAAATACTTTGAACGTCGGAGGCCTGAATGTAGCACACGTGTGTAATTGTAGCTCTGTTAGTAAGAATGCAATTGTCAAGAGAGAGGAGCTAAGAGAAAGGAAAGAAGATTTTAAAGTTAAAGAAACAGAGCGATAAAGAGAAGTGATATAAGAAGACAAATTGACAATGGTTTCTCTGAAGGCTATAGATAATTTATGTTGCACAGTATAGGTTTGTATGTACTGTAGTGTAGCTCCCTTCCCATTTAGATTAAACAAACATCTTAAGGTTTCGATTGCCTCTTGAGTGTATCTGCGGTATAACCATCATCTTTCATTCATGCTTTCAGAGATGTTTTCTATTTGACAGTCTCCTCCATGCCTCTCCATGTCTGGTGTACTCCAAACCACTACACTCCCACACTGAGCGCTGCAGGCCTGCAGCTGAAGGGTGAGACGACAAGTAAAAAAATTTAAAAAGACAGGCTCCCTTTGGCTTAGTTACGAGAGCAGTCACACACAGCTAGTAGGCACTAAGTCTCACGCTGAGTCGGAGGACAGGAGACGTGAGCTCCTGTCTCCTGAGTTATGATGCTGTCTGTCTGCTCTGCCGTTACAGAGCCAAAGTCGAACTCACTGACAAAATATGTGCTGGCAATGTTTGATGAATAAATGAATAATGTTGACGAAAGAAAAGGAGGAGGCGGAGGAGGAGGGGCGATAACTTGTACGTGTGCATCTCTGTGGGAGTGCAGCGGGGAGAGAAGTTAGAGCAATGAAAAGATGAAGAGACCGGAGATATGAAGGAGGGACAGCAAAACACCGAGGACCACTGAGTGTCTCGGAAAGTGAGCATTGCACCGTCTAATAGAAACACGCAGCAGCCCATTATGGAGAGGTGTTTGAGAATAAATCATCTAACAGGCCCCCTTTTCAAAGCATTACCCTGTCAAACCCAATCTAACCTACCTCTGTCTGCTCCCCTCTCGTCTCCTACCCCCCTGCTCCTCCCCTCCCTCCCTTGGTGAGCAAAGCCATTTGCTGCCTCAGGCAAGGGCTGGGAACATAAGAGCAAAGTCACAGCAAAGCCGTGGATTCGAGTCACCACCACAGTGTCTCCTCTCAGACTGCATGCTTTGCTCCGCAGGAACAGGCCCACATTGTGAACCGAACACTCGGGGTTAACTCAATCAATTTGTTTGTTGTTGTGCCCGTTGATATTTTCAGGCCTCCAAAAATCAATCGCCGTTTTCCTTTTCTCAAGTTCACTGTGAATGCGTGATTTGAAAATGAATTTGTTTGCGGATTTCAGAATAACAATGTCGGAGCCTCTGGACAACAACAGGGAAAAACTAGTTAATAGTCTTTGATGTGACCACTGCTGCAGTGAACATGGATGAGAACCGCCTTCCTCATGTCTCCTCTGTGTCTGTCACAGAGTGTGGTTTTCACCACAAGACACATCCCCTATCCTTCTGGGAACCATAAGGCCAACCTCTATGAAAGCCCGGCAAAGCAACAAATAGACTAGTGGAGGGACTCTGACCACGGGAAAGGAGTTTTAGGGAAACATTTAGACTCACTGCGTCTCTAATGCTCCTTAAGGAGGGACTATGTGTCTCTGCATAGATTTAAAGCTACGCCACTTTAAATCAGATATCTGAGATTTGAAAAAAGCTAAGTTTCATTCTCAGCCTGTTTGTGTTTTTTTTCAGTTCAATTACATTTAGGAAGGTATGAATTAGTATTTGTATAATACCTGCACTAAAAAACAAACAAATAATCTGCAGAATTAACATCATAATGACTCTGCAAGGCTCCTGATACACGAGAACTGTTCCGCACAGGTTTGCACTTCCGTTCTCACTTAAGGACAAGCCCAATTGATTGGCTGGATATGGGGCAATAAGCCTTGTGTGTTTTTCCATGGCTCCCTCCAGTGCTGAAGCAGGCCGACGCTCTGCACTGTGATGTGTGGACACATCGGCCGGCTGACTGACAGCCCTGGATAAGGGATAGTGTGTCTGCCCTCAGTGCCAGCACAGCTAGAAGTGATAAACACCGGCAACATGAACCAGAGACAAGAGACGCCTCTGCCTCTGACAGAGTCCAAACTTAATGCACTTCTATTCTTCTTAGCCAAGTTCAGATTTGATTGGCTCAACCCTGCTTTGCCTGACATGGCCTGGCCAGGAGGAGGTCAGTGGAGGCAATTCTAGCAGTTTTTTGACCACTTCTGATTGGCTGTTCCCATCGTCTCAAACGTAGACAGACCATCACAATTCCAATCTGTCTGCTGCCTCTGCTTTAAATCTGGAACTTTCAGTATCCATTATTCCAAACGATTCTCCTATTCAATATTCCTATTGCACTGACAGGACCTAAGCATTTTCTCTGGTCTGGAATATTTTTATGGAAAGTTTATTTTATCTGGGGTTTTCTTTTTATTGCTACTCTTGCGCAAATAGCCCCCCATAGAGTCCCTGGTCTCTGCCCTTGCAGTAATGGCAATGTAAACATGGGAAAGTAATTTGAATTCTAACAAAGTGGAGATTAGCTAGTGACAGTTTGTGGCATGGGCGATTATTTCTAAAATAATCCTGTTTTGATATGCATCTGCGTCCCAGTAGGAATTTTCAATTTGTTTTCCCAATGCCGCATGTAAACAAGCTCTAGTGTCTCCTTATCATGGCGTCACACGGACAAGGAAAGCGCGCATGACCCCCCCTCCCCTTCCTCCCCTCCTCCATCTCACAACACAACCTCTCTCCTCCATCCTGCATCTGGTTAGTCGCTGTGCAGCCGCGCTTGTCTGGGTTTCAACGAGTCTCTTTATCGAGAGCAGGTAGAGGGTTTTTATGTGTGTACCTGCAAGTCATTTGCAAACATGAAGTCCTCAAAACGTACCTCCTGAATATGTTCTGCTTGAGGGGTTCTGCCCATTCCCCCTCTGAATAGGCAAATATGCAACATGGCAAAATGGCCTCCTGTCTGCCAAAGGAGCCCTCCTGCCAGCAGGCCTGGGGCAAGTGATAAATGTTTACACTTTTGATTGACAACTAGGAGTTATGGTAATAATTGACTATTTATTTGAATTACAAGCATAAAAAAACCACTTTAATTTAAAGTTACAAACTTCATCTGAAATATTACGGAAAAAATGCAGTATTGTACAGATGTATTGTTATAAGTGTGATTTGGCTTCATTTTAAACCTAAACTAGTGAGGGGCTCTTCATTCAGTTCACACGGTGCCTGCAGAGATGCTAAAGCCACAGAAAGTCCAGAGCAGCAAGATATCAGCTGTTTACTTACCCTTCTTTCATGTGGATAGAAAGTCAGGGGGCTATTTATCGCTCTCTGATTGATTGCTCCTCCCTGAAAGCTAATCAGCATGTAGCTCGTTGTGTCTTAATGTTTATGGGGATTATAGGAGGATAAACATGGTAATCCCCAATGTTGTGCAGGACTTCCAATTACCACGCTCCTTCACCAAAAATAAGGTCACCATAGATTTAACCTATTAATGCAATATAAGCCAGCTGACATCCCTCTGCTGTCCATTTCTCCAAAGTTGAATCCGTCTTTACACCCAGACGCAAACTCACACGAACCTGGCCGGGAGTCACGGGTGACTCGTCTCCACAACGGCGGGTTGTGACTGGAGCTGACCAGCTGGGTTAGGCTGACGTGACTGAGGCAGGCTTCCTTACAGATAGAGATAACAGGCAGAGGTGAATGTCTAGTCTATGCTGACAGTCCGGATCAATTAGGGATGGATCACTTACATGCAGCGATCGTTACGGCCGCACCCCAGCGCTCAGGTGGAGCCATGGAGGGACTCATAGCTGCACAGAGAGGTGATGGTCCTGACTGAATTGTGGATTTACCCCCAGAAGGCAGCAAAAACATTTTCGTATCCCCCCCCTCCCCTTTTTTGTTTGTGGTTCAATTCACATTTTGGGCAGTTTACAGTTAAGAGTTGAGAACAAAACCTTGGTCAAAGGTATCCCGCAATCTCTAATTGACACGGACAGCATGATTGATAAACCTCCTCCGTTCACGCCATTAAGGGTGTGTGAGACGAGTGGATGCAGAGAGGCCTGGCTCTCACTGCTAGCCACCTCCATACCCTCCCTCATTAATCTACTCTAATACATTCACTGCATAGAGCGGCTTTCCCAAGGAAGAGCAAGCAGGCCTTAAATTACAATACAGAGGAGTGGAATCATTACTACCTTTAATGTTCCCAATCTAATTGAGGCATTAATTTAAGTAGAGTCTCCAGCGAGGATTATTCATAACTGCTTTTTTAATTTAGAAGGGTGATCAGCAGAAATATTCCCCAGATCAGACGCAGAGTCCCTCCTCTGGTTTTCCCCTTTAACTTTTTTTCCAAAGCCCCTTGGCATTCAGGGTGACGCAGGAGGACAAGCACAGCAGAGGAGAGCAGTCATTGTTATTTTAACAACAAACACACACACCATGTGTTTCCTTTTCATGTGATGCTACACATCTGTTACATGTGACCCCTCCTACATGTTGTATTATGTTTCCCCGCATGTGTTCTGCACACAGAAGAGAAACTCAAGTCATATAATATTTTATCCAGGACCCGAAAATAAATCAGCAGCCTGCGCTGAACTATGGAAACTTGACAAATTAGGGCTTCAAATGATTGAGGAACTGTGAATAGTTTTAGCTTCTTACTTTTGTGAGCCAATGAGCTGTTGATGGCAAAGCATAAACAGACACTGAAACACGACTTCTGCCCTGATCAAGATTCTCTACTGATGCATAGTGAGCCTGGGGCCCCTTCAGGTCTCAGGCCCCCCAGGGGGGAGTTTTCATTATCTCTGTATGTCTATGCTTGTACAGTAGAAACAATGTACAACTGCCATAGTTGAAGACAGACTGGTCTAATGGACTAATGTTGGGGTTTTGTTTTATGTGACAACATGTTTGAGATGCAAAGTTTCCTGTGCTGACAGAAGGAGATCATTTTAGGTTGAAAGCCACATGCAGCTACTAAAAATATATGTATGTATATATATATATATATATATATATATATATATATATATATAATAACCAAATGCTATTTACAAAAGGAATGTTCTTGCTTGAGTTTTCACAGGCTCTTCATTCCCCATTTGAAATCACTTAAACAGTGAGGGTACCATGGGGAGGATTATTAGTGAAGGAACTCCATATTGAACCACAGCAGCTAAATTTTCGCCAAAGGGGAGAAATCAGCAGCCCGTGAGAGGCAGACATCTGATTGTCGGCGACTCTCTAAAACACACAACCAAACAAGAACACTTAAGGGACAAAAACACAGGGCGAATACTGAAACAAGCGTGTACACACACACGCACACCTAACCCAGGGCCACTTGAGTCACACTGATACCGTCGCAGTCCCCCTGTGGCACTAGAACCAGGCATGGCATGCCATCTGGAGTTAGGAGGAGGATTTGTTAGAGGGGTGTTGAAACCAAGTGGTACATGCCTCGACCGCACGGCTGACCATCTGGCTTGGCATACTGTGTATCGGTAACTTTGAGAGAGGAGGGGAGATGGATGGATGGAGACAGAGGAGGGAGATTGCTGTAGGGTTAAACGCAGCCAGAGCACAGTGGCTCCAATTTGATGGATGTACAGTATTCTGTGTAGTGCTCTGCCAGTGTCCCTCTCTCCGTCTTTCTCCCTCATTCTATCTTTGTCTTTCGCTGTGCTGAGAAAGTAAACCGGTCTAACTTGAAACTGGCGCACTACCCGCACAATCGTTTACTCTCCTTGATGTGGAGATTTTTCAATAGCAAATCAAACTGAGTGGGTGGTTTATACAGTAGGGCTAGGAGTAATGATTATTTGGGTGATTATTGTATTAATCATCCAATCCTCTTCTTGATTAATCATTTATCTATCTTATTTAGTCGCTTGTTTTGTCTGACTAACACTCGGAAATCTAAAAGTATTAGTTTATCAGTTTTATCACCAAAGACAAGCAGAAGAGAAGCTGGGATCTGTGAACATTGGGCATTTTCGCTTAAAAATAACAACTATTACTTTCAGAACTCGTTTAATTCATATACTGTGCTTCATTAAACACAGCACAGGGACTGATTTAATCACTCCAAAATGAAGAATAATATTAGGAGGAATAACTAGGGGTGGAGTGGATGAGGAACCTGACCCCCAACCTGTGGGCCGACGCCTAACAGCGGACAGACGTGCTTGAAGTGTAGCTCAGAGCTCCATACCCCTTCACTGACTGCCCAGACAGAGAGAGAATCAGGGAGGGAATGAGGAGGAGAGGGATAAAGAGAGAAAAAGAAGATTTACTGTATCTTATGAGCCTGTGTGCGGCCCTACTCATGTCCGCATTAAGTCAAGTGAGGTATCCACTTCCCCTTAATATTTTATGGTTTCCTTCAAAGAGACGCTGCCATCTGTACAAAAGTCTCTGTGTGGGTTCAGTGCAAGACTTCAGACTTCCTACCTGGTATCCTGGACTTGTATAGAGTTACCCCTCTCTCCTTTAGTGATCTCCCTGCATCACACACTTAATCGTATCTCTACAGGCAAGCACTTCATCTGACTCCAAGAGCAGAAATTCACCCAAACACGGCCGGTGAACAGATGACCGGGCATATATTTAGCTGGGTTAGATGAGGAGAAACACGAGGAGAGGGCTCGATCAGCACATTCAAACTTCTTGGTCAAAGTGTCGTTGAGCGCAGCGATAAGCAGATTTCTCACAGTTTGTGGTCTCTCAGATATAGAGAAGAAAACGTGTGTTAGCACATGAAGAAAAAAAACAACAACAAAAAAATGTTGATGCCCAATCACTGATCAATTCAAAGGACTTTGAGGGTTTTTTGAGAAACGGATGGAATCTGGTTTTGCTTTAACTTCAAAGCCAAGAGACTGTATGGAGTTCCTAAATACATCATGAATATTGCAGATTGAAGATCGTAAAGTCACTCTTTCTGATCTGAAGGAGAAACTTTTGAAGAGCTCCAGTCCGCCTTCTCCAGCCCCCACAACGTACAGAAGCCGAGCGGATGGGCAGTCCATTAACTATTTAAATGCACACAGAGATGTGAGAAGTAGTGGCCAGCATTTTAATGAAAAACAGAAAGTGGAGTGGCTCCTGACGGTGCCGCTCTGTTTCTGATTACCATTACCACAGCTCACAGCTACATTTATAGGTCTGGATCTGATTAAAGTTACATTGATATTTTCTTTTCTTCTTTTTGAGATGGTGTACGCATGCTCTTCTCTCCTTAACCAGCTGTGCGACTCAGAATCTTCACGGCAGCCCCATTTTTATTTCTGCGAGTCAAGACAGTGACAAAGTGCTGCTAAATCCAAATAAGTCCATGTCAAAGTGTCATCTGTCCTTCCTATTTCCCCTGAGGGGGTTCTCACCTATCCAGCCTCCACGGTCCTATCTTGGGCCCTGTGCTAATAAGGAACACTCTGTATTTAAGCTAGGTGAGGCTCAGTGGAGGATTCTGGTTCAAGGCAATGGGTGCCCACATGCGGACACACTGCGTGTTTGAGATGAGAGATCGAGTGCATCACTCCTTCAGTCATTAGCTGTTGCCATCCATAATTAGACAGGACACTGTGCAGCTACATGAGTCTACACTGCTAAATCGGTCACAGCTTACTGTATCTTCATACCACACGTGAAATCTCAACACTGTCTCTCATACAAAATGCATTTACGTTCCACTAATTCACTTTACCAAATACATTTTTGCGAAAACATAATTTCTGCTTGAATATTATAATTGCCAAAAAATAAAATAACTTTACTGTAATGCTGCAAAGACACGGTGCACATTCCTCATCATCAACTTTCTCATTGGTGTCATTTCTTTGTTTGTAGGTTGGTGGAGTGAATTATCTTACTGCAAAGTCTTGACTCAACTCGGTGTTTCTCACACAAGCAGATAAATCCAACAAAGTGCAATACAAGCAACTAAAGAACTTCACCAGCGGACTGCTTGTCGTTCACTGCCTTTCATCCCCAAACAGTGGCCGCCCATCACGTGATGTTGTTGGTTTAGGTTATGAACAAGGGGGTTGCACATTTTGAAAGAACTGCGTGTGGCTCGAAGCACAGATTTTTATTCGGACAAATGCAAGTTGTCATTCCGCTGCCCGCATTTCGTAGGTTATATAAGTGTTGTTTAATATTTCGTCATCATGTTCATTTAAAATTGTGTGCTTGAGATTACTGCTGGAAACATTGAGAGCATTTTATTTTCCGAACTGAACTTGGTGCAATCCCACTGGCTTTACTTCTCTGTAGTTTGTGAACTTGTTTCGGGGAAGGTCTGAATTCTTCTCTCTGCACTTTGGCCTTTTTTGATTGTAAATTTGAAGTTGAGTTATTAAAAAAAACAGATGTGATGTTTGTGTATTACTAATGAAGTGTCTTTTCATGCAATACTCAGCTATTCAGGGAGAAGCATGTTGGAAGTTTGGGTGCGACGTGGGGCTGTAGAGTAGCTTGTCATGCTGAAGCGTAATGTTGAGACCGTTTGCTAGCGTGGTGCATTTAGCGTCTTGAACCAATGTTTGCATATCTTCTTAACCAATGTTTACTACTGCTTCTGTCTCTCATCTTTACATTTGAGAGCAGTCTCAACAAGCTTTAACCTGTACATGAAATTACTTACACATATCACGTTTCATATATACATTGTCCTTTTATGATCTCAGAATACAAATACATTGAAGCAGAGATCTGTTCCAAACTGTCTGGCTTATTATTTTCACCCCTGAGACATTGCAACAACAGCCAGTTGAGTTCCCTCGGGCAGGGTGCTAAGTGGACCAGGAGAGGCTTGTAAAGAAGACTAAAGACACGCCTCTGTAGACACGCATGCATCTTTGCACTGCTCTCACTTCACACACAAGCTCTCCCCAGCAGAGTCGATAAAGTGTTTGTTTTAAGTGTCTCTCTCACTTTCGTTCACGATGTGAATCCCTTGCTTAGCTCCCTGTGCCCATGGTATGAAGCGGCTTTCTCTCTCTCTCTCTCCTTCTCTGAAGCAGAGCTCAATCTTGCGCGGCAGCGCAACAGGAAGCCGTTTAGAGTCTAGTCTCCGCCATTGTTCCAGTCTGTTTCTCTCCAAAAAGCTTTTTATCGCTTCTACTAAGCGCTCTGCCAGGGGAGAAACAAAGAGTTTGCCACTGCTAAAATTGCACCCTGGAGGTTTGCACACTTAACATGTGGAACATGAAATAAATTAGGAGCGACGAGATGCAAACTTGGATGTTGGTGGATGTTCCTGTGAGTGATGACAGCAGGGTCATATACTGTGGCAGGGACACTGCAGTTTCCTCTCTGCAATCTCAAAGCTCCCACTCTGGCTTTCCTGTTGCTCTTAAACTTCTTCTCTTCCTTGGAAAGCACTGTGCCTGTGCTTTACAGATACTGGGATATATATGCATTACTGGGGTGAGGGTTATTATCTTTACTACGTAGAACACTGTTGTTATGAATAATCGATACGCACCTTGATTCAGTCAGTGCCTGCTACAGAACAATGCTGGGCTGTGCAATCTTTGGACATAGTGTCCCACAGCCTGGGGAATCTTTGCCAAACACAAGCGTTAAAAGAATTAAATAGCTACAAAAGAATAAAGAAAACTTCAATCAGCATCAAATCAAGTTCAAGTCCAATATACATTCAAAAGCCACCAGCAAGATATCATTTTAATATCAATCATTGTGGGGAGTCGACTGGCTCAGTCAGAGATAAATCACTGATGTGCATATATGAGTCAAAGTGCTGAAGCCTGTATTCTTTGTGTGCTTTTTATAAAGATGCCAGCAGCAAAAATTGCACAGAAATTTTAATATTTTTTTCGATACACAGAAAGAAGAAAAAATACTGTCTTGGATAGAAACAAAGTAACACAAATTATGTAGATTTTGGCAATCAAGCAAGCATCTTATAGTTGTATCATCATTCGATGACAGCACATGAACTCTTCACTGCCTGAAACTTTATTTTTCTGGACTGTGATTCTAAAACACACATAATGTATATACAACACAGACATCCGCACACACTAATGGTCAGATGTGTGTGATTGCCCCTTGACCTGTCTTCTCATGTCTCAAGTCTATTCCTTGACCCTTGCTAGGATAAGCTGCCTTGGGCTAATCAATGGACATAAGTTAAAGTTAATTGCCATGTCACAATGTCACAGACACCACGGACCTGCCGTCGAGGACCACTGTATGTGCGGGGGGCAGTTGTAAGAGGATTACAAAGACCAGATGTCTGTGCGTTTAGTTTTGGCTTTAGCCCAGACAGGTTCAGGTCAGACTGAGTTGGCGAGCTCCAAGAAAAGACATAATTTATGTTCCTGGACACTGTGCATCTCTTTCTGCTAGAAGCCGCAGTGTTCCTGGTTGCTGATAATAGTTACGGTAATGAAAACCATTTCATAACAACAGCAATGTACAGCATATGCTATAATGGAGGGTTAGAAAAATCACCCCATAATTTTCAAGATAGTGGAACACGAATAAGCATGATCTTTTTTTTTTTTGGGCTTCGTTTTTTTTTGCATAACATTACACTTTAACCTTTATGTAAATAATTTAAAATGCTACTTGAATTATTCATCAAGAGTGGCTATAAAGCCAGGGGAGCTCTCAATATGGCCGTATTCCATGTTTTAATGTTCTTTACTGTAGTGACTAAATGTGTTTATTGTAAAAGACATCGCTGCATTGGTTTGTTGATGCCGGCTAAATGCATAATGAGAATGTACACAGACTTCTGCAAGTAGATAAGGGCTCGTCGGTGTTGCCACTATGTCTACATGCTGTGGCAGCAGTGAGCAGCTGCTTACGATGTACAAAGACAATATTAGATTTGCACTTGTTCAGTCATAGGTAGTGGGGGATGTTAATGCGCAGACGAAGAACCTCCTCGGGTTTCTGTCTTATGCATCTGTCTTTTAAGGAAGAGCAAGATTGAACTGCGCCTGCTCACAGTGCAGCATGTGGGGCTGTGGCTGTCACACTGGCAGCGATAGGGAGTGATGTAAATGGAAACGACAGAAGTTGAGAGGCCACGCGGGATTTTATAGATGTATTCCCCCATTTAAAACTCCCAAACCTCCAGCCATTAAGACCAACCTGCCACGGGTACCACAACGGAATTGGGACTAGAGCTACAGCTTTGGGTCTGCACCTGAGGATGGAGGCGTCCAACTGGGGCAACTTTTTGTCACTGTCACCATCTCTTTTCTATGGGACTCCATTACCGCTGTGTGTGTTGTGAGCAGGTCAGGACCTCCCCGTGTAGAGAGCGTGCGTCTCAGATTGATGAGCAAAGGTATAACTGTGACCTGGCTGACTGTCACTCGTAACACATGGACAGATTTACATGGTTCAGTCATGGGGCGTTGTGCATCATGGGAGAGGAGTGTGTGAAGTCCCTGGATACATGCTGTAAAAGGGGAAGGCTTAGATAATCGATATAAGAGTGTTAATGGGCAGCAGGTCTTACAGACCAGACTCAAAACTTTAGAGCAGCCTTGCGTCTAATAATGTGAAAAAAGGTTGTAGCTAGGATAGTGTGTGGTAGTACACATGTTGTTCAACATGAATACGCATCAAAAACAGCACTCTTATTTTTCCTACTTACTCGCCAGAGGTGTAGTAATGTAGATCACTTTGAGGTGGAGTAGGAGTGTAGCATGGCGAAAACTTAAACCATTAAATAGCATCAAAAGTTGTATGTATGTGAAGATTGACAAACTGACCACAATTCGGAGCTACGTTGCAAGGCCCATGTGTCTATAATGTGCCTGATTATCTTGCCAGTCAACATAATTCTAGTTGTTTAGTTATGACATTGTGTTGTTGTACTGGGGAGAAAAAGGGGGGGGGGGGGGCATTTGAGGGCTGCAAAGGGGTTTGTGTGTTTTGGTGTCCTGCCTGGCTGAACCCAGGTTCAATGATGATCTTTACACTTCTCCAGCCCGGTGCCTGTACACATGCAGTCGTCAGGCCATCGGGTTGAGGAGGGATACTGTCTTTTATTTCCTCCACAGAAGCAGTACAGCGGCCGGAGCAGAGAGCCGAGGCTTTGTGATCACTGTCCTGTCTCTGCCTCTGCATTTCTCCGTCTGTGTTTTCTGTTTGTATTGGAGCTGACAGCCTCTCCGTGGAGGAAGGGCTTTGAACCTGAGGGCTTCTCTCGCTACCAGAGGCTAATCGCTACTTCAGAACAGGGGACTGCCCCTAAACAAACATTTACTGCTTTAAACACAGGGTCGGCCCCTAACGATGTAGGTCAGCGCGGGTTTTTACAGCAAGGTCTTTATGGAGACAGATGCCAGAGACGGACAAATAGCAGGACATTAGCTGTCAGCAGCGCCGGCACAAGCCAGATCTGGCCACACTTTAATAGCTGTTTGTTGGTGGAGAGGAAGAGGCTCATAAAAGAGGAGACTCTTATCTTCTGCGGACCCCGTGTGTTTGTGTCACGACCAACACTGACCGAAATGAAACACAACCGGACCAGACTGCACTCGACCTGATAATTGCAGTGCATCTACATGGGTAGCTGCGTCTGGCTGTCTTTGTAGCGCACGCCACCGTGAATGATTTGTCAACACAGTAAATGCATCTTTTAGCAGGAGAGGGTAATGTAAAGCTGTGATATTTTTTTTCCCCCTCTGACGGCATAATCAGTTCATCCAACAAGGTTTTATTCGGTGACGGCGCCGAGGGTCTCTCTCTGCCTGAGGAGCTCCGCTCTCCCACTCCACATGCTCATACCTTTAACGACTTCTTAAATGTCACAGAATGTCAGGCAGAGGGATAAAAGCAGAGGACCTCCCCCTGCTTGCCAGTGATCCTCCATAGTTTTTTACCATGCAACAGTGCTGCCAGGCAGGACACATGCACTCAGGTGTGGCCCAGATTTCACTGGATGGTGACATGATTTAATGCACTTGCTACTAAAGAGCCGAGTGAGAAGAGGTCCTTGTCAGTGGGGGAACACTGATTGAGCACAGCGTGCCTTCACAAATGTATCCTCTGTGCATGCTACTTGGAAGAAAATCATCCATTACCGTACAATATATTACACTTCAGATCATAAAGCTTTCTCTGCAGTGCGCCTACCAGCTCCCTCACAAACACCACAATATTTTTTTTCTTCTCCCCCCCTTTGTTTCAAAAAGATTTAAAATCAGTGTAAGTTGGCTGTGTATTCCCCGGGGAACAGACTACTGCTGTGATGAAATAAGCATCAACTCTGCTCAATTTTCCATTGAGCTAACCAGGCAGCTCATCTCCATTAGTGTTAGTGTAACCAGCTCCGCTCTGGATGTCTTTAGCTGTGATCTCGCCAGCAGCCAGCTGGGTGCTGTGTGTGTGTGTGTGTGTGTGCGCCTGCACACGCTCGTGTGATTTTGTGAGAGCTCAGTAGTCTGAGCCCTACAGCTGTGAGAGATCTGAGTGTAAGGCCATGATGGGGCTCCGTTAAGCTCAACAGCGTGAGCCTGTATCAATTACGCTGCAACAGCGATATGGACACAGCGTGCGGTCTTCGGAGACAAAGACTTATGACCGCCCAGCGTCTCCTCCGTTCCTCTGGCCACAGAGTCAGCTGGGTGTAACCTTCAGACAACACACACCACTAACTAGGGAGGAGAAAGACACAACATCACACGTTTTCCCCTTATTCTATGATTCTGAGAAAACTCGCTTTTGATACTTGAAAAGCAAAACAATGTCACGTTCACGGCCTGTAGATGTAAATGTAAATGCCCGTAAATGTGAGTATTGTATGATTTATAACATTTCGATTAACAGTAATGACTCTAAACAGTGTGTGATTTATTTTTCAGTTTAGCTGTGATCAATTATCATACACCACATTTAGTGTCTTTGTGGACCGGATTGTGAAGCTTTTTCCAATCAAGTAATTTGAATTTCAATTGAATTGAAAGAAAGAGTGTGAGAGAAGAGTTCCGTCTGAGGACGATTTCATGCCCTGTGACCTTCCTAACCTCCGGGTAGAAAATCTCTGTGGTCCGGCGTTCCTTTGAACATCATATGGATCTCGTTCCCGGGCTGGAGACCGGTGTTATAGATGTATAGATGAGCTATAATCCATGCAGGGCTATCTCTACCTCCAACCTCTTTTTCAATACCTTTGTATCTTTGTGCCCTCGTACATTCAATACCACTCCAAAGGCAAAGTGATGAGAACGCTAGCAGAGTTTGAGAGAATCTGAAGGTAAAACTGTCATGCATAGAGCGTCTGGTATTCTCCTGTTTAAGGAAATGACTGCCAAATCAGCCAGTCAGCTGTGGACAGTAGGCCGTGTGTGTGTGTGTGTGTGTGTGTGTGTGTGTGTGTGTGTGTACGTACAGCCTTGGTAATGAATGAAGGTAAATGGCAGGGTATGAAGCACTTCCTATCGTAATTTCACACTTGTCAGCTCTTGTGAGGAAACTTCACCTTTACACAAGGAGAGCAGAACAGGCCAGGCCACAGAAAACAGAGAGAGGATATGTCTTTGTGTCGAGGGATAAATTCTCTATGCAAAGAATTTCCCTTGCAAATATATCCCGTTCTCAGTTGTAGTGTAAGAGAGCAGATTTTACACTCAAAAAACCAAACAGGCTTTTAAACAAGACGCAGTGTCTCAGTTGTCAATCCTTCAATGTTATTTTAATAAATATACAAAAAAAGCAAAGAAAGTCATAGAAAATTAAATTAAATATGATTCTATACTGTGTGGTACTAAATCAGTTCATTGTCACGTCCAAATACATGTAGGCAGAAGAGAGGACACATTAAAAAATAAAAAAAATGAAAAAATGTGAATGATAACATAATATAATGTGCTTTTGTTGATAAGTCAAGCTTTTGTGCAGCAATGCATCTATGTACGCAAACATGTTAATGTGTGTAAGGAAGTTGTGTTTGGGAGCTTTAATGGGCACACTATACTGTATATCACCGCACTATGTAGAGACTGCTGAAATAAGGTTAAGTCACACACACACACACACACACACACACACACACACACACACACACACACACACACACACACACACACACACACACACACACACACACACACACACACACACACACACACACACACACACACACACACAGGGGTGGTATCTAGCTAAATACGGTTGAGAAGTGAAGCAAAAACATGAAAATCATTAAAGCTACTTCTTGAAGAGAACCTTTCAACCTCAATGAATGTCAGTATGTCCTTCCATGAACAATTCATCGTTAATAATCCTTAATTATCCTTAAGAGGCAGGTAACGCAGATTTTGGGGATGAAGTCAACAAACAATCTTATATTCTCCAGCATAACATTTTTATTTCTTTATGACGTTTTACAGTGATCTAGCTCCAGTTTTGTAGTAAATGCAAGAACGGAGGGGAAAAAGGTGTTCACAGTTCAGACGTTTAATTCATGGCCGAGAAACACCTGTTGAACATAACCTACAGAGTAAAACAATAAGGTTTATGTGTTTTTTTATATGTTGTTGTATTGTTTAACATACACCACATAAACATTTATCCCCAGCATAGATTTTAACAGCAATCTGTTCAAAACCTCATATTAAGATTTCTCATTTTCACAAACACCCTCATAGCTTTGCATTAAATGTAGTTACCAAATACCTTTTGACACGTTTGAACATTTCTGTTGGTGCAGCATTATTCGTATCAATGCTTTCTATTGAGGAAAATCCAGCTTTAATCGGTGTACAATGAATTACAAACTAAACAATTATTCTTCACACATCTTTAACTTTATCTAACATAAAGTGCCGGAAACAACAAAGATAAGGCTATAATGTGGAAAAACTTGAGGCACTTTCACATGTCTAGTTGTGTCTGTTTAATTTGTAGGATCTAAGTTTGGGATCGTGAAGGTAGCACAGCGAGTGTGTGTGTGTTTGTGTGTGTGAGCCTGAGAGAGAGAGAGACTGAGCGGGGGAAAGGAAGGGGTGAGTAGAGGGAGGATATGAGAGCCTTCTCAGGGGACCTTAAACAAACTGACTAAAGTGGTCCTGTTTTCTGATCAGGCACAGAGAGGAGAACACTTAGCACTGCTGGAGACACTCTAAACAGCCACTGAGGAATTAGACTGTTACTGGGAAACTTCACAGCTCTTGCACTGGGCCATGTCCTCGACTAAGTAATACAGAAAATAGAACAGGCAATAAATGGCAACAAACAAATGCACACAGTCGCACAGCCACTGGTCCTCGACGCACACTCGCCCACGCACACACACATTCACGAGGACACGCTGCATGTATGCCAATAAATGCAGCCCTCTCACACCAGCGCAGATAAACACGCAAATACACACAACACACACAAGACACCATATGCGCCACGGTCTCTCTGAGGAAAAGTGGTAGATAATGAATGGGCCCACTCACACACTGTGGAGAAGTGTCGCAAGTGACTCGAGACAAGGAAAAATACGTTTTCACCGAGGAGAAGCAATGACCTTATTCCTTCTCCGTGTTCGCGTACAGGATCCTTTTGCCTGCATCGCCAGGTTTGGCGAAACAAAGATGAGCTTAAATTTAGGCCCCATGATGTCAACACAAACACAGGATAGAAAGTTCAGTTTTAATTAGGTGTCGTCCCCCCCCCTTTCTAAAGTTCATTTCAATTAGTCCCACCTCGGCCCCACTTTCAGGTCTTAGTGATTTGTCAATGCCTCAACATCTCTGTAGCGCAGTGTGGTCACAATGCAGCACGTTAATGTGTGTGTATGTTTTTTGCATGCGTGTTGCTGTTTGTGTTTTGTGTGTGACCTCGACAAAGAGGGACTCCTGTGCCCTTGACATTTCCTTCTTGTTTTGATGATGAATTGCAGGGGTTATTTACTAGTTCGTGGGAGAGATGCACAGATCGCAGCTTTGTTCCCCAACACTCACAAGGAATGCAGAGGCATCCATAAAAACAACTGCTCCGGAACTTTCACTTGTCTTTTCCTAATTGTAAAAGTACAAATGTTTTCTTTTCTTCCTTTGAGTTCATTCATCATCAACTGGCATGGTTAATTAAAATGCTAAATCGACTCCTCAAATTCAGCAACTGAAACTAGAAGTTTTAATGTTTAGGTGTCACATTTTATAAATTATAACGCTTAATATGAGAAAAGGAAAATATGTATTTTCTAAAGCTGGCATGTCGAGGTTTTGTAGAAATGTTTTTACTCGAGTGTGTTTTTTAAATAACCTTGTGATAAAGAATTCAGTTTATGTTTTGATTATGAGAGTTGTATTCTTGAAGATAAAAGTAAAACTACATTTTTTTTTCTTTATAGAAAATGCCTACCTTTTTCAGATGAAGCATTTCAGAAACGCACGCATCAAGAGACCTGCAGAAAAATCATTGTGCATGGCCGATGTAGGAGCCGTGGTGGGACGGCCCATATGTCCTAGGTGGGAAGGTGTACTGTGTCTGCTCTGTTCATTCCATGTCACCCTCACATCAGCCGATCAATCAGCTGTAATGAAACCCATCAGGTCACCTTTGAAATTTATCATTTTTTTTGTACACGTAAAATGAAACGCCCCATGATGGTATGGAAGCTAAATTTAGAGTACCTATATGCTAACATGTCTCTGCCCCTCCTCCCTTCAAAAAAGGAGGAAAGAAGGTTTATGAATTATGCTGATATGCCGAGTCCATATGCTTGTGGCAGGTAATAGCAAAAGCCTGATCTTGGACATTTGACTTCATCTATTGTTCCCAGTCACTGTGTTTGTGGCTTAGTATCTATAAAGTGCACTTTAAAAAAGATGCACATTTATCCAAGACTATCAACGCACAGAACCGGAAAGTTTTAAAGGTAAACATAATGTGAAATGTTTTGTTGCTCATCAGCGGGGGAAAAAAAAAACCATTGAGCACCTGACTGCCTGACTTATCTCTCTCACCTGGTGGTGTGTTTCTCTCTCTGTGTTTCTGTCGCTTGCCGAGGTTTGAGGTGCTTAGCATCCCTTGTTTGCACACAATCCGTCTGTGATTATTGCCCGCTTCTGGCTTCATGCACTGTGATGCGTCTTTTCATAAAGCCGCTTCATTTGCATAGATTTTGCCAAGAACCCTTCAAGTCTTAAGGAGTGCGCTTAAAGAGGAGTTGAAGATGAGCAATCATGACGGCAGATCGCCTTGTTTGTGTTAAAGGCAGGCGGTATCAGTATCAGCCGAGTCGCACGCAGCAAATTGGCTCTTCGAGTCAGAAGCGACACAAAACTTTTATGAATTTGTTTTGATGCGGATGGGAGGATTTCCAAAACTTGAGTGGATTTCCTACGACAGTTAGGGCTTTTTTTTTTTAGCAGTCGAGCCAAAGTTGGCAAGGTCCGACTGTACGGTTCAATTTCTGCAGATGGCACAGAAAAAAGTCCTTATTCAAGCATTTACAAAGAAAATGCTTTCTTATGTGTTTGTTAATTTCTTTATTTATTTCTTTATTTTGTTGTCATTTTTTTTTTCCTGCTGAACACAGCTGCTTGGGCCCCACCATGCAGAAAGACTCAATATGGCTCTGTCTGTAAATCGGAGTCCGGGGGCCACAAGACAGAAAAAAGGGGAGAACCACCCGGCAAAATTTAGCGCACGATGGCTCCCAGCGGGCATCATTTGGGGACCAGGGAGATTATTTTCCCCCTCCTTCTCCCTTTCCCTTTTCCTGCATGGTGAGCAGGTTGGAACGCTCAACCCTAACATTGCTGCTGACACAACCACTCAGGGACGGCTGTAACAGCTCTCTTACCATGGCACCTGTTATTGAGCCGTCAGAGAGAGAGAGGGAGCGAGAACAAGGGAAGGGGAAGGAGGAAGGTGTGAAAGCAGGAAAGAGTGAAACTCAATTGTAATTTCAGGGCTGTCACAGCTCTGAGAGCCGGTAATTCTGCCGCCGTGTCGGTGAGCGGACGCACTTGAACACTCCTCTGTGCTGAGACTGATCCCTTCCCTCTCTGTCTACACTACTTTATTTTATACATTCATCTCAAACCAGAATCAACACGGTGATAATAAATAGATTCACATCAGACCATGTCACAGATCAGAGCATGCGTCTGTACTGTATAGTGGTTACTCCGGCACCTTCTGTTCTTTTTTTGTTTTTTCCCCGATTGTTTAACACATTCAATTTTGGGTGACTGAAATAATCCTTTGCCTCTTGTATAAGCACTTTTCTTTTGTCCCCTTCTGCTGAATACAGTTGACTTTTGGATTTTTTATGATTCATAATGCTGTCATCAAACTAAAAATGATTATAAAGTATCCCATGTCTCAACTATGATGAATGATATTTCAAGTAATTTTTCTTACTTATTTTAAGAGATATTTCAATGATTCTCAAAACCTGTCATCACATCTGTTTGTGGCAGTCAACAATACAAATATGTGGGAACAAAGGAAAGACAAACACTTATATTCCATTTCTCTCTCGGCCAATCATCAGAGGCAAACGGCGAGTAGATGTCCATTCAAGCAAAGCAGTGGCATTCCTCTGCAGAGCAATCAAAATGGATTAAACCAACCACGCTCCAGCTGCCGCCACGCAAATCAGATATGCCTGTGATGATGATAATCAATCCATAATAAAATAACACAACATAAATCTGATAGTGTTGTTCCAACACTTTTAATAACATAGATTTAAATATTGCCATGTGCACTGGAGTGATTTATTGATGAAAAAGTGCTATCAAGCTTATATACACCCCGTTTCTGGTGGCCCGCCAATAATACCATTAACTGCATTGTTCAAACTCATTATGTGATGAGAAACACAATAATAATCGCAGGACTACAAACGCACAATTTCTCCCATTGAGCTAATCACTTTTGCGAGCATTATTAGTCTGTCTTCCTCCCTCTGTCTCTCTCTCTCTCTCCCCCCCCCCCGGATCTCTTGCTCACTCTGTCATAAATCCTGCGAGGGGCTGTGGTATAAATCCCTAGTGCTGAATTAGTATTGTAATTTCGGGTATCCACGCATGCTTTGCCAACGCAGACCTTGGAGTTATTAATCTGGGGGACAGGTGCCATAGAAACAATATGCTGAGCGGTTGGCCTGGATACGGTGCCGACCCCACCCATGCCAAAGCCCTCGGTGCATTCAATTAGAATAACAAGGTATGGATTGAAGCCCAGTGGTAGTGAACATAAAAAAAGTACCCTAAAGGCTGAAGATGTGTAATGTGCTGATCTTTTATGTTTTATTATTACGAGTTAAGTTTATAATTAGTTTTTTGAAAGATCCATATTCAAGTATAATCAATTTATAAAAGAGATTAAATAAAAAAAATATATATAAGTTATTGAAGAATGTCCATGTTGCCATGTTTTGACATGTCAGTATGCCTGAGTTGCCACAAAGCGTGATATTGTGAGGGTTACATCCTCTCTGATAGAAAAGCTGTTACGCCGCACATATGGCCCACTGACAAACATGACAGATGAAACACTTTGTTTGCTTTTGTTTAAGCACCGGCTCTTCTCCTAATACAAGCCTTTTAAGTGATCAAAAAGGCCGGGCGATATTTGATGTTGTCTGCAGAGAGATGGGGGAGGCAGAGGAAGTGTCATCCAGTGATATACAGTCCTCCAGTCCTCTGTCACAGCGCAGTGTCTGCTGGGAAATAATCTGACATCTTGTGCTCGACACATCCAAGCGATGAGGAGAGAAGGAGGGAGGGGGAGAATAAAAAGGAAGGGGGGGTAGAAGGCAAAGAGTGATGGGACAAAGAGAGGAGGGAGAAGAGAGAGGCTGAGGGAAGTGGGAGTGTAAGCGGGAGAGTGAAAGGAGAGAGAGAGAGAGGACACAATCAATTCCGCAGGCCCATCTCCATCATGTCATCGCCTGTCAGCATAGATTTAAGAATAAAGCTTTTGAGAGACTTTCCAGAGCTACAGTCTGATCGATGCCCCGGCAACATTGGCCCAGATGCCACTGACACACATCACACTGCCGCTCAAAACACAAGCGACCCCTTTGTGACCACATCACTGGGGACTCCCAGAGAGCCCTGCCCTGAGTTTGTAGTGGGACAATTTCTTCCACACGCCCCAGAAACTAGGTACGATGTCAACCCATATGCCCACAACTTGAATATACCGTTGGGGAGGAAAACACTGAGATGCATATGGGCCATTAGAGGACAAAAAAACAGAGGCAAAGATGAAGAGATAGTGACGGAGTGAATGAATGGAGTCATTAAGCATGTGTTTGTGGGAGGCTGGCTCCCATATGACAATGCAGGGTGGCAGAAGACTTCTGCTGCCGTTCTCCGTAAACAGACAAACAGATTGGCTCGTTTTCCCTCTCTCCTCTGGGCAGCGTTTGTCTCCTGCTTTCTGGGGAGCACTTAGGACTCTCCTCCCCCGGGTCTCCGGAGAGACTATGCTGCCTGTGCCGTATTTCAATTTCTAGCATGGCTTCTTTTAATTAATCCACACTACTGTCAAATGTCAAACTCATTTAGAACGCAGATCTCGAACCATTTAGTCCATTAGTAGCTGTAATTCAAAAATTTTAACTGATTTAATTAAAGTATTTGACAGATTGAAATGTTCTAAATAATTAAAAAATGTTTCAGTCAAAGAACTGTATATGCGTGTTTTGGTGGTCTCTTATCACAAATTTTCCTCAATGGAACAAGCAATGCAGCACCTTTTTTTCTGCCCCGGGGGATAGATACATAAACCTGTCCCGTCCCATCCACGATCTCAAAAACACCCAGTGGTTGTATGAGTCTACTGTTTCTATTATGAAACTATAGTCATATAATAAAGTAAGCAAGATCTGAATAACAAATGAGACGTGTCATTTTCCAGTTTTGCTAAATGCGTTAGCAAGTGATCATATGCTCATCCAAGAATGATTTTTTATAAGTCTATGAAAAAATTTACTTAAAAATAAAAGTGCTGTCAGGTTTGACCAGGGACATTTTTCCTGTCCCTGTCTGATTTCAAATAGCAGGTAGGGAAATAAATTCCCTAACAATTAACAATTAAAATGTGCTTAAGTGGACACACACACACACACACACACACACACACACACACACACACACACACACACACACACACACACACACACACACACACACACACACACACACACACACACACACACACACACACACACACACACACACACACACACACACACACACACACACACACACACACACACACACAGTTCATGTTTGAGCCTGCTTACATTTCTGTTCATTTTTACACTGTTCTAAATACAACTGAATTTTTTTTTAACATACGTGACATTACTTTAAAAACAGTCAGGGTTGAAAAAACAAATATATTGACAAAAATAGTTTAATGACTTGGCCTTACAAAGATAATCCAGGACAAAATGATATGTAAAAAACATAATATCTGCCTGCAGAGTGGAACAAACTCTTCTCTGGCCAGTGGAAAGAGAAAACCACAGTGATTCCATCTCTGCAGCACTAAGGGGAAAATCTAACTGAGTTCAAAACCTAATGAAAATCTTGAAGAAAAAAAGAGAAAAAGAATATACAGTTTCTGAGATGAAACGGAGATAAAATGGACTCTTTTTCCTGTCACTGTATATCTGTCTTACGCACACAAGCATTAGTTTTACTCAACTGCCTTTGCTTCCGATTCTTCAAACCCTCCCCAACCCTCTCGCGCTCTCTGGTCTTTCGGTTTCACTGTGGAGGGCAATCGTTACGTGAGTGATGGTAGCCATCAGTGTAGTGCATGTGTTGTAAAACTGTCAGCCACTGACAGATTGACTGACGTGGTCGGCCCTTCGATCACCACCACAGAGGAGGCAGGGAGAGCGGGAGAAAGATACCGAACTAAAGACATGCGTTTAGACACAGAATGAGGGGAAACAGGTGCATCTAGAGAATGCTGGTTTTTTTCTGCGAGCACTGATCAAATCTCGCACTAAACTAAATCTGTAAAAAAAAAAATCGAACACAGTCTGTTTTCAAATGAAAGAGACAAAAAAAGGCTGATATATTGAGAAGTAGTGTTTCTGTGTAATTTCCAACAGCTGTTGATTCAAAGGGAAAAACTTTATTCCGTCCAGATGGTCTCAGTCAGTGGCAGAACGCGAGCGCTGACTTCATTGGCTCCAGCCATGTGTTTTTCCTCCTGACAGAAATTAAAATGGTCGTTCGTTTGTCACTGCTCACTGCACAGCTTAAAATGTAGCAATGAAACGTTCCTCGGCGATAATGCACCATAATTACTCAAACGCCTGTTCTTTATCTGCAGCAGAGGGAGGACAGAAGGAACATTTTCTTCAGATGAGACTTTGAAACGCGGAGAGCGCGCTCGACCCACAGCAAAAGAGGAAGCGCATAATCAAACGACGTATATTGTACTTTTTTAAAAACACATTTCAGACAAAGAGAGCCTCAGAAAAGAAGCATCAGAGAGTGATGAATTTATTTATTCTGGCTGTCTGATTGATCTCCTCAGCCGCCCCTCCACAGGGCGCCGTTATGGGATCCTGGACGGGAAGAGAGTGGGCGGCTCTCTACCGGCAAACATCTCACAACTCACACTCATGAGGTGAGAAACACTCTGCTGCGGAGGTGTCGAGAGGTTAACGCAGTGGCCTCAGACTGCCGGTTAAAGATAAATTCAGACATGTACATCGGAAATAAGAAGTAAAGGGCATCTCAGCAGTCACCGTTCCGGAGATGAAAGACCGGAGCCATGACAAGAGCTGAGTCACTGCGGAACAAAACTGACACACACCTGAGAACATATATCCACATGCTGGTTTTCTAAGCTATGCTGCACATCCCGAGTCGCACATGAGTGGGCTGGGGAGGTAGGGGCATGTACAACTGACACGTAGACGTGAACTGTGGGTGTTTGACTCACGACAACATCCTCTTCCCTGTAGCACCACCACAGTAACCGTGAGCGCAGCTCAGTGAATCATAGGAGATATTCTGCTCGATTGTATGGCCTACACTCGGCCGCCGGCTGAGACCAGTTTATAATACTCCGTGGGAAATATCGCAGGCACTTAGAGCTCGGTTTCGTTTCATTTGATCACCCTGTCGTTGCCAAATTTTCTCAGCCGCTCTGTGTTTAAACGCTGGCAGGTGATTCATTGAACTTTTTTTCTGACGCCGGCTGAAAATGTACACAGAGCACCTGCCTCTTTACTCTTACTGCTAACTTCTGTTTACTTTTTGAATTTAACATCATATGATGGCATTTATGTATACTTTTACTTAACTGCAGAAATTGTCTTTGGAAAAAAAAATGCATTTTTAATTTTCACTATTATACAGTGACACAATTGTCAGGACTGACATGCAACAGAACAAAGAAAGTGAAATCTTCTCTAATCTGCAAAGAAACACATTTTTGTCTCTCAGACAGAACTTGACAGTAGATTCATCTGCGTACACTCTTTACATTTTTTTTTAAGTGAAATGAGGGAGAGGCATGTGGTAAGAGTATGATTGGCTCACACACTCTATTTATCATAATAAAAAGAAAAGAAAAGAAAAAAACAAAAAGGACAAAACGTGTTTGGCTGTGCAGACGCTGCTAAATGGCAGCAGATTGTGAAACACTAAACGACTGCGGAGAAGGATCTTATTGGGTAATCGGCGTATCTACTATGGTCTCTTCAACGGCACATTTGAAGACGATCGCACGATTCCCTCTTCATAAATCATTCCTGTGTTCAATTGCGTGTGGTCTGTTTCAAGAGTAAACTCACACACTCAGAATATTTACTCCTGGTCTCAGTGCTAATGATAACACCTGTAAAGTTAATCACGATAAGCACAACTTATCTTTACCAATCTGTGATACTTCTGGGTCATGTGTTTCACTTTGAGGTGAAGAGAGGCACGGTGACCTTATGAATTGCAGTCAGGCAGGCTGCAGTACACTCCTCCCTGAACTGCGAGTCACGGTTCATTTGACCTCATGGACGACAAAACTTTACCATCCGACTCCCAAGACACGGACACTGTTCACCTCTCGGTCACCGAGGACATTGTAACACAACCGACACAATGTGCATGCGTTGCATGTGTGTGCACTCTAAACTACAGTGATGGTGGAGATCCAGAAAGAGAAAAGAATGTGGAAAGAAGAATAGTTTGAAAATATGAAAAGTTCATCAGCAAATGACTGGCTACATAAAAGGGGGGAGAAAAAGAAGAAAAAGTCAGACATTTAATTTCACCACCGAGAGACTTTTATTCAGTGAACAGATGCGTGGAAGGTCATCTGGAACTTTTAACACATCAAATCATCTGTAGATATTTGTTTTGCACTTCACATACTGGTGCTGTGTGCACTGTGTGTGTCTTTGTCTGTGTAGCTAAGTGACACCGTGTCAGTGAGATAAAAAGAAGAGAGTTCGGCAATCGGCAGATGAACCACAAGCATTTGCATCTCAGGAAGTGTGTCAGCCAATACGGGGCAGTCCCAGGGCTGAGAGCCTTTGTGCTCTTAAGCCCTTTTTCATTTACACACACGTACGGTGTACGGTCATACTATGGAGACACACTGGGCTTAATGTAACATCGCATTAGGCGTGGAAGTGGGGTGGTTTGAAAATGTTTTGTCTCTGTAAATGGAAATAAGCATTTTAGCTTACGTTGCTCAAACAAGTTTGATTACAGTCCCGTCTCAAAGCTACACATTTCTTTTTCTTACCCCCCCCCCGCCCCTTATTTTTCCATCGTGCTACTTGATGTTATCCATTTTCCTCTTCCAGTAACATTGCATTAGATTTCCAGTATTCATGGTGTGTTTTTCCATCTTTCACAGATCAAGACTTCATGGGCTTTTTAGATGAAAAATTATCAATACAAGATGAAGCATCAGCAAAAAAAAAAAAAAAAAAGCAGTGACACATTGCCAACATGCTCTTGTTCCCGGTGCCAGCATCAATAATTCAGCCACGAGCTCATAACTTTATTTTAAATGCATAATTGAGGCCAACCAATGTTTTCTTTAGCCAGTTATGTGTCAAGCAAGTTTTAAACAATAAGAGGAGCAGTCCATTAAGCCTTTAACATCGTCTCCGTCCCATGCAACAGTGTCTGCAGGGAAGTTGAAGCTTTGGGGCCTGTTTCTCTCTCTCTTTGTGATTTGTGCTCAATAGTGTATGTGAGATGGGGCTGTTTTCATGAAAGTCTGAAGATGAGAACTGTGGGAACGATGTGGTGAGTAAATGAAAGAGTGTAGACTCCACATTTAAACAGTGTGGTTTGGAAAGGAAGGGGGGTCTCGGTGTGAGGTGAGGTTTCTGTACCTGCACTCGTGATCTCACGTGTGTGTGAGTGTGGTAATTTACAGGTTGTCAAATTGATTTTTATGAAGGTAATCTTGTCGATATCTAAGTTGTCTGCATCTTTACGAAGAGATCTGATCTCAGACTCCGACTTTCACGGACCCTCCTCCATCCAGTATCTCATTATATGACCCGAATACAATTCTCATTTGTTTTGTACTAGTGTTTAATAAATATTGATTTACTATTTTAATTACATGTTAATCTCAAAACACATAGGTGCCAGGGTTATGACTCTCTCAAGTCACTCTGCAAATTTCCTGTTTGCAAATATTTATTGAGGATGGCATCCTGAGAGGGCTATAAAAATGAATAACAATCATTAAACAGAGACTAGTTGTCTACAATATCTGCGCAAATGTCAATATCAGCATTGCAGCTTGACCCTGCCACTAATCAATTATTTGTAATATTTTCTTTATTTTTCCCTCCAAGGAAAATAATTATAAAGTCAAACACACAAATGAAATGGTAATGCAAAAAAAAACGAATTAAAATTAAAAAAGACAATATTAAGTTAATTGACAGACGAAGCAAGCCAGCCAAATAGCAATGATTCAATACTAACATTTTATTTTGTTCTTGAAAAGCTATTAAACTTTTCAGATGCAGATTTTTTTTCTCTCTTTAACTCCAAGTCACTGAAAACTGATTCCTGGTTTTACTTTTATCCATGAAGGATTTTACACATATTTTAAAGATTCCATAATCAAATAAATAGGAAATAAATTGAAAACACATGACAGAAGATTAGCATGACTGTAGATTAACCAGATCAGTTTAAACTGAAATTATGTCTAAATACATGTTATTATTACTGTCTATCATACCATGGAGGCCTGAGATTTCTTCACTTTGTTCTAAGTTTTCATCATCACTGTTTGTCTTAATTTCAACCTCAATTTTAACTTATTCAAACTGTGTTTATTATGTTGTATATTCATACAAAGTGAAAAAAAGAAGAAAAAAAAGATCACATACTAGTGATTAGTTTTAGTGTGAACTGAGGCAACTGAATGAATAAAATAAAAAATAAACACATGAGTAAACACTATTAAATGCATATAACAGCACTGCACTCCAGCACTATCATCTCTAATTTCTATTAAGTATATAGTGCTCTCATGTACTGATTTCTTATATACCATCAGTGAAAGAATAATGTACAGTATATTTCACTGAAACCTAATAGAAACAAATTGAAATAGACTTTCAGAGTGAAAGGCTGCAGACTCTTGGACCTTCTCTGAACACAATTACGGTTATGAAGCGTATGAGTTTAGTATGCATTCCTCCCCCTCCTCCCTTTAAGCCTTGACCCCTCCCTTTCTCTGGCTTTTTCACTCTCATTTCAAATCCTTCAATCACGGAGATATACTGAGACTGAGAATGCATTAGGATGATTGGGAAGGGAGAAATTAAAGGGAAATAGTGCGTTTCTATTTCTTTTTTCTTTTATTTGCATGGAAAAGCTGTAAATGAGGAACAGTAAACAACTGTTTTCTAATCCCATCTGGTCTAAACAAAATGGACAGAGTGTAAAATATTTACTTCAGATAAGAGGGCGAAGGAGCGTGTGTTTGGGAATAATTCATGCAGTTTGTAATGTTTGCATGAATTGTTCCTGAGATTAAGGTTGCTGGTTTAATTGAGCCCCGTACTGGACCCAGAGCCAAGAGAGCCGGCAGAAGAGCATCGACAAACTATGAAATGGTTCCAATATGGCCAATCGATGAGGCTTTGTGAGCAGCTCCCCCGGGGCTTTGATTTTCCTCTCAAACAACAATCCAGGATCTGTGCTCTTCAAAGGCAAACTCCATCTCTGCTCTTATTGTTGTTGCTGCCTTGCCCGTGTTTGAGTGATGTCACTGAGGTCGATTTTATCCATGTCCATAAAGGCTCTCCCACACTTGAATCACCCGGGAGACGTCTTCTGTTGGTCTGTGCAATGGTTACAACAACCAATAAAGGTCAATCTCCCATGGTAATGGCCAATTGGGTTTGTTCCCATTATTGGCCCTCTTGAGCTGTGGTCAACAGACGGAAGGCTGGCATCACTGACACAAGTTACACTCCAACCTTAAGGAGGCTCAGCTCCGTCTCCAACAGTCGCTGTGCGACTCCCCTCTCTCCCTTTAAGCCTGTGTTGGCCCGTACATCACTCCATCATGTGCAGCTCCTGTCGACGGGCCGTGTCGCAGTTGCATCGCAGGAGCGCTGCCAGTGAGGGCTAACCGTCTAACCATTTCATCTAATTGCCTCATTAATGATTCACCGGTGTTAGGCTGCTCTAGCACTTCGCTGTGGGGAGCAAATTGTTCTGATTGGTTTGCCTCTGTCAATTATTGATGAGGCAGTGATCTGAAGTGCTAACACCTGGCTTTGGCGGTCCAAACGGCCCCTTCCTTCCCATCACACACTCTGTTATCACACACCCTGGGACCACATTGAGCCTTGGGGGGGCTTAAGTCTTGACTGTTGCCGTTCTCTGACAGTGGGTGGAGCGCGCCCTGGGGCAATGTCTGTGATCTCAGTTGTTGAATATTAACTCATAGAACATGGCTCACTGCTGCGCAAAAGATGGACAAAACAGAGACGTGTCGCTTGCGCTGATTTGTGCCGTAAGTAGTAGAAGGCAAACACAGATACTGTCACATGGAGAGGGGCCACTGATGCTGCTGGATCGTGTGTGTGTGTGTGTGTGTGTGTGCGTGCGTGTGCGTGTGTGTGTGTGTGCGTGTGTGTGATTACCACTGTTACTAACTCTCAAGTAAATGTTTATAATTCTTTAGTAACAGTGGTAATGCAGTTATAGTCTTGAGTGGATCTTGTATCAACGCGCTACATCAAGCTCTATCTATCTCCTGCAAAACAGACATTGTAAATCTCATCTCAGGGCATGTGTTCCCCATGTGACACTTTTACAGTAATAAAAAATAATTAATTCATCATTTGTCAAAAAATGTAAACATACATACATATACCAAGACATTTATATACCTACATGTTTGTATTCAAGATGAAAATGTAGAAGCATGCGTGAGGTTGATTGTAAGTTTTTTTGTTCTCATAGTAACCAAAACACTGTTGGATATGACTGGACATGATCTAGTTTCCCACTGAACTTCAGTCAGTTGCAACACCTGGAGATTCATGAAAACTAGTTAGCGAGCAACTTGAGCTTAAATATATGGCTAGTAATAGTAAAAACTGTCCAATTTCTGCCACTGAAAGTCATAGTAGCATGGATGTAAATTTGAATTTACTGTGTTTTGAATTCAAGAAAAACAAAAGCGGTGTTAGATAAACTAAGATAAGTTCAGATGTAACAGGTGTGGGTGGAGCTGTAACTAGATGAAATGCAATGTCCACGCTTGTTTTGTTTATGGATGTTTGTAATGGGTGCGGGGTCGGAGCCTTTACAGTTGGGTCATCTAGCTTGTACAGTGGTAGTATTCTACTATATCTGGATTCCACTGTGTGTGTCTAATGTCCCAACAACAAAGTGCTTCTTCTGGCTCCATGACTCATTCACAGTCAGTGCACAAGCCGCTGAGGCCCCTCACCAAACTTTCAGCACTTCACGGCACAAAAGCAGAATGAAACACAGTATTCTTGTGTTTTAAAAAGCGTGAACAGATTGATTAATGTAAAGGGATGTAGACATGGAGGAGACTCACCCACACTGTTAGCGAATTTGCTCGTCTCCCCTTGGCCTTAATTGAAGATGATTAAAGAGTCACCCCCCATGCTGACGCCACTGTCACTCTGAATCTCGGCCAAGTGGGCTCGCCGCGTACACACACAGGGTGGTCACTCTGCCTTTGTTTTTACACTGGCAACAGTGACAGCAGAGCTCTCCTCCACCCCCCAAATCCTGTGAGTCACTGTGTGTCACCATAAACCCTGTACGGGCAGACAGAGTTTAGACAAGGTGCCTCTGCATGGCTCACAATGTGAACTTCACTCACTGTCTAATAGTGCGTGTGTGCGTGCGTGAGAGAATTGAAGTCCAATTTTAATGATTTTTTCCCTCTCTTTTCTCTTCCAACCCCCCGTCTTCTCTCCTCCACCCCCATCATTCTCTGTCTGTCCACAGATAACCTAAAGGCTGAGCAGTGATGACATCAAAGCGGCTGACCAATCGCAAGAAGGCACCTACAAAGCACAACATTCAGAAATGACTTCACTGAAACAACAAAAGACAGGACCCGCTGAAATCCCTCAAAATCCCCACAGTGAAATTCTTGAAAGCCTCTTACTACTCCTGTTTCCCCCCTTGATATTTTACATCCAGCTTTTTTCTACAAAACACACACAAAAGAAAAAAAAAAGAAAAAGAAAAAGAGAGACAGACTCAAACTAACGACATGGCTGACAATGCCAGACATTGGAGGAACTATTTTCTCTTTGGTGGGAAGATCACTGATGCATGCTTCTGTAAATAGATCATAATAAAAACCCTATTCTTATTCCTAATATAGGAAGCATACCAAGTCGCTCTCACCAACCTCTTAAACCTTCATGACTGTGGATAGAGTACTCATGGTTCTTCTCTTTTTCTATATAAAGTCAGTATTCTTCTTACCTCCTTAGAGACCGTGTAATTATCATTTCCCTTATCATTTCTCTACTCTTTGGAGTTAGTTGGACTGTAAAAAATTGTACCTCCTATTCTTCTTATTCTCTTTACCAAACGGCCTAGTCTTCCTCTCCAGTATCCACACTAGAACATGTAAATAAATTGTGAATGAAGACAACAGCATGGAACAGACCACAGTGTATAATTACCACTCCCCTAGTAGATCTCAAACCTCACTATGTGGATGTTTCAGACAACCTTTTTAAAAGTTTAAAATACTTGAACTTGTTTCCTGATAGTTAAAGACATAGTCCCAGGTATCTGGACATTTTCCTATGTATTTGAATAGACGCATAAAGGCAGTAGTTATAGGTAATGTGATTATTTGATCTATCTTGCAAGGATTATAAGGCAGCAATTATTTTTGGTATCATCAGTCAGTTGCACTGAGAAACAAACTGTCAAACTGAAGAGGGAATGCAGGCTGTTCACTCAAGCCACGTGTCAACCTTGGCATTTATAAACTTATTTTATTTTTATTTTTTTTCCATTTACAATTTAATTTTACATTATATTTATTATTTTCTCCCTGTGGCTAACTACTTATTCTTTCCCATTGCAATAACTGTCCCCTCCCTTACACACATTTGGGTTGGACACAGTAGCTGTCAGCCTGAGAGGACACTTTTTTTTCTTTGCATGGTTTGAAATGGTGCTCTGATCCTGAGCCTGCACATGGGGACAAAGAACACGTCATCTGATTGCAACGTAGACATGAGGCCTCTGACCTCCGTCTTCCATGGACTATCAAGATAACCAAATGGACTGACAGATCATATGCCAAGCCAATGAACAGACAACCTCAAACTCCGTCACTAGTAAAGACAGGAAGAAAAAAAAACCTTTGCATGGACAAGGAAAAATGCTAGCTCGTTGAACACCTCATCTTCATCATTGTGCATCCTCTACCTCTTAGTGTATGTTATGCATCAAGGAATCCATGACTTTTCAGCGTACAGCGGAGGGGTCACATACAGTAGAAGAGTGAGTCACTCTGCATTGAATCGTACTGATGGACACACGTGGCGACGGGGAAGACAAAACAAACGTTTGCTTACTTTGACTCTGACACACTCACACATGCGAGCGCATGCATACAGAGGCACAATCCTACAGAGCGCCACTCCGAAATGTTGCTGTATATGTGTACAGTATGTCCACTATGTATAGTCCCAGAAGCTGTACTTTGCATGTTGACTTGTAGATGGAACGCGACCATTATTCATTGAGGAGCTTGTGTGGGTAGGCCTCGTCAGTGGATTGACTCTCTAAACCAATGCTTTACATCTCTTTACGTTGTTTTTGGAAAAGTGTAAGCTAACGTGACTGAAAGCGTTCAACCCCTCTCGGTCCTCTTGTGAAAGGCCCCCATGAGCCAAGCAGTGACGCTGATGGGTTTTTAAACTCTTTGAAGGGACACATAACCTGCCTTTGATGGCAGACAGAACCTAGCCACAGTGAGCGTGGGTAGGAGAAGAGAAGATGGAAGGCAAACTGGGGCGCTCCAATTAAGTGGCAGCACACTAAGTGGCATGGGGCATCCTGCCAGCAACTGTCCATTCATCCTATGTCAAAGGGATTTGCACATCTCAATGAGTCTACGCGCTGCCAGAGAAGTCCGAGAGCAGAGCAGAGCAGAGAAACAAAGCGAAGCTCGAAGGAAAGGATCGTAGAGAAACATTAAGGTTGTCCTGAACTTATGTTGGAGTATTCTCCTGCTCGGTCCACATGATCTTACTTTCTCGGAGAGTTCAATAACCGCTTGACCTGCACCATCATGCATGCTCTCTAGACTGTCATGACCTCACGTGCTGTCTGAGGTGAGCGTTGAGTTCATGACGATGGCTCTCAACTCAACCGAATGATCAGCCTTGTGGTTAAATACCTGTTACTCTTCAAGAGCAGTGTTTCTGTAACGCCTGCCCACTACTACTGAGCTCTTTCTGGACACAGCGACACTAGCAACGTCACCAATTGAAAAATGAAGATAAGGGAGGAAAGTATGGCTCCTTTTTGACTCAAAATACTGAAAATGCATTGAAATCAAACCAGCACACACACCCACACTTTACCAAGGAGAACAGTCAGTTCATCAGAAGACCAGTGGTTACACACTTCACGTTCCCCCTCGTGCAGCCGATTTACATGAAAAAAATCTTCTTAAATCATACACTGTCAGAGCACATTGAATCACATATTTACAGTCAACACGTAAACAAACTTGAAATTAGGACTTATGACTTAGGGGTGATTTAGTTAAGGGAGATTTAAACTACAGGAAGGATGAAGATGTCACCCAAACATGACATGTCGTATGCGGTAGGAAACAAGACACTGAGCAAGTGTTGATCTTCCCTGAGCCTCAAGGCTTTTCACTTTCTTAGAAGTGAAACAAAGCCCCGTTTCGGTGCAGCTGCAGGCAGTCTCTGACAGGCTGGTTTGTTTTTCTATTGAATGTAACTGGTGCGCTGTCGTTCTGCCCTGATAGTCAGGCAGCGAGTGCACCTTTATCTGGCAATGACCCTGAGCAACATCAGGACATACAGTGTATGTAAACATGCACAGATGTACATGTTCATATACAAAATGTGTGAAAGTTGATACAAACGCAGAGGCACATCCTTGCTCTTTTTGTCGAACACACACACGCACACACTCGTGCACACACACCATGCTAATCTAAACAGCAAGGCTGTATGTAAACAGATTGTCGACATAATGGGATTGTTCAGTGTGCAAACAATAAGCTGTTAGCGTAATCACAGGTCAAAGATATATTACCCAGAGGGCCAAGCTGTAGGTATATTAACATGATGGATATGTGGGAGAGAGGAGGGGGCAGGGATATGAAGGATATAGAGCTCTACCAATTCAGATTTACCCCCTGTTGGGCCCCCGTCCGCTGTGTTTCTCTCCTCTGCCTCCCTCGTATTGGCCCCATTTAATCAGCCTTTGTCCTACCCTCATTCACCCACCTCTTTCTTACATTAGGTTCTTAGATTTTTATTCTATTTGTTTTCTCACCTTGAATACCTCAGTCCGCTTTTTTTCTATCTTTATTCCCTACATGCTTCTCCCATTTCCCTCTGGTTGCAGATAGATATAATTGCCTGCAGCAAAGTTCTGTGGTCAGTGTGGTAGCAGGATAAAGCAGCTCCTCAATCTTGTTTCTGGATTAAGCAAAGAGTAGGAGCAAGGATGAGACTGACAGCATTTCTTAGCATCAAATTAGAGTCATCCATATGTATGTTTATATTTCTAAGTTATAAATAGAACAGCTACATGTTGATTTAGATGACTACCCACTATACTTAACCATGCTGAAAGTACCAAGCTTGTGCGTCTGGATGAGGAGCAGCATACTGTGTCAGTCAGGATAAATCCTGTGCAGCGTCCTCCACTGCACATACAGCTTATTAACTTATCTCTGCTTTATTTGATTACCATCTAGCCCATTCGCTCAACTGGTTAATAAGTCCATGTCTTCCTGACTAAACACTCCATTAGTGTCATCACTGGCTGGCTTGTGTGTGGACTGCATATGTCTGTGGTGCACTGAGGCAGATACACTTTGGGCCCAAGTGACAGAGTAAACACACGAGCAGAACACGGGGGAAAAACAACAACCTGTGAGATGGACAATATGTACAGAGGCTGGCCCGTCTGACGGTGACAGTGATAGTCAAGATCCTCTGCCCATTTTGATTCAGGTGTAGTTTAAGGCCTCTGTACGAAAAATACATACGTGATAAAATACAGCAGCTGCTGCTGGAAAGTTAAAGATTCAAATAATCAAAGACCCCTCAGGGTTTTGTTTGGTCAGTCACAGTTCAGTTTATTTCTTGGGGAGTTTTTTGTTCCCAGAGGTAGACGCAGAGTGAGCACTACTTGTTTTCACACTAATCTCCAGGGAAACATCATTCTGTCTCCGCTTGGTGAAGAGGTTTCTCCCAGTACAGGCAGCTGCGAACCCATAGTCTGAGTGAGCAGCTTCTTACAATATAGAGTCTCGGTTTTTTTAAGAAAAACTTATAGTAGTGAAATTAGTAATACTAGTGTGTGGGAAAACAGAAGTAACTCCTCTGACTTACACACACACTTATCTTCCCTCTCTCTCTCTCTCTCTCTCTCACACTCTCACACTCACACACACACACACACACACCCTGTTCCTCTGTCTGCCCGTGTCTAGTGGGGTGTCTCGATTAACAGTGACCTCAAGCCAGACATGGTTGGGGTAGTGGGAGTGGGGCCAAAGGTGAAAGGATTACAGTGAGGCAGCCAGTGTCAACTGCTCTGCTCTAATCCCGACCTCCAGGCCGACCCAAGACTCTGGAAAAATGACTCACGTGTATTAGCTCAACATAGTGTGTGTACGTCACTGAAATACACTCAAAGGAATGCTAAGTCTTTTGCTAACAAGGGCACTCAAAGCATTTTTTAAAAATGCTTAAAATACAGCACATGAAGTTGCATGGATTTTGTTCCAGTGATGGATTGGACGGGGGTTGTTCTAATAGCCAGACAGCAACAAAGACAGGACAGCCACCCTTATGTCACATAGCTAATGACAGGGATGACTAATAAGAGCCTGTAAAGCCCTTACCACCACCTCATTCTGGCCTGCACACAAGCTAACCCACTGGGTGAGCAGCTAGCCATCAAGCCCCTCTCTGAGATGAGATGGGCTCCCAAGAAGATTTGGGGGGATGGAGAGGATCGGATTAACCCAAAAGCCTCAATTGGAATAAATGGCCCGGGCTGACCCCGGTGTAATACCATTGATAAATGCTGTAAACCAAATCTTTAGCATCTGATTAAGTAGTGGAGGATAATGCATCATTTTAGCAACCATTAGCTGTGGTGAGACGGCCCGAAACACAAACAAGAGGGTATCCAAACCCACACAAGCCGAGTGTGTTATAAGCAGCCGGGACTTTTACAAATACCCAAGTTGCTATTATAGAAATAAATAAATGGAGAAATAATAAATCGCCAGGAGCTGTGGACAGGTGGCATTTGAGCCTGCACCATTTAGCTGTGCAGTCTGGTTTCTGACAGCTTGATTTAGTCTCCCGCACCTGAGCCAGGGAAGAGAGAGGAAATTAACGGCATGAAAAACAGCTTTACTTGATTCCAATTTGCCTGCCTTGAAACAAAATGATACCTGGTACCTGTACCACGATTATTGTAATCAGGCAACTACTGGTGAGGCACCGTCAGGAAGGTGACAGCACTGACGTGGTTCACACTCGCTGCGCCATCTGAGCCTGCTTCTGTTTAGAGGAGACATGAGGGTTTGTCTTTAGGGTGTAAAACAGAGATTAATGTGGCTCAAGGGGAGATGGCAGGATGCATGCTGCCCTCCCTGCTGTGAACAGGGTGTAATCCTACAGTTCTGGAGAAGTGAAAAGTTTGTAGAGTCCAGAAAGTTACGCATACATCCCTTCTGGGCCCCCGACCGAGCAGAGAGAGGGAAGCAGCAGGGGATAACCATATGTTATCAAAGTGTTCTTCAAAGCTCCCGTCTTTAGTCCACTAAATTATACAGTATCATCACATACTGTATACCTGACAAAAATAGAAGAAACATCATTATCATTATGCAGCTCAGTGTACAAACACAGACATTTCTTAAAAAATATGTTTGTTTTTTTAAAGTGTTGCCTTTGAACAATGGACGGACATTTATGTTTTTTTAACGGATGGATGTCTTTGTTTAAACTTTATTTAAACTGTGGCCATGTCCCAATCACGCGGGTCAGCTCATGATTTTGTATTTACATGCTTTTAAAATACCGCTACTGCTGGACAATTAAAAATTTATGGTTCCTATCACAATGAGCCCCTTCTGTTACCAGAGGTTAATTTGTGTTCGCCCCTCATTTCAATTGTACTGTAGTAAATGTCCACATTATTTCCCACATGGGCCTGGATGAGGGGTTTGATTATCCAAAGGAAGGCCACGGTTGGCTCTGTTATCGTCAGAGGGGTCGTAAGCTGCAGTAACGGCTTCTAGGGTCTTATTGCTATGGCGATCAGCCCCTTGCCACTTGGCCTCCGTGACCCCAGTCAGAGATAAGCTTTATAGGAAAGCACATTAACATGCTCTGGCAGTCACCTCCCTCCTTTATCAAAGGCAATGCTATGAAACCCAGTGTTTATGGAGCCCCAGTGAGGGAGTAGAGCCGCTGATTGCCTATATTAGAGGTGGAGTGTAAATGAGCTGGAGGTGGACAAAGGACCTGTAGTCGTGGGGAGAACTGAGGATGTGATACTGATGTTATTCTCACTAAATGAGCAATATCTTTAATGACTGCAACACCCCAGAGCAGGTCGCCAGCCCCTGGGTTACAAATACCGTCTAACTATATTCATGTCTTCCATTCTTTTTTAGAAAAACTGGCACTACCATGAGCAACGATATGATATATCATTATATTTTGAAGATGTTCAATCTATGAGCACTGCTGTACACTGTAAGCAACAGAATCTTCCTTGTGTTACACTGGTTGTAGTAACTCAATTGTCAGCAGTCGCGTCTTTATTTCCCTGCACGTGTCACATGCATATGGGCATTTTCCTGTGGCCACGGACAACACGAGGTTAAACAAAACCACGGAGGTCTCAGAAGTGTGCGTCTCCTTACGGTCTGATCACTGGTGAAAGATCCTCTCAGTACCTCCACAGTGATAGACGCTGACGGCCCTGTGTCTTTGTACACATCAGGGGGCCCTATGTTGTCGCTGGACAGATAGAGGGAGCGAGGAAGACAAAGATGTAGCCACAGCTTAATGTCCTTCTCTGGTGCTGTGCATGCTCTTTCCTATTTGCTTTTCCCTTCACGGCACGGTTAACACCGTAAATTAACCTTTTCAAGTCCCCTGTGCTCAGAGAGTGGTGCACAGTATAGACAAAGGAAAGAAAAAAAAAATAGATCTGTGTTATGCAATGAAGTAGCACTGGTTAGTGATGTAGCCTGTTACAGAATCATGCTATTCCGTCTTCAGCAATAGGGAATTAAAAACCCACTTCCTTCAGTCAAGCAAACACCTTATTTCATGTGCATGTCCTGTGTACTCTGCATATCAGTATGAGGCTGCTTTTTGTTCTCCATCCTAGAAATGTAAATGAAACACATGAAAGAAACTGTATGGTAGCTCCTTCTGTTCCTAGTTCAAGTCTGTAAATAGGATGTAAATACCAAACAGCTATGCATGCTAATATACAAGCAATTTGTTCAGGTACTTTTGTAATCCAGACTTCTCATATGGCATGTGATGACAAAATAAGCAAACATGGAAAAAAAAAAACATGATGAATTGTGAACACAGATATGGTTTGTAAACAACTACAAAACTGGAAAATATATGTCTTTGCTGTTAATGTTTTCTTACTGACGACTAATGCATTGGCCTGCCATTTACTACAGTGCTATGCTCATGTTACTTGTCATCTTTTTTTATTTTTCGGAAGATAGGACTGAGGCAAAAAGGACCATAAATCACTGGTTTGTGGAATTCTCGGGTTGGGGGTTAAGAAGACGAGGGGAAGGATGGTCGTCTGACCATTTATTTATTTTTTCCATTGCCACTGCACGTTCACATGAACACACTTAATTAACGACATATCCTTAGTGTCTAACACAGACAATAAAATACCATGGCAAAACGGTTGAGCTTAAAAGCAGTAGAAACTAGGCTGCCATTTAAGTTATCTCACCAAAAAAGACGTATCACCAGCTTTAAAGTGTGCTGTTATTTTAAAATAGCACACATTTGTTTCTGATAAGTGAATGCAAAACCATTGAATAAACTATGGAGCTGGAACATGCAATTTTGACTCATTCCAAATTCCCCAAATGACGACGCAAGGGAGAGATTTTTGAAAACAATTTTTTTTCCTCATTTGTAATACATGTCCAGTGAAAACAATAATCGATATGCCAAATTTGCCTCTGCCCTAGCAACGCCAATGTGACAATTTATGACGACAGAGATGGAAGAAGTAAGGAGAGAATCTTTTTTGGTTTCTAAGAGTGTTTATTTTCAACCATGTTAGAACCATCTTAAATCCCAAGGCGCTCATGGTAGATGGAAGTGTCTAATTTTTAACCTGTGCTAAAGATATTTTAAATTTAATAAATAATTATTGTAACAAGAAAACATGGTGTGTTGTATGCATATTTCCCATTGTGATATGGTACAGACTTGAAGGATAACATTAATGGAGACAGAGAGACAAAGAAAAACTGAAGAGGGTGAAAGAGTTTAGTAATGAAATGTCTTTAGGGGCATTTGTGTCCTTGTAAACTGCATTATTCACTCATTATAACCATGATGAAACAGAAAGAAACAACAGTCTTAGACAAAGTGACCTTTTGAGCCCCAACTGCCAACTGTGTAAGACGGAGAAAAGAGGTTTCCTCTTACATCTCACACTTACTACCAACCAACAAATACGACGACTCATGGTAGATTATTCTGCCAGATACAAACAGGGATTTTTGTGACGTACGCTCTGCGAATGCAAGAGAAGGCACGGCTAATAGTCCTGTGAAGGTTATCTGACTCGTGCTCAAATTAATTAAAAGCCACTCGCACTCTCATAGGCAGAGGCAAGACATGGCTGTTTGTGTTCTGTACGTTTTCAACAAATTGTTTACAAAAGGACACATTCAATTAGTTATTTCATTAACGCCCTCTGCGGAATCAATTGACAATGCCGATAACAAAGCCACATCAATTCGTGAGCCGACTCCAGCACATTTCTCTAAATGATTGAAGAGCACTTCTGCTTTTGGTCCCCATGAGTGCTCGTTTGCTCTGGCTTATAAGCAGAAATTTATCATCATGTAGATTGTGAGAATCTTGAATCACTGGTTGTTTCCAGAATGTCCACATGCAAGGCTGGCTTCTGTGGGGAGCCAACTTCTGTCTTATTCTTTGCTCTCCCCTCCAGTGATATACAGCGAAGAAGGAAAGAAGCACTCGCTCTTTCTCTGTCATTCCCTTCTCTCCCCTCCTCTGGCATAGATAAACAATGCGAGTGACAGTCTCTCATCACTCAAGAGGCTGAATCTCTGGCCCTGACCCGATAACATCAAGTGTGTGTGTGTGTGTGTGTGTGTGTGTGTGTGTGTGTGTGTGTGTCACCTGTCAAGTGACTTCTGTCACACTTCAGTGGGAACTCAAAAACAAGACTCTCAGTATGTGTGTGTGTGTGTGTGCGTGTGCGTGTGCGTGTGTGTGTGTGTGTGTGTGTGTGTGTGCGTGCGTGCTGCGTGAGTATGAAGTTGATTGGGGGATGGTGGCGTGGGTTTAAGAGTGCCCGTTGGCATGCAAGCGTAGGCCTCTCTAGGCATGAGTGGAGTTGAGAGTGGTGAAGGGGGGGATGGTGCTTGTGAAGGTATGCCAGGAAACTGAGAAAAAAAAAGGAGGGGGAGGCGTAACGACCCAAATGAGAAGGACTTGTGCAGACACTGTGAAACTATCTCATTTTGTAGGCTCCGCTACTCTCATTCTCATGTTCAGAATGGGCAGGGTGATCTGGGAACGCAATTATTTTCACCTATAAAAGGCAACATATGCCAAGATCATAAAAGTTCTTATTGGACAGTAATTTATTAAAGCAAGTCATAGAAATGGAGAGAGGTAGGGCACACGCTGTAACATGAAGGTGTCGTTCTGCTTCTCATTAAGGGTCTGAGTGTCAGTGAAATTCAATACCCCAGGTGTCTGAACAGGAGATGTTCTCTCCTTATAAGATCCTGGGGGAATCGGAACATTTACTGTGGTCACGTCATGTCCGAGTTCAATTCTCAATTCATGTTCTGTGGTTCACTGTAAATCTGTATGTGTTCAAATGTATTATTATGCTTGCTGTGCAGTATATCAGGTCCAATTTGTATTTTTTCAAATTATGTAGGTTTAACATGCCACTTTTCAAAGATCCACTGGAGAGCTTTGAGACAAACAATCATCTGCAGCTTCCAAGCAAGACACAGCTGCTGCTGCTAAGCAGAACTGGCATCCTCTTAAATGGACGAGTGATCTGAGACGGTGTGTTTGTGTTCCCGTATTGTACATTTCTAAATCATTGTTGAGCTCTGAATGAGCAATAATAAACCTTCATTGTGATCCTCACAATACCGAATGATGCGGATTAGCCAATGGGGAGCAGATTGCATTGAGGAACTTATCAGCATCTTCTCATTATCTAATACACGAAGTGCAGAGGGAGACGATTACGTCTGCGGCGCATTTTTTTTCTCCACCCAGAACAATGGAGGCGCGTGTACCTCTGTTCATTTGTTGCACAAAATGAACGAGGCGGATATACGCTATTGTTTGAGGTTATTGTAATGGTAAAATACAGGGGTTTTTTTGTTAATGTAAATGATTGTAAATGACTCTTCTTTCAGACAAGAGCGAGGTTTTTGTATCCTTACTCACATAAATACCATCACAAATGAGGAGGGACAAAACAAAAGCAGAACAGAGAGGAATTGTGATCGAGGGAGGGAGGGTTTGTGTTCACCTATTGTGTAATGTCTGGCAACGTGCTCGCGTGTTTGTTGTGGTTTTTTTCACACTGACAACAATCACACTCAACACAAACACACGCACAGACAAAATAAGGTTTCGGGCCCGGAGGGTAGCATGAGGCAAAATTGCACACAGGCAAAAGCTACCTCTTTCCATTACCCTCGTTTCTAAGATCACCACTAATTTTATATGAACTTATCATCGACCTTCTGAGGAGATTGCAGATGATAAAGAACTGAGTAAAAATCAGGTAGCGCTCTGTCTATTAGTGGCAGCAGAGGCCTGTACCACGAAGAAGGATTTGTGAAGCGAGTTCAACAGACCCAGGATTTGTTTTCGTTATCGGACTTAACCTAACATTGACCATCCTGGATAACCTGTACTACGTTATTTTACATGCCGCTTAAGCCAAACTGACCTTCACCTTTCAGGTTTTCTTTTCGTATCATATTTTTTAAAAAACAAACTTTATTAATGGTCCTGACAATGTTGCTTGATATACTCGTTTCCAGGCAGGAAAACCCAGGGTTGACTGAGACAGTTCATATCAAGCTTCTCATCTGGACGGCCACTGTTAGGTTAAGTCAAGCCAAATAGAGAAAACATATCCTGGGTGTATGTTGAACTCGCAAACTTCTCACTTGACGAATTTAGCAGAGTTTGTGCGATCAGGAATCATGAAATATCACATGACTGTGGCGAACTCTGAATGTGTTTTCCGGCTGCTTTGGTTAGCTCCTAACTCTAGATTTTCCCATAACCTCTGTGTGCTGTTCGATCACATATTGATCGAAACTTGGTCAAGGTTGTGCAGGCCAGTCAGTCAGCCTGTCGAACATGTCCACATCATGTCTGCTGAACTGTCCAGAGAGCACAGGGTGCACTAATCCCCTGTTTGCATTGGAATCAATGTCTTATTGATCACAGACTAATTATGTAATCATACTAGTATGACTACCAGTTGTGAGTGATGTCTAGACACTCCTTTGTTATATGAAAGTAGTGTAGTTTACCTTGTGGAGGAGATTTCATTCTATTGTAAACAGAGAGTCTGCTTGTTATTGATCGCACACTCCCCCTGTCTCTGTCTCTCCGGCAAAGACACAGGTAATATGCAAATTTGGGAAAAGACCAAATGAAGGGTGCCATTTGAAGTCCAGCAATGAACTTCATTAGTCACAGGCATGCACACTTGAACATATAGTCACACACACGCAACAATCACATTCACACACGGACGTACACATTCACACACGCATACATCCCCTTGGTCATGTCTCATTAAATGCAGGTGAGCAGATTAATTAAAATGATATTTAAATCCCTCAGGACTGTAATCTGCACTACTGGGGTGTATGTGTGTCTCACACTCTCTCTCTCTCTCTCTCTCTCTCTCTCTCTCTCTCTCTCTCTCTCTCTCTCTCTCTCTCTCTCTCTCTCTCTCTCTCTCTCTCTCTCTCTCTCTCTCTCTCTCTCTCTCTCTCTCTCTCTCTCTCTCTCTCTCTCTCTCTCTCTCTCTCTCTCTCTCTCTCTCTCTCTCTCTCTCTCTCTCACACACACACACACACACACACACACACACACACACACACACACACACACACACACACACACACACACACACACACACACACACACACACACACACACACACACACACACACACACACACACACACACACACACACACACACACACAGGAGGTATTCCAGCAAACATTGCATAGTAATGGATGGTGTGTTACCTGCAAGTAAGCAGAAACATTCATGTGACCTGTGAGCATAAGCAAGGACGTCTATGGAGCAGCCATTCTGACCACAAAATCACAATGCACAAATACAAATAGTCCAGCTTGCCAGCTTTTTAAATATAGCACTTGTACTATTTGTGCCATTGATGCTGAAATTACAATTCTTAATAGAAAAGACCTTTTGGGAACAAAGCCTTTGACGTTTTTTTTTGTTAATTTGACCTTGTGTGTCCCTCCTCACATCACCACCCACCCAGCCTGTTCATCCACAACCTGACCTCCACTGCAGCTGTGATTGGTGGACCAGAGGTATACGCTTTGTTAGCCTTCTGTAAATGATGTCACTGATTGAGCAATCAGTAACAGAAAAGGGATTGTGATATTAATGTGTCTGTGGCAAATGCTGCCAAATAAGTTCTGAATGCACCTAATATTGGCAAGCTATTAGGTGCATTTTATATTAAAACCCCATAACCTACATCGGTGCACGGTGACACCTGAGCTCCTGAAAGGTTAATCGGGAGAGCATGCAGTATCATCTGTATTCTGGTTCTCATGGGATGTTTATATATGTGATATCAAGATAATGTCACAGCATGCTAAACACAGAGGCCATAGGGAAGGCGTTGTGTAGAAGCAGTGTTTCTATACACTCGCCGACTTTCCCACCAATCAAATCAAGATAAGAGGGAAACTGAAACTTGAGAGCTGGTTTGGTAAGAGTCTCTTATCAGAGGGAAATGATGACAGGAAGTGTCAGGTAGGCTATTCATAAAATGTATTTCTTTCTCACCCTTTTGTTTCCGTCAGTGCTTGTGCAGCCCCATTATTTGTTGTATTCTTGTATTTCTAAAGTATATTGTGCTGTTCACTTTGTCTGAAGTCTTCCGTCATAGCTCAGAGAAAGCTTTACAGTGGACACAAAGAAAGGAATTATTATGAGAATTAGACTGAGAAAAAAAAAAGGGGGAGAAGCCATCAACTGCCACGCTGTGGGCCCTCTTCTGACCTTCACCTACTGGAGAGGCAAATTGCATTAGTGAATGACATGTCATTCATCTGGGCTGTACTTGGAGAATCATTTAGCTAATTTAATGATTAATAAGTTTAGCACCTCTTAATAATTTCATTTGGCCCTGTGATTGAAATCCTGGCGAGCTGGGCTGAGCGCAGTGGGAGGCAGATGAGCATGTCTGGGATGGAGACTGTCTGTCTGGGACTGGGCAGAAAAAGAGAGAGACAGAGAGAGAGTTAGAGAGAAGGGAAAAAGAGAGGGAGAGAAGGGAGAGAGCTTCTCCCTGAGGACTACAGATCAGTCTATTACCACCATGACCTTTTCCCTCCACTGGATATGCCATTAGAGAGGAAATCTGAAAGTAAATCCTTGATTAACACAGTTATCCAACATGTTGAAAGAAAAATGGAAAAGAAAAAATATGTTCCTTCATTAGGAAAATGTTCTGCATTATTAATTTGAGCGAAGCCGGGCTAAGTGGACCTCAGAGCATTAGGGATTCTTGGTTTAACCAGGGGTGATCACTGTAGAGATTCACAAAGTCTAACATGATCCTACAACAGTGTGACAGAAGGATTTGCTGAAATCCATCAGACTAATGATTTTGCAACTATTCAAACTTAACTCTCGGTGAAAAAAAAGTAAACCTTGACATTTATAGTGATGCCTTTTTTCCCCCCAACTGTGACTGCAAAGTTAAGACCTTTACCGTTTCCTGATCATGTCAAACTAAATGTAAATGCACGAGAACAAGCGGTGAATTTTTATTTCATCTGCTGTAAAATAAATTAAGTTCTCAGAAATTTCCATAGCACCGGTAATCTAACACATTTGTTTCCGTCTTCAGCGCAAAGAGGAAGTTCTGTGCAACAGCATTAGCATGTCAGTTCTCACGATCTAGCAGCTCTCACACACAGCTTTACTATTTTCACTCAGTTTGGTAATAATGCTCCCCACTGAAACCCTTCCGGGGTGAAAGCGAGCAGAGTGAGCCTGACTTGTGGCCAGATTAGTCAGACCTGATCATAGCGCAGTGACAGATACCTCATAGGTCAAATAGGTCTTTCACAAGCATGCACACACAAGCATTGATTTTACACACGCACACAAAAAAAACCTCAAGTGACACACGTCCCACGCTCCAATTGCATTTTCACCAGGAACGCCACGTCTCCACATTTCTTAGTTCTCACGGACTCGGCGGACAGCGGAACACAGCCCACAAACTGAAAACAAATGATATCAGTGGAGCCTGCGTGCCTCGGGGTACCAGCCACTCAATAGACTTGTTAGATCTTAGAAAATCCTGCATCCTGATGGAGTAGCTATTAAAAGGCACCTTGCTCACTACTTTTTTTCAGATCGGATCACAAGAGAAAAACACTCATAGAAGGCCTTGATGCACATCAGAGGGAAAGAATCATGTTCACCATAGCATTAAATTCAGATTGGATTTAAATGGGACTTTGCCCCCTCTCACCTTGGTGTGCACATCTCCTCATAAGACCATTTGCTGTGGTCCATGTCAACTATTTAAACAACCTCCTCCAGTTCGTCAAATAACACAGTGACCTTGCCCCTGTTCTGCACAGGCCCAAACACTTCACCTCATCACCATCTTACTCCTCATGACCCATGGCACTCAAGGTCATGTTCCTTTCCACCTCCTCAGAGAAGCAAGCTCTGCAGGCGTTTGTGTGAATGTGGAGCCGGACACAGAAAGACCTCCAGACAACCTTGGAGGGCCTGTTCCAATCTATACAGCCAGCAGGTGATGCTTATCTGTTGTATGGCAGGAAGGAGTCCGCTCTAATTGTGTGAAGCAACATATTGTCATGGTGGACAAAGAGAGCCTATTAAGTTCATGATATAAGGTCCAGGTGAAGCTGACCAAAGATGGATTATCATGGCAACAGCGGTGAGTGTGTGTGTGTTCATATTTTAGAGATGAATTTGTCTTCAAATGTCTCCACCTTTACCACAATTGTGTGTTTTTAAGGTCAAGGAAGAAGGACAATATTAAATTTACTTGTACAATACCCACAAATTGAACTACACTCAACAAAGAACCAACAGTGTGAAACTCAGATCATGTTTTTTTTTTTTCTTCTAATTTCTTTTTTGTAAAAACACGTTTCTACATCCCCAAAAATTCCTGGTCTGCAAAGTTAGTCTGGTCTTCAAAACAAACTGGTGAGCATAAAACATGCAGAGGTCTGTGGACGGACACGCCAAGAGGAAATGGCTGATCTATGATGATTTTGGTTGGACACCGACACACATCGTGTGTGTGCTTAAAAGCATTGGTGAAAGTCTAACCTGTTCAAAAACTACTTAGGAAAATAAACACAGCTCCCATTCCAAATAAATGTGCGTTTGAAATGGACTGTTGGGCCAACGTTTCTGGCTTTGGTTATTACCGCGAGAAAGAATGGAATACATTTTGTAAATGGACGTTTGGTTGAAGTGGGAGCTCAGGGGATTTTCACTCTTGAGGGTGGTGCAGATCAAAGGTTACGCGCCGCCTGTTTGTTAGGGCAGAACACCAACAGCTACAAAACTCTGGCAGCAGCACCATTTCTCAACAGGGTGCACCTGGAAACACTGAGGCCAGTGTTTGGCCAGAGAAGTCTGCTGCTTTGCTTTCAACACCTTCTCTCCCCCTTTTTCAAAGGATGAGAAACATTCGCCCCTAAACTGCACATTCTCTCACTCACTCACACACACACACACACACACACACACACACACACACACACACACACACACACACACACACACACACACACACACACACACACACACACACACACACACACACACACACACACACACACACACACACACACACACACACACACACACATGCCTGTAGACGTATTAACATACAGAATGCACAAACATGCAAAAATGAACACAGTGCACAAGACAAACACACACGCACACGCGCGCGCACACACACTCGCTCCTGCTGATGTGTATTGATTGCCATTTAATTTAGGTAATTATTGCTTCTTTTCAACAGAGTCTTGTTAAAGTGAGGAAAAGGGAGTTAATAAGTATTTCGTATAGCAATTATTATTCTATCAGCAGCTTTTCCTCCTCTGATTGGTGTTTACTGGCGATACTCAATTTGGTGTGGCTGCCCTGGGTGTTTTTTTAGTAACTCATTTTGGTTTTAATTGCCTTCTTCCACCTGTAGAGAGGGGAGTGGAGAGGTTTCCCCCCCTCTCACTGACAAACACAGTAGGCTTTGAGATGTCAGCCGCTCTCTTTAACGGGCCAATGACAGTTTCCTCCTGTCATAACTCTGACTTCCTGTACAAACATAACCTCATTAAAACTGCCACCCTGGTCTGTGGGCGGGCCTCCTGGTCCTCCCCTCCAATTAAGAGCAGTAAGGGCTGTCGCAATGACAACTCCCTCTTTGAGTTAAAATCCGAAGCACTCTAGGGGCTAACGCCATGTGTCAAAACATAATTATGATCTCACCCATGCCTCTGTCCAAAAAGAGAGGAGGGAGTTAGCGAGAGGAAGAGTAAGGCAGAGTAAGGCAGAGTGAGTGAGAGAAAGGAGGGGGGGGCAGGCTTGGGGTCGTTGAATGGAGGCAGTGGAGGGAATAATGAACTGAGAGGGATAATGAGAATATTTGACCATAGTACGTTATAACCCCTTCCCCCACTCGCCTGTGTCTTCAAAATACAGTGTAATATTTATTCTGTGGACATCTGGACGGGGCAAGGGCATGTTCATCACAAGTCTGTCGATGCTGGTTCCTCCCAGCAGCGGCGGTCAGGTTCAGAGGTGGAGAAGCCACAGCCTTACCGTGTTACGGATTCCTGGTGATGACAGAGAGTCACCGTTGTCATCTCATTCACCCCGTTATCCTTTTACTCTAACACACTCTCATACATGCTCAACAATATATGTGCGCCTGCGTGCGTGCACTCCATCCGCTCCCTCTAAACTGTTATCCCAGCGTGAAATGTGAGACATGCTTTGCATGTGGGTGCCTCCAGCTGATACGAGTTACCCTCATTTTATCCCAGAGGGCAGCAGGCAGAGAGGGCGAGGGTGAGAGGAGGATGCGAGAGGCAGGTCACACAAGACTCTGACACTAAAGGCCAGCCCCTGTCTGTGACGCCCAGCGTCACAGCAAGGCCTCAGTGACCCAGTAACAGGACACTGCAGGGGCCAACACGCTCCAAGCTGTGCCCACTGTCACAGCTGCCAGTCAGCAAATTATTACGATCCTCACAAATGATGATACTTATGTACCCTGCAATGTTTATCCACAGACTGATGAAGTCTCTTTAATTAATCCTCCATTTCAGCAAATTAACAATGCAACTGAGTAAGATGAGATGAGCAGCCCCTCCCCCCGGTTTTGTCCTTTCCCTCACTCGTCCTGCATGAATGCAGCGAGTCGGGGCTGGAGACGGAAACAGACAGGTGTTCAGGTGTGTGATGTTTGACATGCTCACCCAGCATGCGCTCGTCACGGGGAGGAGACGTGTTTGACAGCAGATACTCCCTGACCATGATTACATTATCTCGGTGTGCTTGCTGAAGGTCAGGGGAGAGCCCCAGCTAGAGAGCACAACCACACACACCTTACACTATATGAATAGCTTGTTCAGAAATGTTATGATTTGCGGCTTTGGACACAGACACAATATGACATCTACTTTGAACCTTTTTGGTCAGCCGACATTTACTGTGGCCCTGTTCATTCCTGGTATTAGCAAGGGTCATGGGTGATCCAGTCACTGGTGGACAGCTCTAAGTACATCAGTTCACACCTGCTTTGAGAGTGCGTCTCCACATCTGTCTCCTGTGGCCACTTGTGATTGGACTTCCCTGCACCGTATGACAATAAACACACACGTCAATTCCAAGACCAATTGCAGTACTGTTGTAACAGATTGAAGGCAGCAGCGCAATTTCTGGTGTGGTCAAAATCAAAAGAACAAATCAAAACACTACAGACCGCGTCTATTTCTCAGTGTGTTCCAGACACTAGTGATATAACTCTATGGTTTGATCATTATTTTCCGGACGTCATGGACAAAGCCAGCTTACGCTATTTGAGAATGTACGAGTGTGTACTTCTTCTTCCACAGAGGACATCAGTTCAGTAGGATGACCTTCAATGTGACCCGGGACACACTCACGTACACACTGCTAATGTGGCTTATGTGGCCCAGACCTCAGAATGTGCTCTGACCGATTAGACCTCAATGTGTCCTTAATGTGTCCTGAAAGCATTCACACCTGTACGGAGAGCTGTCCACTTGTCATCGATTAACCAAGATAGATGTTAATGTCAGGTATGATCAGGGATTATGACACATACTGCTGAGGGTGAGTTCTGACGCTATTAAAACGCTAAATGTAACACACATGACAATTGACAAAAAAAAAATGTTTTTTGCTTTTTTTGGGGGGGGGTGGGGGGGTGGTCACTCTGGCAGCCTGCTCTTCAGGGCAATTCATCACACGATACATTAAGTTAAGTTTTTCTGTACATTGCAAAACAATACATGCAAAGGACAACAAAAATGTCAAGTCTCATTCAGAACAATGAAATGAACCTCATCAAAAAAAACACTGAAGTCACCTTGGGAGGAGCCTGACAGAGAAGGATCCTGCTCTCAGCGTGGGCTAAGCGAGCACAGGCTGCAGAGATCAGGCAAACAATGCTTAAATATTATCAAATTGGCACATGAATGAAATCCAGAGAGTAAACCATGTGATGCCACCGTCCAGATTTGGCACGGGACAAAATTTGAAAAACATTCAGGACAGACAATTAAATATAAAAGAGATAGACAAGATCGTTTAAGGTCAACTTCAGAGATAAAAGATAATCTATGTGTTCAGCCTCACAGCGAAATGCCAGTCAGAGGTAAATTGCATAATAGAGTAGCTCCTTCGTCTCCTGGGTATTAACACAGTCAAACTTGGCTGGAAACAGGAGACTACTCAGATTAAATATGAAATATTTGTCTGGATTCATGAATTATACAACGCTAGGCAAAATGATAGAAGTATTTACTCATTTTGGTTTATTCTTCAGTTTTTTTTGTTGAATATCAACAGACCAAGCAAAGCAAAACAATAAACATTAGCTGAATAGAGATGTCAGTTACAGTGGCTACAGACCCATTATGTGGCATTCCCCCTGGGGTGGCAGTGCGACTGGAGAGGGGGGGTGGGGGTGCACTGGGATAAATGGGCCCAGTGTTTGTAATGGAGAGGAGTGTGGCTGCCAGCCAGGGATTTGAGTTAGCAGGCCTTGTCCTGGAGAGGAACACTTCACACTCTGCCAACTGGGGCTGCCCGTGCAGGGGAATGGCATGGGGTCTTTTCTCCTTTTCCCTGTGTGTGTGTGTGCGTGCGTGCATTTGTGTGTGTGTCATTGTGCACTTGTGTGTTTAAGAGAGAGTGATTAAAGAGAGTCCTCTGGTGCACACTACTCGGCCCTCCTCCCTTATATAGGCCGACAAAAACAGAAAAGAGGAGAGTTGCTTCTCTGGCCTGTTCACAGCATTTCCAGCTTGAGGTGTGGGGTAGCCATGGCGAACTTCTGTTGAAAGGCCACATAGTGGGAGCAGTTACATCTCTATTGAGAAGCTCTTCGCTGGACTTTAAACAATTGATTTTAACCATCTGTTGTCAGACACAGGCGGAGTATTTGGATTTTACCTTTCACGCACACTACATGCAAGCATGCAAACAACACAGAAACACAAACACACACGCACACACTAATTGCTGTAAGTGAGTGAGTGTTTGGAGCGAGTGGACAGGTCTGGCTGAGTGGACGGTTTCACGCGTTCATGCACTGCTGCTCCAGCAGCATAATGAGGTGTGACGCATCAGACTAAGTGGCTAATGGGGTGTGAAGTCATTAGAACACTGCCTGTATCCCTCTACCCTCCCTGTCTCTACCTCGATCTCTTGATGCAACTCTATCTCATTTGTTTTCACTTTCACCACCCTCCCCTTCCATCTATTCTTCTTTTTTTAAAGCAATGCCATTAAATTCCATGTTTTATCTACAATTCATCATTAACGATAGCATATGTCATTTCTTTGTTGGTAAATGAATGTGCATGTTATCAGACATTTTGCTTTTTATTTTTCCCACCTGCTCTGGACTTTATGTAATTACGCCGAATGCAGATCTTTTATCCTGCAAATAAAACATCCATGGGATTCAGCTATAAAACAGTTTAACATGTTTGCTGCAAAGTGGCTCGGTATAACAATCAAGCAATAAAAACTCTTAGCTCTAAAAAAGTAAAACAAAGGGGGGAAAATTGCATTAAATATGCTGAAAAAGTTGTAGATTAAAAAATACAACCGTACGCAAAAAAACAGACACATATGAACATTTGAGCATGCATGAGCAAATGGTGGCATACATGAAAAAAGAAAAACAGAGAGGGGGAGACGACCATCTGTTCCCTGGGATCAGACATAGTTTTAAACAGCTTTAAGAGTAGAGAACAGATTGAAGACAGTGAAACTAAATATCTTTGTCCTGCTGTCATTTTCATATCTTGGCTCCTTCTATTCCTTGGCTCAGTCTTGCCCACTAGGGCACAGACGTAGTCATCACTATGTGACCTTTGACCCGCTGCAGCAAACAGAGACACCAAGAAGCAATGCCATGAAACATATGGTCTTAAAAAAAACAACCCTCTATTTAGAGCAATCTTTTCACTATCATGTTTGTCTTTAAATGTATTTTTGATTTTAGTTCATCACTGAGAAAATGTGGTTGGGACTTTATGATGTGAAGCACAAATACTACAAATACTCTATACAAACTTCAGAGTGGACTAATTGCAGTTCTGTGTACTAACATCTCTCAGTCGTGTCCATTGTGACACGAGTATAAATCAGAACTGCAGATTTTGTTGTCCACAAAGGAAAGTGTATGAAGTTCATTTAAAACCAGGGAAGTGTGTGTTCTGTTTCTCTCTGTCTCTAGAAGTGCCCGTGTGTGAGAGGACACCTGCAGCTGTGGAAACAACCCCCCGGCTTAATATCATTAACCTTTATACACAACGGTGCATGTACACATCCTCCCAGCAGATTATAAGCAGCGAGTCCTCCCACACACTTACTGAAAGTTAGAACTGCATTCAGCATACATGCTTGATTTCCTAGATTCTGGGTGCAGCTTTGGTGATAACTGTCACTGCTTTAGCAATTTGCACTCAGTTTTGGCACTTGCTCAACAAAAATAGCAGTACTCAGTAAGGCTACAGCTAGCAGACCATTGCCAAGTGTAGGAAGTAAAAGGAGCTGCATCACCCTTCACCATCCGTTTTTTATGGGGATTATGCGTTCCTCATAAAGCCATGTCACTCTTACTGTAAGTGTAGCACCAAATATGAACACATTTAAAGCTGAGTCACTACTGTAAAGAAATAATTGGCAATAAACTTGAGTGGACAGTTTGTGAGCCAGCAAACATATGACAAAATAAATGTGACTTGACAAAAGAGTGTACAGTATATGTGACCTGCAATGACACAAACTTACTATTCAGGCTGCTGCAGCTTTGGTAAACTCTCTCTCCCTCTGTGTGTGTGTGTGTGTGTGTGTGTGTGTGTGTGTGTGTGTGTGTGTGTGTGTGTGTGTGTGTGTGTGTGTGTGTGTGTGTGTGTGTGTGTGTGTGTGTGTGTGTGTGTGTGTGTGTGTGTGTGTGTGTGTGTGTGTGTGTGTGTGTGTGTGTGTGTGTGTGTGTGTGTGTGTGTGTGTGTGTGTGTGTAGAGATGTCTTCGAACTCAGTGAAACATCATACTCCCTGGACGAGGGCAGACACTGTCCCCAGGCCATGATCCAGGTTAACTTTCACATTCTATCATATAACAGTGAGGTCAGGGGCTGTGATAGGAGAATCTGATTCCACACACAAGCCCGTGGTGATAGCCCTTCCCATGAAGTGTCACTCCTCCCACCAGGGACAAGGAGATAACACCGACAGGCCGGGAGATCTCATAGGCCGAGGGAATCAACAGTTTAAAGCTGCAGACTTCTCACAACTCCCATCAGACCTCATCAGCATCCCAAGGCTGGTTTCTTTAAAGGACCCTACCAGTGGTTTTGTATGTATAAGTCTATTTAATACAATTCACATACACTTCACACAGTAATTTCATTTTTGCAAACCACTCCGTTGTGCTCTAAAGAAGAAAAAATGTGTTTAATTTTTCTTCCACTGCAGAAAACAACTGCTTTCCTTTAACTGCTGTTGTGTGAGGAAATCAATTACAAGAGTTTCTTGAGCACTGTTTTCTATCACAGAAAAGCTACGGTCTGCTTTTGTTTCAGCAAGAGTTATCGTTACAAGGGAACATTGAAGAATTTCTTTCCAGACTGCATTACAGTTAAACTAAGATTTAACAGTGACTGTAACTATGATTATTTTAACAGATTACAGATAGCAGCAGAAAAGATTAATCAGTTATTACAATAGTTCCTGATTAATTATTTTCAATCGAGAAATAATTGCATCTCCACAAGCAAATGTCAAGAATGTGTTAATTGATCATTCCACTCTATAGAAGCCAACAGCAGCAAGGCAGAGCAATGCCCCTCCCATTTTTCACCCAAAACTTCTATCTCATTCTGACCTACTCATTTTCATTTGTGAAGATATGACTCAAAATCTCAAAAAATGTTACGTTTTGTTCTATTTCGCAACGGCAAAGAATACTGTAAGACCTTCCTCCAGAAAGGTAATCACCTGTTGCCATGGCCGAGACGTATTCAAAATTGTGAGAATGTATTTTTACTTGATCACATAACAGAAACCACTTCAGATGAGGTGAGAGTGAATTATAAAACCAAATGATCTTTCAAAATACTGCTGTCTAGCAGACCTGAAGATAGTTGCTAAGAACAAACACAGTTTCGCCTCTATGCATTATTCTTGCGCAGCGATTATATCAACTATCTTTCAACACCACAGCTGTTGTATTCCTATGAGCCATCTATGTTGGGGTGTATCTCAGTCGAAAATGATTCACTTATATAAGCACAAAAGTGCTTTTCCTAACAAAATAAACTAAACCAATTAAATTTCCAGTCCAGTGCACCACCTAATATCAAGGGCACAAAACATGTCCTTTAGCAACGCACAACATGTTTCACAGGGGAGAAGAAGAAAAACCTGTAATTTTGTAAGACTTTCTAAATTTGAATGTACATTTGCATGCGAGAAGAACAAATTTCACAAACCCCTTTTCAGAAATGCTCCCATTTATGTCAATCTGATGACAGTTTCACATGTCTGATCAAGCACCCTAGTCATTTTTTTTATGTCAGTCACAAAAGCAATCTGATTAAGCATGGTTCAGAAACATTTTCATACCACAAGTCTGAACTGAATCAGATTAACAATTTGGAGGGAAATAATTCATGTGTGTGTTATTCCTCCCTCTAAAATCACTGGATTTAATCTATTATTTCTATCTCTTCAGAAAATGAAATCAGTTTGATTGAACTATAAAACAATATAAGGAAGCTGATTTTGGGTTGTTGAGGAAGATGACGTTTCTGGTATATCTGTCTATAAAAAGTTTTACAGAGGTTTAAAATGAGTTCTCATGGAACCACAGTGATAATCTGTCCAACAGTCTCTCAATAGAGTTTCCATTCATGCAAACTGCATGACTAAATAAACACATACTAGTGCTGGGGTATATAACTTCCCACGTTATACATTTTTCATATACTGCCATAGCATAGCTGAAGTAACAGCTGTAATGTTTCAATGGAAAGTGAATTATGTGGCATTGTTCATCGTGTACACTGTATTGTGAGAGGAACCCTATTAACTGTGCTTACCCTTCTTATGAAAGGTTATAACTTTATAGCACAGCAAGTAATGATCCACATTTAACCCTCTTTTACACCTTTTACAGTAGGCATGGGCATGGTCCCGCTATGGACAGTCAAGAGAGACTATCAGAGCAAAGATTAAAACACTGGATTTACAAAACAGACCATAGAATTTGACAATGACATTTCTAAACTGAGTGAAACTGTGAGAGTGACATATGACAAGCTTACCAGAATGCTAGGAATATGTGGAATAAATCAAGTATCTGGAATAAAAAGTTGAGTGCCATATTTGTCAAATAAAATGGGTATACCACAAATCTATGATTTTGGCAACTGTAACAGCTAATCTGTTTTACAACTGCTGAAAAGACACATGCCAGCATGGTTATACATGCTAATGGTTATACATACTAATGTATAACCTTGAAGTTCAAAAGTAGCTACTTTTAAGTATGAATAGCTAAAGAGGATAGAAAACTATAACTCCGAAGGTCTGGTAACTTCCTTTTCTTTCCTTCCTTCTTACCATTCAGATGAATTGAAATGTGCTTTTAATTTTGGCCCGCATAACCACAGAGACAGGATTAGAATATCATGTGACATATCAGATGAAATGTGATATCTGTGGCTGGAACACAAAAATGAGGGCATATGGACACCCTTGTGGGTGAGGTGTTGCGAGAAGTTGATGGCATCATAAGGGAGGAAAGAAAGAGACATCAGTGCTAATCCTGACTGTATTGGCCTTAGCCACCGTTGGTAGTGTCTGGTCATCTGTGAACAACCACTGCTGTGGAGCAGGTGTGTAACCATATGCACATGGCTGCAACAGTGTGGCCTGGGAAGGAGAAAGACAGGAAACCAGGGGAATCATTAGACCAGTGCTAAACCAAGTAAACAGCAGTTCTCGACAGGCGGCACCATCAGCGGCCAATTTCTAAACAGGCATGTGGCACCCAAGGAAAAGTATTGCACAATACCTCAGTAATAGCAATGCAGTACAAACAATATGTGAATGTCGGCAATGGTGACGAAGGATTCAACATTTATCATACACACTCACCCTTCGTTCCCCCTCTCACCCCTGAGCCCCACATTCCTTCAGCTCTAACTACAGACGGATAGCAGTGATGGTGAATGATTCACTCCTGCAGTTCCATTATACCAATGGTTCCTCCTTCTATTACATGTCATTCTGTGATGCTCACGGTCATAACAGGCCGAGCGAAATTCACTTGCCATGACAGTCTTAGTGTCATCCATATGTCAGAGGGAGGCTCTATGGCCTAGCCACAGCAGCGGGGTCAATCTCTCAACCCTAATGGCCCTTTAGGTCATGTGACTGCAGAGTGCTCTGGAACACTCGTTACGGCAGATAGGAGCGGGGAATGATTATGAGGAGGTCAATTTATGCAAGGGATAGGTAGAATGACAGAGTGAGAGGTCAGAGCTCGTCCATATCTCTAGGCATTAAAGATTGACATGCAGAATCTGAAAGGGACCTCACACTGCCTCATTCCTCACCACACACACACACACACACACACACACACACACACACACACACACACACACACACACACACACACACACACACACACACACACACACACACACACACACACACACACACACACACACACACACACACACACACACACACACACACACACACACGTCTCCATTTAAATATCTGACAGACGATGAAAGTGCAGCCATTAAAATGTCCATCGAGTGCTTCAGCAATGAAATGGGGGAGATAAAAGAATTCCCCTGGGTAATCAACGGGGCTATGAATTAGCCTTGAGTTTTAGATGGGGGGGTTAAAGGATTGGGTGCGTGTTTAACTCATTTGTCGTTCATTCCTTCTGAAAACATCAGTCCATGGAGCATGTTATGAGCAACTTTATGCTCTCCAACCTACAGTTAAAGTAGAAGTGGCACACGATGGCACTTGAATGCAACGGAGGAGGCGATATGTACATTTCTTACCCCTATCTCAGGGAAGACAACACAAAGATAGTCGGGCAGGATGGAAAAAACGTATAATATTTGAAAAATGCTTAATCAATAACAACTGTACACACCTCCACTAAGTGCCTATGAACCCTCATGTGCAATACACTTTTCCTCAATTTTTTATTTATAAAAAGATATTGTTAGGAAAGATAGGGAGGGTTAGAATCCCCCTTTCCCCCCCAGTCTGTTTTCAGACATGAACTTCAGAAAATGTCCAGAAAATTAGGTCCACAGCAGAAGATTGTCCATGTCAGACACGTTCGCACCAACAGGAAAATTACTGGAACAGTCTGTGGCGTCTATGTAGAGCTGCAGGAGGCAAGGCATGACGAAGAGAGCACTGTTTTTGTTTACGGTCATCGACACGCCCACTCACTAGCTGTGTATTGAGATTTTCCTACTGTTTTCTCAAATGGGCTCACTCAGACATTTTCTGGAGATTTTACTGCTGGCAGCAAAAGTTCCGGAAAATATCCAGAGCAACATTTGTGGACATTTACTTTCTCACATACAGCCCCTCCAGAAAAGTTGAAAATGTCCGGACTTGCATGTATGAAAACGCCTTTGGAAAACATTTCCAGCTCTGTCGGTTTCTTTCCTCATTTTCCTTAATAGACACTCCAGGTTAGGAAAGAAAAAAAAAAAATGTAAATAATATAAACAGCCACTCGCCCCTAGATTCAACCTGTCCATGGCAATATGTTTCTGCATACATTCTCTGAATGTCCTGTGAAGAAAAACAACTAGTAGGTTGTCTGGGCAAGCGGCTAATAGAAGTGACATTTGTTTATTTGTTGAGCGAGCCACATTATTATGAAAGAAGTAATGTAATGTAGTAAATAAAGTGAGTGTAGGCTTTGCGTATATTGGCTTAACAAATCAGCCTTGAGATACGAGTAGGCACAGCGTTTTTCCTCAGTCTGGGCTCCCCACCGAAGGAGCTTGACTGGAGTTAACTCGAAAAGGACACGTGAGGTGACTGAGGCGTGATCGAGAGACACCTCTCAGTGGAAAAGGATTTCTGGGCTCCATTGGTTAGTTCGGTGCCAGCATGGAATAGCATTAGCAGTGAAAAATCAATGGATGGATTAAACCTTTTGTACATCTGTCGTATATCTGATTTAGTCCCCGTCTCTTTCATCTCATCTGACACACTTCATTGTTTCACCTACTCAGTGGAGTAGTTTAGAATGTTAAAAACATACAAATGTCACAACACAACTGTTACTGTTGGTAGAGCGAGGCTAATGACAAAGTTAATTCCATTATCAGGAGATAAGGTTGCTGTTTAGGGGTTGGTAAAAGTCCACACTGTTTAGAATATGAATTTGTCCATTGTGAGAGCTAGCGTGAGGAGACACAGATGAGTGTACAGCAGAACTGGTCAAATTGAAGGCCTTTTTAGTGAGGCCTTATCAGGCTTTAACACCATCGTTCTATGGTAATGCACAGAGACAGCCATACTGCCATCAGATAAAACTGGCTGCAAGGCAATTTAAACCAGACGTGATATCATTCAGTTGCCTAAGAATGTACACATTGTGTGCCCGGAGCAGCAGCGGCCCCTTCAAGAACATTTTGCATGGGAACTCATATGGCTCGTTGTATCAGAGGTACAAAATAAAAATAAAAAAAGAGGCAATACAAAATGTCTCCCTGCTATTTGCCATAGGATTAGATTAAAATATGACTATGAGTTGGCTCAATGTAAAGGTATTCCATGCTGTGGCTGCATGGAGCAGGTCATCGTAGGGACATTTTCCACAGCTTACTCGATTGTTATTCAACACAGTTATATAAATCTCCTCTAAGGGCTGTGGGCTGCGAGGCTCTTAACATTTATAAATAGAGATATAATTTAATTTGCCAAAGTGACAGAAAATGAATGCTATTCCATGTAGTAATTGACAGAGATGCATGATAACCACCCAGTGGAAAAAATAGGTCACTTATAAGCAACAGTCATCGGTACTGTAGATCACACTTTATGTATTTGAGGGGAAACTAAGCTTTTAAAAGGCCAATAAAAATGTTAGCGATGCTTCATTGGAGGTTCTTATGCCACAGAGGGTGGTCTCTCCATTTATCAGAGGTAGTGTCTACACATTTGTGGAAAACAGCGACTACTCTACTCTACAGACGTAAAAAAAAGAAAAAACACGTACACAATGCTTCAGGTGTACGGCATGTTCTTGTGTCTACGATTGACGGCACAGCAACCACGCCGATTGCGTCGCCTCGCTTTAATTTGCCATGGGACTAAGATGTAAACGGCATGGAAGCTCACTGACGAGGTTTATGTGCACTTTCAGGAGACTTTTCTACGCACCAGCAGCTAAGGTGTTAAAGCCGGACCCCGTCTCCGGGGTGGGCTGGACTGAGGTGAAGGGGTTAGGGAGGAGCGAGCACAGCTACAAGGGCCTCTGTCCCAGGCCAGGCTGTGAGCTGCAGCCCTGTGCTGATAAGACTGTAATAGTCCTCCTTAGAGGACCCAGGGCTCCGCTCCCCTTATTAGTCATTTATCACACCTGGCAGCTTCACCGAACCATAATTACTCTTCCCTTATCCCCCCACACTGTCATGTCCACGGGAGCGAGTGGGGCAGAGGGGGAGGGAGAGGAAATAGCTGTGAGAATCAGTGCCGAGCGAGAGTGGACGGAGAGAAGGACAGAGGAGTTTAGAAGGGGAGAAAGAGAAAGTGCTGGTGAAGAACAGTCATCAGAGGACAGAGTGTAAACTAGACACATGAACAGTATGTGGTAGAATGTATCCGCCTGACAGACGAGGGTTTTTACTCATCAAGGGAGGAAGAAAGACCAGTCCAGGTTACGCGTCTTTTGAATGCATGAAAAAGTTTGGTCACGCCTGGTCAACATGTCTCTCACTGTAAACGGTCAAGTGAGTAGAAGATGGACTGAAAAAAAGTCTGGAACAAATATGCTCCTCAAACCTTGTGCCAACAATTAGCAGCCATGGGCTCCTCAAAGCAGCTGCCCCTTTACTAAAATCTAAATTATGGATGCCCACAAAGCTAGAAAGGACCGTCAGAACATAGTAAAGCATCTTCACGTAGCCGTTTCCTAATTTTATAATGTAATTAAAAAAATGGCAGTCTGTCGTCAAGAAGGAAAATTTCTGGGAGAACTGCTCATAGAATCATCGTTTAAAATCAGAACGCCCTTTTGACTGCAAACGACCTCCAGGAAGTGGAGTGGTGGTGCACTGTTCTACTGTACAGCGATACCTGAACAAATACTATCTTCAGGGAAGAGTTATCAGAGGAAAACCTTTCCTGCGTCCTCTCAACACATCATGGAAAATCTGTGGATAGACCTTAAAGAGCTGGAAGCCTTTTGCAGGGCATAGAGGGGTAAAAAATCCCTTGGACAAGAATTGAATGACTCTTTGTTGCTACAAAAAGTGTTTTGAAGATTATGTGTTATTCAGTACTGAGCATGTGGGGAGCCCAAAGTCCTGTTTTGGGACCCTTTTCTTTTTGTTATTTTGAATCTGAAGGAAAAAAAAAATTGAAAATAGTCTTGAAACATCAAAGAAATTCGTCATATTTTACTCAATGTATAACATTTTTTCATGCCACTCTATGCGAGTAACAATGCAAAAGAATGTATAATCTCACAAACAGACCCCTTGCAAACAGTCCAGTCTTTGTGCTACAAATGAGAACCAGTTGTTCTGACAGCAACTTACACCTAAGTTGCGTGTGTGTGTGTGTGTGTGTGTGTGTGTGTGTGTGTGCGTATATATATATATATATATATATATATATATAGTCATGGTGAGTATATTCTAAGTCCACAGGATTTGTTAATTTACAACATATTTTGGCCAGTAGGCAAGTGGTTGCACATAATTACTAATAAACTCTCAATGTATTCTGGGTACACAGCAACACTGATGTATTAATTAATTTCAAAATATATTTCCAAAGGTTTATATGGAGTTGTAGCGTAAGACCATATAATTAGTGTGCTGGATTAGAGTGTGATGGAAATAAAACATATTATGGAAGTCATGGAAAGTGACACCTCGTATCTCTGTCCTGGCAGTGGTGAGCTCTTCTCCTGGAGCCAAAAGTTGTTAAACTTTGCACAACCTCTCCACCCGTGTCTGTTGTAAAAACAATGCTATAAGCTTGTCAAAATCGCTTTCCACGCTGACATTTCTTTTTCACAACTGAGTCACAGGGACATTTTCTCTGCAAAAGGTTCTACTCTGTCGCCACGTGCTTGGCTGTCACGAACGCGCCCTCCTTGACACTGTAAGGAGATCCCGATGTGGGCCACATGTTTCCAATCCCGAGTGGAGGTTTGCCTACTACACCCCAAACCACCTAACCCGTAACAATTGGAATCAGGTCTCACACCCCAGTCACTCGTGTCTCTCTAGTGAGGGCGTTTCACCTTTCACAAGAGCACAAACATGCAGGTATGTAGTCATCGTGCGCTCCTGAGGTTCTGTACTGTCATTGTTAACGTGCCGTGGACTCATTTTGTTCTGTGGAAATTGTACAATGCAAACAATGTCCAGTATTCAGTCATTGCACAAGAACACTGACGTCCCTACACATACACTGCAGGAACGTCATTAGGTGGATGAGTATCTTCATAAAAGGCATTTTTGTGTCAAAACTTTAACTCTAATAAAGTACAACATTTTTCCAATTAGTTACACACACACACCAATTCCTAACAATTAGAGGAATACTCAATACAAGAAGGACAGCCACTAAGGTCAATATAGACACCGTCTAAACTGTCAAGGAGGGACTGTTCAGACGAACAGGCCCCTGGATGCCCTCTCCCATCCTGGACCTGGCTCGTTAGATCCTGCCAACAGTTGTCGTCCTTCACAGATGGGGACCGCACCAGGGCTCAAACAGCAAAGTCCAGATGTGTGAAAAGAGAAGGAACAGAGGGAGTGCAGCGGGAGGGAGGGTAGAGAAAGTGGGAAGAGAAATGGGATTGCATGAATTTAGCTGTCATTAAAAAAAAAAACCAACAGATGTGCGAGTCCCAAAGGGAAGACATCTGGGTTTTCTCTCTTTCACACACACACACACACGCACACAGTTTTCATCAATTGCGCAAGGTGAGGAAATGAAGAACGCTCTTGGCTTTTTAAGATCCGTATTGCTGCCTTCCTCCATTTTAACAGGCGTTTTATGGAGCAGCTTCTTTAATAGCCACTCACTTATAAAACAAAGCTGTAATGACATGCAAATGACTCACAGGGAAACACTGTAAAGAGGACGTGATGTATGGGCCGTCTGCGCACCACAAACACACACACAAAACAAAAAAACAGTCCCTCAGAGAACAACCTCCCCTTTTTCCCCCTTTCCTCCTATAATTACCGATATAAATGAAATACATTACCTGATGTTTGATACTTTGAAAGAGATAAGAATTTTGCTTGATATTACAATAATAACAATGACAATATAATTTTCTCACAAAACTCATCTTTTGCTTGGAGTAACTCCTCTGCGGGGAATGCGGTTGATTGGAGAGTGAAGCCATGAATCAAGGACAGAGAGAGACACTCAGACAATGCGCACACTAATCCATAAACGCATTTATCAGCACACAGTATAATACGGAGACAACAACATGTGAATGTTGTTGCAGGCATGGTTTCAGAAAGAATCACTACACGAAGGAAGAAGGAAGCAGATCTTTGCACCAGTATTGACAGCTGCAAAGGAACCTGACAAGAAAAGGAAGAGCAGCTTCCTTGTGTGTGGTGTCGAGCTGTTTATTAGAAAAAGGCCATCAAAAGGTCACTGTGTCCCACCGGCTCCCACATTCATGAGCAAGGTGTTGGTGTGCAGGTCGTATCTCTCTCGTCTTGATTTGCACAGGTGGTTTGCTTTCAAAGCAAAAATAAATCACTATTAATGAAGTAAGAATTCCACTGCAGTGTTATACTGAAATCACAGGATAACACATTTAGCAATTGGTAGAGGTCAGAGGTTACAGGATTTTGAAGTGACATTTACTGATTCGTGATTTTCTCCTCAATACTGCAAATAAAGCTAAATTCTCTATTACAACGAATAATGCTTTTCAGATGCGAAAATGCTTGAATCATTGTCAAGGAAAATGAGCAAATATTACCTTAGCAAGTAGTTTGTTATTGCTTTTTCTCACCGACCTGGAATCACACAAACTATTACTCCCAAAAATGACCATCTTTTCTGTAAAACACCACCCTGGATTAGGGCCCAAGTGGGACAGATGATAGGTGGGCTAGTCGTGGCTTTATTGGACACACAGGAGCCGTTGCCTCCTCATCATTATGATAAAGAGGTTATCTGATGATGAAACCCTGTTTCAGTGTGGTGATAGGGAGCCAACTGTCTCTGTGAGCTCAGAAACAGGATGTCACTACCAGGCTCGGCCTGTTTGAAAGGGTTGCTCAAGGTGAACGGGTTTCTTCTTCAACACACAAAAACACTTTTGTGCAGGGTAGTTCTTTGTGCTGTCATTTCACCACGATAAGGGATCTTTAACAGAATTCTAGAAGAGCCAACAGCATGCAAAAAAAAGTTGCACATCCCCGTGTTGTATGCGAGGGAAATCCCTGCAAATGTAAACAAACCAACTTATACTGTTTTTCTCTCTCTCCCACACTGACTTCCCTCAGTTCATCTTCCTCCTCTGAGTTAGTTCAATCTCAAAAAACGAAGGTGTTTTAGTGTGTGTGTGTGTGTGTGTGTGTGTGTGTGTGTGTGTGTGTGTGTGTGCGTGTGTGCGTGTGTGTGTGCGTGCGTTGCTCTCAAGCTGCCAGAGCATCTGCATCCTGACTCCAATTAGGAGAACAAACCACAGGGAGGCAGACCCACCATCAGGAGTTCAAAGGTCACCTGACAGGATGGAAAGAAAAAAGGCAGCGAGGCAGACGGCAAAGTACAGTAGATACAGCAGCAGAGAAATCTTCTCTCTGCCGTAAAACTCAAATAATCTGTCAAATCTCTCTCACACATACACACACAAAAAAAAACCACACACACAGGCTCTTGCTTTCACTCTGTTTGTCCCTGTCACCTCCTCAGTCTGTTTCCTCTTCCCTCCTCTCTTCCTCGGTTTTCTTCTATTTATGACTTCCTCTGAAATCTCGGCGTCTCTCGCACACTTATGTGGGCCATAAATCAGCCATTGAAAAGAACAGTGGACAGGAGGAGAGAGAGATGGAAAATCAGAGGGAGGCCTTCACCGTCGTCTGAGCAACTGTTTAAAGGCCCACCTGAGGGCTTTAAAACTGAAGCCTGCTGGAAATATTAGCCAACACAGGCCGACAGGAGGTCCGGCAGCACGCAGCATTAGCAAACGGTGTTGTGACAAGCCATCAGTGTCAGCTCTGCTTTGTGACATTACCAGACACACGAGTGTTATTAATTCTTCTCAGGGGTGATCTACCAGCTATCTTTTTCATATAACAAGAGCCATATCTTCAGCGTGTTTCTCCCTTACTATTTGATGATAAGCTCTGTGCTGTTGCAGCAGTGTGCTGTGAGCTTGGCCAGAGCAGCTCCACAGATGCATGCCAGAAACTTGTATGGGACTCCAGGGTGATTAATTTTTGAAGTGTGTTGTAAAGAGCTATGAGATCCATAAACAGGAGAGTACACAAGTGTCAATCCCCGGATAGTGCTGGTCACAACACAGTTAGCGAAGCTCCAGCTCTCAGAATCAACAGCGTATTCTTACGACTTCGCCAGATCAAATTGAATGGATTTGGAAGTTACTGGATTCAGTCACTGTTAATCTATTGCATTTTATTTAAAAAAAAACAATCCGTTTGTTCGTTTTTTAACATTAGATTTTTTTTCATTAGCACAGTTATTAATAGTGACTCTGATCTTGATCTTTCTAATTACAGGTGCCACTTTTGCTCTCATACCAGGGTCTCCTTTAAAACAACAGAGTGCTGCTTCAAACAATACCCTGCTAATCTCAGGAAACCCTTAAAAGAAAAGGGGTGGGGGTGGGGGGGCACTGTTGTTTCATTAATATGCCCCTGAGAGTACGGTGGCAGTAGCAGAAGAATGAGAGGGGGGTTATCAGCCCTCATCTGTGAGGAAAGCTCTCCCCCACCTCCCCTCGTCTCTCACTAGACTGTGCGTCCATCAGGCCTCATTACTCTAATGGTGGTGGCAGTGATTAAGGCTTCCTGGCTGCAGACCCCTTTGTTTGTTCGCTTGTGTTTCCCCTCCGTGAAGACAGTCTTCAGGATGCCTGTGGCACAGCTCCCCCCTCCTTTTGCGAGGATGCAGGGCTGCCAGAAACCCTTGGACCTTGGGAGTTATCACAAGAGGGGGGCTGGGACAGGTTATCACATTTGAAGAGGAGAAAGCCAAGAAGTACCCGTGTCCTGCACACACACTGATAATATGGCTAGTGAGGGTATTTAACTGCAACAATGCATCTCTCTCCCTCTCTCTCTCTCTCTCTCTCCTTCAGCAACTTACTTTGTGGCTGCACACTGTACGTGTTTGCACACTGTAAATCAGTAAAAAACAAAATGAAAAATACACTGAATAAAAATAATGTGAAAAGAATTCCCAAATAAAAACCAACCCCAGTCTTTCAAGTTCAAACTAGGGCCTTTGTTGTTGTCACCCCCGCCCCCCCCCGCTTCCCATTTCCTTCCCCCACTCTCTCTCTCTCCTCTGTAAACAACCCAATAAAACAAAATGACCAAAACAGCATTTTATGGTTTTAATACTTGCATAACTCTTTCAGTATTTAAACATGAAAAGGAATCCCAGGGGAAAGTGTTGTAATGGGAACCAGCGCCGTGTGACCCCCTTCGACATCCAGTACATAAGAGGAAAGTGTAGACGTTCATTGTTCTTTGTACGACATTACTAAAGCAATCTTGTCTCTGGTCACATTCAAGTGTGCAGTGATGTGAGGCACTCTGGCTGGCCTTCTTCAGTTTCACTCAATTCAGTCTTCTTTCTCGCCACTTCATTCATAATGGATAGCTCTTTGGGTTGCTGTCACCAACAGTCTATCAATGACTAAAAAACCGGCAATGGAACTCTGAGACAGCAGCGGCCTCTTACAGACGTGAGATCCATTTGTGGTCATGTTCATTATGGAGACGGAATCAGTTAGAATATCACCTTTTTTTTAAATGCCTGATGATTAAAAAAAAAATAGGATTCACAAATACACAAACTAAGGTTACTTTATAAGCACAGTTTGGTTTGGACTTTACTGTATGGATGTAGCAAAAAAAGACTACAGCATGAACAACAATCTATGCGAACAGATATCAGGTAGAAAAATCTGAGGGCCCAGACATCAGGTGCAGTCTTGCTCAATGCGAGGTCTAAAACATAACCGTCTACTCAAAATGCTTATTGTGGCGTGCACTCATAACACCTCCGGAGGGCCATCAGCTGCCAGACGCTCAAACTTCCAAAAATGATGACCATGCAGAACAACGGTCGTCATGGGAGACCATCAAAAAACAACGCGTACACAGAAAGCAAGTAAACAGGCACAATACGCACACAACGACCATGTGTAAACAAAGAGCGGTATCCGTTTGTCCCACATCTGGGCAGTGAGCGGCAGAGCTGAGGACCTGTGCACAGCTGTTCTCCCTGGGCTGTCAGTGGGCTTCACCAGGCTGGGCCCATCCCAGAGGCCTGTGCTGGGAGGCCTGCACACAGTCTGACATCTGGACTACACAGGAGGGAGGGATTTTTTTTTTTGAACGTACTGCCACTCTTTCTATCTCTCTCCCACTCTCTGTCCCATCTTTTCTCCAGCCTTCCTCAGAAGGGACCAGGAGTCAAAGTCACGAGGGAAGGGATGATGAACATCTTTACAATTGAGCCCGCTGACTCTTGAGCAGGAGGACTGTCCCCTTGCTCCCTTCATCCTCCCTTTCTCCCCCACCTTTCCCCTCAGTTCACCTCTCCGCTAAAGCCGTCTGGCAGGGCCACTGAGTGAAGGCGCTGAGGGACACTTTACATGTGCAGTCTAAGAGGAGAGTCGCAGTGAACGGCGACACGTCACAACAACGCGCAGGTCATTAATCAGTGTCGTGTGTCAAAGCGCATAAATTTCCAGAATGAAAAAAAGGAACATTACCCAGTCTACTCAGAAATGCGATTTTCTGGGACGTAATACTGTAAATGTAAATAACACTTATCTTTTTGTATATTAAAATTAGAGGATCATTCAGTTGAACTTAAGAGCCACATAACAGTGTGGAGGCAGTAGTGATTAATGATATTCAGAGCTTTGTCCTTTATTGACCTCTTTGTAAAGGTGCACAGTCCTCCACCTACATCTTGGCTTCATCTAATGAGCTCAGCATCACCGGCTACACCGACTTTGTTTTCAGTCTTATAAGAGACAGAACTTATGCTCAAGCCTCTGAAATGCTTTAAAGAGCTGCCATAACCTTCTGTTATTCTTCTAGTTCTTTGTTCTTGTCTCTTGGTTTGATAAGGCATGCCAGCCGCCAAGGTCATGTAGACAGGAGAGGGGAGAAGAAAGGGGGGGGGGGGGTATTTCTCTGGTGTAAATGAATAGTTCTATCTCTCTCTAGATGAAGAGGAAGAACCTCATCAAAATGTTGTCTCTCCGCTTCACAAAATGAGACCACATTCAAGTCAGATGAATGAGAATTGTCAAGCGCAAAATCATAATTACAAGCTCGCATATTCCCTCCAGCACCGGCGAACGACTTTATCAGGCACCCATTGGTCTGTTCTCGTGTTAGCTGAGGGAGGATCCTCTAGGCCTTCTCTTGTCTGCAATCTGCGATTGTTGTATAGTATTCCAGGGGGGGTATCAGGGCTGAAAGGACCGAATTTAACAAACCTAATTATCATGCCTTAATTAGTATCAGGGGTAAACCTCTGTGGGACACCTGCAGACTTAATTTATATCCTGACAAGCCAGGAACAAGTGTTAATGTGCCGTATTTATGATAATGCCCCAAAGTGTGCAGGAGGAGCAGGAGGAAGCTCACCTCAACTCTTGGAGAACAATGTGAGAGGCAGGTAATTACAGGAAAAGGGGCTGAAGTGCTCAGGGATCAGTCCAGTCCCAGTGTTGATACACTGCAATGAAATAACAGCACACGCCATCAATGGAACAGACATGGCTTCATAACTTTTGGGAATTTGGAAGATTTACAAGGTGAGAAAATATATAACCTCTTGCTTTTACATATTTCATTCCAGGCTCATTGAGGACAATGATAAAAAGATAGAAAAGGATAAAGTTTTTGTTTTTTTTAAAGGACGAGGTTAAGCAAATAAAGCCCCCACATTATCTTAAAGCTCAGCTCAGAAATGCTAGCCTTCACAGAAAATTCTGCTACCACATATAAATGGGACAATTGTTGTCCTATTAGTCAAAAATAGATGTGCCGTTTGTCTGTTTTGCTACCACAAGCATTTACCTTTGCAATCGAAAAAATAGGTTAGCAGGGCGGGGAAGAAACCTGGAAAAATTGTGCATGTTTAGTGGCTCTGTACACGGAAGTCTAACCACTACAGACTTCCGTCAGGCCGCGTCAACACTTTCTGCAAAGAAAGAACAAGCAGAGGACATATTTCCACTGCTCAATTATAGAGGTCAAAGAGAATTGTGTCGAAATGTGCATTACATCACAAAAACATGCAAACAAAAGTCAAAATGTACTTTCCAAAAGATTTATGATGAATGTGTGTGTACGGTAAGGCTAACTGCAAAACAATAAGACCCCATGGCGAGTATAGAAGAGGTACGGAGGAACAACTAAGTTATATTTAGAAAGGGCTTTACCTGACTCAACTCCAAAGTAACTTGTTTCTGTCCTGTTCAACAATGACATAAAATATTTTGATGCTCTTAAAACAGCAACATAATAATTTCAAAGTTAGATGAAAATGATGTGTCATCAAAATGTTGAGAGGAAATCTGCCAATCTTAAAAAACATTTGAAACTGATACATAAAGCAGTTACTGTCGTATACGTGGGACTTGACACGAATCTTAAAAACCAAGTTTTGACTCACATTACAACTTGCGTACATTCAGTCTTTGAAGTAAGCCGTGTGTGGGATATGGGGGTGCGTGAGTAGTACAGGGATTATTCATCTTTACATTTCTAATTTGAAGATTTCTTAATGGGGGGAAGATGTTGAGCAAAGTCTGGTGTTGCCCCTTTAACATGTTCACTGTCACCATTTGGATGAGAAAATGATGATATTCCTCCTCCCTCTCATCGCAGTGTGTTTACGTTATTACTTTGTCCTCATCACGTCTTTTTTAGAAGCGTGGGCTGGCTGATGTTCCACCCTTCCACTGGACCACATTAAAGGAGAACTGTATAATGTTTTTACATGCTATGGGTTGACCTACTTTTCAGAAGTTTGCTTTTACATCCAAACAATAAATCCGTCTATTGGGGGAAAGAAACACACATAAGAATGATTTAATGCGCGTGTGGAAATCATTTTCATCACGAGACATTATGTTCAATGTGTAATGACGCATAAAAGTGCATGATTTCTGTTTTGACATTTTTGACAAGTGACATCTTTCTCCTTTCATGTAATCCTTTGAGGGCTTGAACGTTAACGTTACAATCTGATCCCAAGTTGTTTTAGCCTTGTAATTATTTTCATTTTTTGAGAGGAATAGCATTGAAGTAAACGCATGAAAACACAAAAAGAGGCTCCTACTGGTCATTCTGTTTATTTGGCATCAAGCTGTAGAAAATTCTTAGTCTTCAAAACAAAGTCGAACATCTGGCGCCAACTCTCCTAGCTCAAAGTTGATGTCTCTTTTCTGGGCAGGGAAATAGGTGCCCTGCAACTCTGGATGATCCATCATACGCTGAAAGCAGAGGTCATCCGAGAGATGATCACAAGTAAGTGTGTGTGGTGTGGTAAGGTTAGGTATGTGTGTGTGTGTGTGTGTGTGTGTGTGTGTGTGTGTGTGTGTGTGTGTGTGTGTGTGTGTGTGTGTGTGTGTGTGTGTGTGAAGGGGTGGAAGGTGGGGGCAGGGAGAGGGGGGCCTTTATTTTGTTTTCCACATTGTGGAAAGAATAATGTTTTTCTAAGAATCCAAATCACCAAAACCCCTAAATAGGGTTTGGCTTTGAGTCCCAAGACAGTTTTGTGGAAAATTATGTAATTTACATGTGGAGGGTATTTTGTTTGTTAGAACCCAGTCTATACTTCCAAGAGCCAAAATCAATTTACTTAAATTACTGCACTAAGCACCATAATTGTGCAGGTAATGAAACAACTAAATCATAATGGATGTGTTCTCAGAAGATTTATGTTTCATGTCTGAATGACTGCTTCGAACAGACTTCACCACTGACTGAGATGTTCAGACTTTTATTGCGAGCTGGTCTGTTGGAAGTGTCTGTGCCTTCTGTCAGTGGTGTTGTGTTATTAAAATCAGCTGCGCTAAATCAATTTGTCCTTTTGTCATGAAAGGAACATGGCTTCTTATTTGTAGCCCTGACATCTCAAAGTTGAGGGACAGTCTGTTTCATAAAATCCCGTTTACTCTAGTCCATTTGCAAAGCAGATTTTTTTGTCAAAAGTTTCCTTAATAAAAACTTAACTCAAAGATTACATTTTCAACAATTAGATTGAATAAATTAGCCGATTTGTTTTTTCACTGACGATTCATATGCTGGATTCCGGCACATTTTTTCTTTTCACAGGTTATGGGAGGTTGTACTTACTGTAACCAGTGGAGCCACACCTCTGTTCACAGCCGCAGAGGAACAGAGAAATTATTGTCATTAACACGTAACAAAACCAGTTTTCCAGAGCGGAAGTTTCATCATAATTGTTCAATTCATCAAAATGGCATTTGTATTTTGATTTTCTACCCAGGGAGAAATAGCGTATGTTGGTCCATGAAGCTATTATAAAGCCAATTGTCAAAAGTATTTTTTTCTTTCACTTTTTGATGAGCAGACAAACTGTTAAGTCTTGAGAGTTTACTGGTTTGACAGAAGACAACAGTCGACCTTGTAGCCGTTTTTTTTTTTTTCTCCACTTGTTGCGTTTGAGTTTCATTTGAGCGAAAGGTGTTGTTACACGAGATCACACTTCTTCCAACCTTCCATGTGCCGTCGTATTGGAGCTGAAGTATTCATGCCAGTATCAGATATTGACAGGTAACTGTGAGGCCCAGCCCCGCTAGCTCTGTGGCCAGATTGTGAGCAACAGAAAAACTGGATTGAGTAATCAGGCTGTTGGCAGGCAGACAGAAGCCCTCCAGTTGAGCTGAACTGCTTTTAAAGCCCTATCTGCTGTTGTTCCCCTCTGCGCTGGCAGCTTATCACCCAGACAGATTTCAGAGGCCTTGAACCGTGCACAGAGTCCATCCACGTGTGAGGAAAGCCCAGGCTCTCGTGCAGACAATATGACCCCCTGCCTCGGAGAGATGGAGATAACTCCCGCGTCACTGTGAGAAAAAACAAAACCTCACCATCTCCTCGGCTTCTGTTGGTGTCATCCGCATGTCTGGGAGAGGGAGGGAAGATTGTCTCTCCAAACAGAAGAGGGGAAGTTTAAAGTCTCTGCCTGGGGCTGTTAGAGATGATCCCTCAGGGAGCGGAGCCAAGATCATGATCACTCCTCCACATGACTGGTTCCATGTCAATAGGGTGCACACACACAACGACACACACACACATTTTCTATCTATCTCTGTCTCTCTCTAACACACACGCACACACAACATACTTACATGTGCTCTCAACACCTGCCCTCTGAAGGTTCCCTCTCAGTTAATTTCAACATTAATTATTGACTCTGAGTTTAATTTGAAAGGCAGACGCACTGTAAGCCAGGGGACACTGCTTTAAATAATGTATATGGCCCATTCAGAGGTAATCATATTGTCATTGATTAATATACATTGGTGCTGCGGAGCATACCTGATGTGTGTGGGAGCCAGGCACCGCGTATGATAAAACTTGGCTCAGAGAGCCGTGTCAGGCCAGGGGCATCTCTGGGGCCCCGTCCTCCTTGTCTGATGTTTCAATCACAGCTTAGGAGCTGTGATGCATGGAGGCATACACTATCAACTGACTAGATAACATGAGGAGCCCCAGAGAATCACCGCAGCCAGAGAAAGATAGACAAGGAAAAGGTAAGAGAGGGGGGAGGAAAAAAAGAAAAAGAAGAAATGCAGCCAGGCAGAGAGAGGGGTAGATAAATATCAAAACAATGGAGGTGGAAATGTGGGGAAAATAAATCAATGACATTAAATTAATTTCTTCACATAATTCCTTTTGCGATTTAAGGGGCTCCAAAAACCTCTCTTGCCCAGGAAAGATAGAATCAACACAATGAGTTCATGACGGAGGATACAAGGATGAGTTGCATCAAGTGTCCCACGTTGAGGCAGATGCACTGGGATTGGGACGGTAATGAATTCCCACACACTCTCTCACACTCCTGCAGACGCCCAGACGCACATGGCATGTCACCCCAAGTTTGGTTTAGACAAACACGGATCTGCCCAGAGAGGAGCGGGAAGCCGCGGCTGCTCCCTGCGATGAAAAATTCATAGACCGTTGTTTTACCTCGACGCCATTCAGAGAGCACAGAGTTCAAAAAACATACACCAATTACCGTCTGAAACTCAACCGTCTGGACACAACACATGCATGTTGATAGACGTAAACTTAGACACACTCGAACCAATAAAACGTCAAGCTACTCTTTCTCTCCCACAAACAAACGCATGCACACAGATGCTCTCCCTCTCTCCCTATCGGAGATATAAACAAATCCTGTCCAAGACTCTCCTCCTTCAGGAGATTGTGAAAGCTTTGGCAAGCTTGAGTGAATATGTTGTTTTTGTTAATACATAAAGATTAGGGGAAACAGTCTCTAGGCTCCTCTCTCTCTCTCTCTCTCCCCCTCCCCTGCTTTCATCCCTCCCCACCTTCCCTCTGTGTCTGGCAGGAGAGGTGGTCTTGTCAGACAGCTTCTCTCCCACGTACCGTGGAGCTCGGAGAGGTGCGGAGCAAACAGGCTGAATGCTGGGAGGCTTCTGTCTCTCTTTCTTAAAACCCTTTTTTCAGCTGCTGGAAAATACTCTCTGACAGCAGACCTATGTGTTATGCTGTATGTTTGACAGGAGGGGAAGAACAGCCTGCACCAGATACAAAATAGCACCACAGGCAGATGCTTAGCCAATCTGAGAAAGCCTGGCGGGTTCAGTAAGAAACAATATTCTACAAGTGAAGAGGGACAGTCCGTTATATGTGGTTTGTTCAAGACTGTTTGCAGGGCCTTTTTCTGTTTCTCAGTCCCAGTGCTACGATACTGAGTAAGTTATGGTGACCTAACCGAAGCGGGTGGTTAAAGCAGCGCTCTCTTATCTGTATCTTGTGGTAATGCTTGTGTGAAAGTAGGTGTTAGGAGGGAGAAGGTAAATGTAGAGCAACGGAGACAAGGCTTATTTTCCTTCATCAGATATATTTGCTATAGAGACGCAGTGGAGATAAGGACAGAGTCACTGACAACATGGAACCACAAACTTAACTAAACACCAGTTCATGTCATTTCACCGGATTCTTCATTTTATCTAAAAAAAAAACCTCAATCAACAACATCCGACAACATTTAGAGTCACACAAAAACTAATTAAATCAGTGAGGAGATTTGACCATTTGCCCATGTTTGGTCAAAACAATTATTTTAACTCTACCTCCCAGTTACGTCAGTCTCCATCAGTGGGCAACCACACCTCGCAGTCTCCCTCCAACTTCCATCTCTCAACAGGCCTGTGAGCCACTCCAGTCAGCCCCTGAGGGAACCATTTTTATCATCCAAAGTGAGGAAGGGAGAAAGGCCAAATCACATCAGAGGCAACACCCACTGCACATAAAGAAGTTCTCTGCTGAACAATGAGCACCACCTCTGTCTCCCAGCTGAGCCACACAGCCTGGGCTTAACCAATCATTGGGGTCAGAGCAGCCGCATGGATGACCAAAGTGCAGCCACCGTAATCTAATTGTCATTGTATTGCCTTCAAATGTAAAAGGCATCTCATCTTCAGTCTCGTGAAGGGATTGGAGTGTAGATGAATAGGTCTGAGGCCTGTGTAGGCGACTTTAAACTGATTTAAAGGAGTCTGGTATGGTATTAAGATGCACTTTGGGGTAGTGGTGTTATTCAGGCTTCACAATAGAACTCTGTTGGAATGATGCACCAGAGTTAATCAAAGTCCAACATCTCCATCTAATCCCAATTCAACAGCATCTGTACACAAACAAATGCAATGCCAGATATATTGCTAAAAGTAAAGAGGTTTGATTCAGAATATGAATCTTTAAAAAAATGTTAAGACTTAAGAAAGTTAATATTAGTGTAGAGAGACTTTTATTCATGAGAAGTGTGAGGGACAAAATGATCAACCAAAGTATCCGAATTGAACTCAGGTCATGAGTCAAGATCAATTTGGGGGAGGGGACTCGAGCCCGGCCGATATTAACCTTTCACAGATATATATCGGTATCGATTACAAACTTTTAAATATCCATTATGATAAATGGTCTTCTGGACACTTTGTTTCAGTATTTTCCCCCCAACCCCCTTTATTTATGCAGATGGATATTGTTTTATTTACAAGTCCTTAAAGTGCAGCCACATCGTGTGAACAAAGCAACAATGTCAGGCTACTCTCATATCTCAGAGAAATATGCACACGTATTTATAACACCACACAACAGTGATGCCAGCATCCATCTGCACTTAGCCGCAGCCTCCTCCTTCATTAGCCAATGGCACCTTTAGCTTATGGTCAGAGCTGCAGCAGTGTCTATAGTGTAATGAAATTTACGAAGAAGAGCCACTTGGTATGCCAGCGATGCGGCAGCAGGTCCCCATGCTCAGTGAAAACCACACGCTTGCTTTTATAGATTGCATAATGGCCTGCATGAAAATGGTTTCACACCAACATAAATCAAATGTCAAAATACAACCGGAGCAAGACAATTCCCATGGTGCATACATGGACACACACACACACACACACACACAAAAACTAGCAGTCACACAAGCTCAAAACAGTCAGCCGTCCAAACAGCTCACAGTCCTGCTTATGCAGATACATGTAGACCCTAATAGCATACATAATAATTTATTAAGAAATGTTAAATATTCATCAATATTAAATTAATCATTTATAGCAGATCTTTAAATAAAAGGGTGTCCTTGAAGTTTTAGATGTGAGGAGTGTCTTTAGCAAAGAGGCAATCCCCCGTGGACATTTTAAATCTCTGATGTACAACACATGGGCTGCTGTTGTATAATAACTAGCCCACTTTGATAACATCTCACACAAAGAAAAGAAAAAAAAACACAAGCACAGAACAATTGTCACTGGAAAAGTTATTCATTGTTAGCGTCATAATTTGTTATCTCCCATGTCAGGGTGATGGGAAACACTGCTGGAAAGCTGTGAGAAAATTAGGCATAAACATGTGTGGTTGCAGGAAAATGACTATTTTACAGCTGGCCAACTAAACAAGATCCACCCTAGTCATGAGGATCACTGACGTAAACTGTAGTCTTGTTACTTCAAGTAAAAGACTTTGCCATTCACATAGGACGAACGCAGCAGGATATTGTCCAAGTCTGACACGTTCACACCAATAGGAACATTTCCGGAACATTCTGTGGCGTCTGGTTAGAGGAGGAGGCAGGACAAGAAGATTAATGCCACTCTGGGAAGCAGTGTTTTTGTTGACGGTCACCAACACGATGACTCGCCCTGAATTTTACAGAGATTCTCCTGCTGTATTCTCACGTGGGCTCCGTCAGACATTTTCCAGAAATTGACCAGGGGGCTGGCAGGAAAAGTTCTTTTCCTTCGGACTTCAGTGCATCCAAAGAACATAGCTCACACAGACACACATATACCACTAAACTATAGGGGCCATACTTTGGGAGACTGTGGAAACTACATGATGAATTTAACTTTCTTAATCAATCAAACACGACTTGCAAGAATGAAGTCATCACACACTCTGTAGGTCTGTGGCCACGAAGGCAGAAGAGGCGAAGGACGCAGTTCCTTGCCAGGGCACACCGGCTGGTGAGACTGGATGGGACACGCTGTTCCACAGCAGCTCAGTGCCAACCACACCTGTGCCCACACACACTCCACACTCTCCAGGGCACACCGAGGTCACTCGGACTCTCTGCTCGCCACACCTGTCCTCCCTCCTCGTCCTCTCACCCTCGTATAGATCCTTCTGGAAAACCCCCAACGGAGCGGCATGCTGGACACATGCACGATCGGCTGCTCGGCGAAGGGCAGATGTAAGAACGTAAAGAACATTCCTCAGACAAAGTGGGTGTGAGAGAGAAGGATTTTCTCCTCTAATTCTTGAGCATACACTTGTAGTATTCCCTCTATTCTCTCCATACCATTCCCCTTATCAGTTCAGCCCATGCCCTCAGGCGGGAGAGCAGCGAGTCAGGTCGCTCCATCAGTATGGGGAAAAGCAAGGTTTGGCGCAGGGTTACGGCAAAAGGCAGCTTATAAAATATTATACTGCCATGATACCAAATAATCAGGAGCTAATTCATTGTGTGGCCCTCTCTCATCGCCCCCTAAGCCTCCTTATTAGGGGGCTTAAATCTACATTTGCAGCTGATGAGGGTGCTTCTCCTCTTAAATTTAAACAGTGCATACCAGAGTGAGACAGCACACTAATATTAGATTTGGCCCTGACTTCCCCACTATTTGTAAGAGTTGTGGATGATAGAGTCGGATAGATGTGCTAAAACATAACACCTAAAGGAATGAAAGGATTTTTTTTTGTCTGTGTGTGCGAAATACAGAGATCTGAGTGTGTCATCTACATCTGATTATTTTATTGATAACAGCTACTGGGTGGCAGGTCCACAGATAAAAGGCTTAGCCCCGATTCATATCCCTACTGCAAATCCTTCCTCTCAGTACAGGTCATTTTCTATTTAAGTTTTTAATTTATCTACAGCATCAACTAAAATTATTTTGACTCCTGTAAATGCTTTTTTTTTTTTGCAAATCACAAAACTGTGTCTCGCTCTAATTAGTTATTTTATCACTTGAATGACAAATTTTGAATTGTGTCCCGGAGAATTCCCAGAAAATAGTCGCACATGGATATATCATACCAGCAGGAAAACCCTCATCTATGTAGCTTCACCATAAATCAGGCTTAATTCCCTAGAAAGAAGAATGCAGGAGGACACTGTGCCCAGCACTAAAATAGTATCACCCAGGGCTACTTCTGATTGAATGTTTTATCACAGACAATCCTGAGTGGCGGAAAAAAAGAAACTAATTCATCCATCCTGCTCAAGAAAAGAACTGTAACAACCATGTAATTCCTCGGAGATTGTGTCATTGCAGAGCACTTTGATTTGTCATGTTACTCATGTCTTTTCATCCTTCTTTCTTCCTGCACTCGACTCTATACTCGGGTATCGCGTGCTGTAATTCAGCTTTTTATAACCCCCTCGCTCATTCACCTATTGAGTATCTGCCACGGTAGTACCAGGGCCACATGAGTTCATCACTCCGTCTCAGTAAAAGGATACAATAAGTATGTGTCCAGGGCAGCTTAGGAAGGGCACGGATATCCATCAGCAGTGCATATGATGGATAACGGTTGTGTCTGGGATGAATAGACATGCAACACAAAATACAGTGAGGCCAAAACGGGCAGGAATATACATTACATCCATTTAATCATTGGTGCGTGTTAGGAAGGCACGAGGGCCTTGCTTTCTCTATCCCTGCCGCCTTCAAAAGCTTTGCGTAGATTGATTATGTACAGAGAAGCAGGGAGCATAGCTGCAAAACACCTGCCAAGAAGAGGAGGCAGCAAGCTTTTTCACTAATACACAAAAAGCACGCAGGAAGACTGAATGGATGACTGCTTATACCCAGATAAATAGCTCAGCGTATGCAGAGTACTGATGGAAATCGAGCTCCGTAGCACCGGGGTAGAAAAAGTCACCACTCCGAGTCCAAACTCCCGTCTGCCACTTGTGGAATGTAGAGCGAATGTAGTGACAGTTTTCTAATCCTTCACAGAGAAACCAGAGCTGAGGTGAACTGTCTGAAGGTATCAGAGTTTTAACAGCAGTGAGTGAAGGGATCCAGGATTACCACCCAGTAAAAGGAAGCAGGTCATTAAGAAGGAATATGAAACATGGAAAAATGATGAGGTGTTCCCTGGGTTCAAAATCTCATCATCATCTCTGTGCACGTATCGGTCTTGATGCCCAAGGCCTTATTTAACCTCGGAGTTAAAATACTCACAGCCTTTTTACGCCCACATGAAACTGGGCCATTAAGGTCATCCTGGATAAATGTATTCATGAAGTGTGATCTGCATGAGCGGGGAGAAGAAAAAAGAGCTGTGAGACAGCCCTGCCAGAGACGTCTCCGCAGTGATGATGTGATTGATGATGATTAGAGATCTTGTCTTAAATCGATTTTACAGGACATGTCATCTGCATTTCATTTACAGAATGAGTACCTGCTCCCAGTACTAAAATGTAAACATGTCTCTTGTCCTTAATTCAAAGGAGCGCCACGCCACATGTCAAGCCTTTAACACCGCAGACTGTTTTTAGCCAACAGAGACCAACAGAAAGCTGTCTAGTTTCAACTCAACTTCTCTTCGTCCGAAGCTGGGGTTTTGAAGGACCCTCGCACCTTGCGAAGGATGAAGGCAGCGGCAGCAGAAAGAAAGAAAACAAGGCAACAGGAAGAGGAGCAAGCAGGGAGCAATTGTGTAACACTTGAAAAGACAAAAGGGAGCAGAGCTCCTTTAATGTTTCTTTTATGAGAGGATGAAGACACAGGGAGCAATCAGCTTTTCCAATATACATGGAAAGGTTGAACTGCTCTTTCATCCAGATTCAATGACACTCACTGCTCATAAATATAGATAAGTAACATGCAAATCAAAAAAAACAAAAAAAACCAACATGCAGTAATTTTTGTTGTTTAATATCTTATTTGAAAATCTAGGCAAATACAGTATGATGAGTGTGTATGACCTGTTCAAAGATAGTGCAATTGGTGGATATATGATAGCAGCTCGGAGCCTGAATGTGTTGATAAATACCGTTGTATATATTTTTCTTATCTTCTTTGGACAAAAAAAAAGCATCATGCTTCCTTTCTAACTTCCTCAGCTTAGGGTCTTGAGAGTGGCATGGCAGTGGGCTGTCTTTCACAGCCGGACAGGGAGCCCCCCTCACCTCTGTCTCATCTGGGAAGCCCTCGGGTCGGGCTGAGGGAAGAAAGAAGGCTGAAGGCAGAGCCGGATGAAAAACGAGGGTGTCACAATATTGTTGCAAGGTTAGCACACCCGCTAATGGAGCTGTGCTGGGGCAGGGCACCCTGAGGATCGACCCCGCCAAGGGGGGCATGTACAAGCCCAAGATAAACTACTGTAGGGGGCATGGCACTGCCCCAAGCCCCACTACTGCCCGCTAAGCAGTGACACACACACACACACACACACACACACACACACACACACACACACACACACACACACACACACACACACACACACACACACACACACACACACACACACACACACACACACACACACACACACACACACACACACACACACACACACACCATAGGCTTAAGACAACCTCTCAACAATTATAGCTGACCATCAGATGCAATACTGAGATACCTACTGCTCCTCAAGTTAGCAAAGTGTTTGACATAGCATTATTCAATGTTTATAAAAAGCTGAGTAACACTGTAACTTTACTCCGACAGGGTGAGAGCGGAGCACTGTCACCTCATTGTTTCAAACATCTTAACTTTGCACGTCAATAGTCATCAAAATACTTTGACAGTGGAGACATTAATGTTCTTCTTTATTCGGTGCAGTGATAACTTTCTTTCGACCCAAACCAACCCCTTCCCACAGAAAGAAATCATCTTGTGTAAAAAGAGGAAAGAAAATTGAACGAGCAGAGGGGGAAGCGGCCGGTCTGTGTTTCATGTTTCAGAATAACCAGTTGCGCTGCTGTCCACCTTTCATCATGTGCAGCAGACTACACGGAAACATGCTTGTCGTCTGTCTTTTCAGCAGCATAGATGTTTTTAACACGGCCAGGTAAATCCTGATTATCCCAAGAGCTCAGAGGGCACTGCGCACAGCCAGGAGAAAAATGAGAGAAAGTAAAGAAAGAGACATATGGCTGACATGCTCCCGCTGTGCGGGGGCTGCACCATTGAGCGGTCAAGTGTGGGGAGTTTCAGACAGAGGGGACATGAAGAATGACATTCCCTGGAAGATCTCTCGCTCACATGGGACTCTGAGTTGACAAAGAGGGCTCTGTTTGGCAGAATGGCAGCCATGTTAATGACCAGTTTATCACTGTTTGTCAGGGGAGGGAAAAAGGAAAAGATGGGAAGAAGGAAAAGGTTTCCCAGCAGGCCTTTAAGGAGACTGACTTCCTGCCAGCAGAGGAGAGGAATGCTGACATCTTCCTGTTGGCTGCTCACAGGCGCTTTTGATTGGTCATGAGGGGATACAGATGGGTCAGTAAGCCATGCTTTGATTGGACAGAAGGAATGTGGAGGGGTCAGTGTGGAGTCCAGTCAATGTCAGGTCTAGGGTGAAGGTTTGAAGGAGAGTGAAAGACACTCCAGTGGAGAATGGGAAGGAAGAAGGGGGCAGAGAGAGAAAAAAATGAAATGGATTAAAAGGGACTGAGTCAACAACAGTAGTGATACGCTGTAAAATACTGAATTCAGACAATATCTCAAAAAAGAGAGTGGCCGTATATGTCCGCCTGTGGCCGTGTGTAATCTGTCTGTCTCTGTGTCTGACAGTGTGAGATGGGGGGTGAAATGGGCTGGTTACAGGCAGGATTGAGCCCGCCTAGAATCCAGCAGAGAAAGGCCTGTCCAACAAGCTTCACCAAAGCCTCTGTCGCTGATTTAACAAAGCCCCTCTTATTCGGGGCAGCAGACAGACGCCCACAGGGAGAAAACCTCAAAGACTTTAACAACACCTCAAACCCCAGCCTCAATGACGGCTTGTTTCTTTCATTATGGAGCTCAAACGAGGGCTCTGTGGGTGCCAGTGTGGGCATGCCCGTATTAAAGAGAAAATAAGCCTCTGCCCACACATTATCGCTCACATGGCACCGACACCCACAGTCATGATTGCGTGGAATTTTCCAGTACGAGCATCTCATCATTCAGCGTAATATGTTTCCATGTGTGGTGGCAATTAAAGTGCCCAAACACAGGAGCAGTAACAGGAGCCACTCTGGCTCCTGTGTGCGGAGGCCACCATGTTTCTGCAGTCCTGTGAAAACCACAGCACACGGTAGATGCCTTGCATGAAACGCTGCAATACCTAATAACACATGGCACATATAATTATGTATAAACACACCAGGGGATTTGGAAGATGTAGAGATACATAAAACACACATGTTGCTGTCGATCACAAAACAATTCAGTACTCGAAGAACACAAAGCAAAGTTGTTCATACTCATGTAAAGAGACTGCTGTTTTCTTTGCCTCACTCTGAATTTCTATTTTTTATATCGTTTGTGTCTTTCCTTGGAAACAACCCGCAATCAACTAAAATACTACTATAACTGATAAAACCTGACATTTTATCCTAAAAAACTGAGAACTTCGGCCAGATATTTAAAACAGTCACAGTGGATTACTGTGAGAATAGCCAGTGCAGTCACAGTATTTCTTCTGAATCCACCAGTACTCAAGATTGAGCTCCTATGAGAAAACCTTTTTTTAATCAGATTTTCTTCTCTCTGCTTCTCCCTTAGTTTCTGTAAGATTTTAAAACAGTTTTAAAACTGTAGTTTTCTCTCATTGAACATAATCAATGTGTACCCCTGACGTCTACTCGTTTACTTTGAGGAAAAAAACGCACGCACGCACGCACGCACGCACACACACACACACACACACACACACACACACACACACACACACACACACACACACACACACACACACACACACACACACACACACACACACACACACACACACACACACACACACACACACACACACACACACACACACACACACACACACACACACACACACAGGTTTTCCAGCAACCTCTACCGAAATTGCGAAAGATAAAACACCCACAGACCAGCAAAAGGACACATTCACTTCCGCTTCCTTCAAAGTGCCGCTATTCCGATAATCTTTCCACCCACCTGATACCTCATAAGCAATGAGCCTTACCAATACTGAAAATGGACAGCAATCTATCACCGGCATCACGGTGACAGCACTGTACTCCTACTGCTCTGTGAAACTGCACAGGTTCAGTCACTCTGCACTACACACTCTGACCCCTTCATGCACTGATGGTATTGGGGTGTTTCATCATAGTGAGAGACATTAGATGGACTGAGGTTACATGGGCCAGAAAAATATAATAATAGTAAGGAGGCCTGACGGGAGACTTATCAAAAAGTTTACAGGGGAGGTAAAGTACACTGGGCTGAACCTGGCAAAGGGCTATCGGGTGTTATGGTTTTGAGGGACAGTGGGGAAGTGCTTTTGGGGATAGTGGGGTTAATAGTCCAGGGAAGACAGGCCTGGCACCAGCATGTTATAATAATACACTTGGCAGCTAGAATGGTGTCAACCCCTTAATTCCCCCCGGGGAGAGAAGGACACAGCCTAATCTGTATTCAGTCCTGACATTGTCCACATCTGATATGGAACATTAGCCCCCAACTCTCTCTATAGACTAGTGTCCTTCGGTTTATATTACTTTATGTTAATAGAGAGAGAGAAAACTCCATGTGCTGTCGTTTGTCATTGTTAGCAGGGTTGCTCCCTGAGCCTGTTTGAAATGCATTTGTTTAGAAGAGAGGGAAAAAAAAAAGGGGACGGTAAACCTGACTGCCCTGGGAACCACGTCTTTTCTCCATCTCTATTGATCTTTGATCCAACCAAGGGTCTCCGTGCCCCCCCCCCCCCCTTATTCTCCTTGTCCTGTGTTCTGCACTCTCCGTTCACCGTCTATTTTCCAATTGCTCTGCTGAACAAAGTCATCTGTGAGCTATATCTACCTGAGGTGGTTAAGCCGGAGAGGGAGAACAACAATGACCTGGCTCCTTCTAACTCTGTCTTTAACGACTGATATGGAACCACTGATACTACTACAAGTATTTACATTTGTGTATTGCCGATAGTACCAATAAAAGTACCTAATAATACCATTACCGTTCTAACAATGGCTTAAAAAACACATTTTATTGTCATCAGATATCCTTAGTTTGCAGTCTGCTCTACTGTGAGACTGACCTCTACCAAAAAACGACCACATTCAAGCAGCTTATCAAGTCCTTGTTTTGAAGACCGCAGACCTCTAGATCGTCATATGAGTTCGAGGACTTGTTTACTTTTGTCATCCTTGCTTATGTTATATTATTTCCAAACTGCTGACATTGCTCCTTCTCCGCTTACTGCCACCTACCTGCGCAACCGACTAGAGGATGCTACTTTACCGTGAAGTGGTAACTGGTGCTGAAATATCTGAGTAGTTTTAGGATTACAATTATGAGTACATTGGCACATTATCAGACACGATACCTGATACTGGTATAGGTACAACCCTAATGGTTAATATGTCAGGGTATTTTCATAAAATTATTTTAGTTCCCTCTCTCTTTTTAAAGCTAAACATAAAGAAGCTGCCCAGCTCTTGTCATCTTGAACAACACAGTGTGCTGAGAAGAATCTAAGGGAAGAATAAATCAGTTTTTAAAAAGGAAGGAATGAACTGTAAAATAAAAAGGAGGTCAAACAAAGTTAAATCTTCTCATGATAGGTCTTGAAGTATTTGTGTCATGATTCTTAACTAGTTTACACAGATAATTATTAACAATAGAAATGAAAAGCACACCAACATGAATAAATATGTTAAGCAGTTGCTCGACAAGAACTGAGCCACATTTACATTGTTGCTTAACACAACTTGCTCTACCTCATTTAAATTAAATAAAATGAGGGAGTGTCTGGTGAAGCCGGTGGAGGGAATATTGTTTAAATCTGACAATATTCTCCGACTTCTGTTGGAATTAATTCAGCTAATTGTCTTCAGCCCAATTAGAGTCTATTCCCCTCTGCAGTCTGGTGAAACAGTGCTGAGCTAATTGGATTAAATCTTTATCATTCCTTGGGAAACAGAGAGAAGAGGGAATATGAAGCAACGCTACAGCCTTTTTTAATTAAATCTAACCTAATGACTGTGCTTTTATTAACATCCGGCTTTTTCATGCCTCCGTGCCGCAAATAGAGCTGAAAATCTGGAAGTAGAGACCAATTTATTGTCTATGAAACCCTCTCTATAATGATACCTGTATGTGATCACCAAAGAACACAGAGGTTCTCTATCCTCTTTTCTTTTTCTACCACACTTGTCACAGAGAACCAATAACAGGAGAGCCTCATTGTAAACCTGTGAGTGCACAGTACAGTAAAAAGCATGTCCCTGTGTACCTACCAGCCCTACTCATCCTCTTAAATGCCAATAATAATTAATGGTATTACAGCAGGATACTTCTGAGGCCCTTAAACTCTGTTTTATTAGTGGCCTTTAGATCGGCTAGGTGGAGCTGGCTGTGTGGAGAAAGCAGGCTTTGCCAATCCTTGTTAAGACATAAAAATGGATTACTGATAGAAAAAGAAAAAAATCATTGTTCATGGCTGATTATCAAGAGGGAGCCTTTTAATATTTTCTGCCATATATGTCAGATGACCATACTCAACGTGGCCAAAGTTTCAAATATTGATAAACACTGGTAAACATGTGAAGTAAATCCTCATGAGGCATCAGTCTGCTTTGAACTCCATATTCCAATGTTTTGCATCTGCTCCAAGCACAGCTTGTTCTCCCAAAACTGTGTACTTGACTGGCATTATTGAATGTATTGTACACCCGCATAGCCGACATTTCTTGTTCACTATACAATCCACGGGTGACAACGCAATATAATTGAACCAAAACTGAGACATCCTGCTATAATATTTGTTACTGTGGATATTTGTGCTGTCACACGTTACAGATCAGATCCAGCCTCAAACATGTATAGATCGATTTGTAAAATGTATATTTCCAGTCATTTGCTTTTGCTCTTAGAACCTCCACGCCGGTAAGAAGATGAGGCGGTGGGTGATGATGATGTTAGGCCATTCAAAAGAAAGTTGGCTTTCAAAGAGGCCAGAGCTACTGCCTGCTTCAGTCAGAGGCTCACCTGAGGGCCCCCCCGTGACCCATGAGAAGGATAAAGCGGAATAGATAATGGATTGATGGGAAAAAAGAAATCTTGAGTCCGTCTCCAAAGTCAATTTTTGTCTTGCTGCTGAGAGTTTTGTCCATCGAGCTAAAATGCCTCAGCTCCTTTAAGTTACATGGGTTGTGTCTTCAGGTCAAGCCGCAGATATTCAAATGAATTGAAGTCCGGGCTATGACAAGGCCACCAAAACATTTTATTGTTTCCCTTTAAACAACTACACTGTAGCTTTAGCAGTATGTTTGGGGTCATTGTCCTGATGGAAGGTGAACCTCCATCCCAGTCTCAAATTTCTGGCAGACTGAAGCAGGTTTTCCTCAAGAATTGCCCTGTATTTAGTTCCATCTTTCCCGCAATCCTAACCAGTTTTCCAATCCCTGCAGATGAAAAGCATCATCACAGCGTGATGCTGCCACCACTGTGCTTCGCTGTGGGCATGGCATTCTCGGGGTGATGGGGGGTGTTGGGTTGGTGCCACAGCGTTTCCCATAAAGACCAAAAAGTTCAAATTTAGTCTCGTCTGACCAAAGAATTTTCTTCCATGTGTTTGGGGGAATCTGCCACATGCTGTTTGGCAAACTGCAAATGTATTATCTTTTCTTTTCTCTTTTGTTTCCTTTAGCAATGGGTTTTTTTCTGGCCTCTCTCCCATTAAGTGAGTGTGGAGTGTACAGTTTAAGGTGGTACAATGGAAGGTACTCTCGTGTGGATTTTTGCAGCTCCTTCAGTGTTTGTTGAATCTGATTAATGGCTTCCTTGCTTAGTATGTGAGTGTTGATGGGCAGCATTCTCTTGGCATACTGTATTTTTCTAGAACCGAGCCCGGATCTATACTTCTCAACAACTTTGTATCTGATCTGTCTGGAGAGCTCCTTGGTCTTCATGTTGCAAAGGCCTTTTTTTTTTTAAATTCCAGGTTGAAATGCAACACAACAAAAAAAGTAATACTTTGGCAGGGCACAATACTCTGGTCAGTGATCTGGTAGTGCCATTTTTGTGTTGGACTTCGGTGACTATACTATACTCGAGTTATATGCACTCTGTACTGTCAATATGTACAATGCATCCACTTAACCTCAGTACATAACAACCATATGTGCAACAAACTCCTGACCACTCAGCTTCTTTGCTTCAGATTGAAGAGCCACTGTATTGATTCAGAGAAAACCCAGCCACCCCCCCCCCCCCCCCCCCCCCCCCCCCCCCCCGCCCCCACCCCCACCCCCTCTTTTGAAGAAACCAAGTCGTGTGTCCAGCGCTGCTCTGCTGTAAGAATCGTTTCCTTATAGTCTCAATGGGAGAGACGGGGAAGAGCATCTGGAAAAACAAACAGGAAACCCAGTGAGAGGAAGGTTGGGATGATATACAGCCTGTGGGGAGTACTGCAGCTCACTGCCATGAGAGTGGATTGGACTGGAGGGTAACAGGGAGCATGGGGGGAATGGTCCGCTTTATACTGCATGCCTCATGAAAATATAATGAACAGGAGCCAACGGCCCGACAGCCCACAAATATCCACACACATACACACAATCTTGTACTTCTGTCTTAGTGAGGACACATTGGCATCATGCATTCCCTCGAAACACTTTACCGTCACAATCACAACTGAAAGCCTAACTGCAACTCTTACCCTAAACTAAACCTAATTCTAACCGCCTTTTGAAAGTGTCCTATCTTTTACAAAATGTTCTCACTCCAAAATTGTCCTCACAAAGTACACACAGACAAAACATACCATACTATTTTAAAAGAAACATCTGAAGCATTTGTCACTAATCCTTGGGATCGATTGATAATCGGGCTGACGATTATCGGATTCGATATTCAGCATTTTTACGATTATCAGAATCATTAAAAGAAATGAATTTGAATACATGCTACTTTGGCTTCGATGCAGCCACCTCTTCCTGTCTGTAGTCGCTGTTTATGGTCTTGAGCAATGGTCCACCCACAGTACAGTCTGACTGGCTACGCGTCATGAGTCATAGCCTATCAGCACTGAAGGCCAATGCCACGGACGGGTACAGAAAAAATGCCAAGACTGGAGCAGCTCCGGTGAGCGAGCGGAGCTGTTTGCTAAAGGTAAGCCAGCAAAAGTTGCAGTAAACATAATCCTTTATGCTGAAACTGCAAAAACACGCAACTTTATGAACAAGTTCATTTGTTGGCAAGAGAGCAGGGCAGTGAGAGGAGAGAAAAGCCTTCCCTTAGTGCTTATTTGGGAAATCCAACGTGATCCCACGCTGCTAAATTCAGTTCCTGTTCCTGTGGATGGAGATAATCCGCAGAGCTTCTCTCTGCTATGTTTTTTAACATATGTGTGTCTGGTGCCTGTTGCAGAGTATGACTAGCAAAATAAAGTTCACGTCACGCAGGTAAGAGTAAGTTTGGTTGCATATTCTTTTCAATTACGCTTCTAAGCAAATGCACATGGTACTGTATGATAATAACCATCAATTTTCATACGATGGTACATCATGACACTAGAAAACCACTGTAACCCCCTCAGTGGGCAGTTTATTAGGTAAATTAAACAGGCCAAACAAACAGTCCTGCATTTAACCTCCTTTTCATGAATTTTCATTTTGTATTAAAACTGTTGAGAGGTGTTGAGCTGTGTTACAGTATAAAGAAAAATGTTTCCGTTATTAAGCCTATATCTTTATTGCTATAACTGTGGTGGACTAAATAAATTACACCTGGACAAAGTGGCAAGTGTCTATAGACTTTGTATATAGATTATATGTAGCAGCAGTTTTGTGTTGGAGTTTGTGTTATTCTGAATTTTGTCAACAAGGTTTTCATTTTAACTGCACTTATCAGTCTGGTTTAGTTCCCCTACAACATGAACTGAAACTGCAATTATGTGACTTTTTTACAATATGATTAACAAGTATATTTACACCCATCTATACCCATTTATCAGAAGTAATTATATTTTGTTGCACCCATTTGTTCTGGTTCCATTATTTTAATGTTTTATGTCTTGTCTGTTTGGTATGATAATTCTTTTTTAGAAATATTTTGTCATAAATATGATCTTTTTTTCTTCCTTTTCTCAAATCATAATTTCTCTTCAAGATTACTTATTTTTCAAAATCAGTTAAAACCTGGTGAGTGTCTTCACTCAGACACTGAACAGAACAAGATTGTGCCCAGTCATGCAGGAGATCATCACAACTTGAGTTACGTGGTCTTACGGAGTTTTGCCTTTTTAGCGACTTAGTGTAAACATATGGTAAAGCCTGTGAGGCAGACATGAAGGGAAAGGCTATGCTTTAGTGACTTAGCTCGGGAGAAAGGGACAGTCATGTCTGAGGATGTAATTTTAGTGGGATATGAAATATGTAAACCATGCTATTTCATGCCTGTCTACACACGCTTCACTACATAACTGTCCGATGTTGACATTGTGAATAGGATTTCAAGGATCTGTTTTGCGGCTGGGAAAGTGTTTCATGTATATTGAAAAGGACTGCTCAGTAAAATGGATGTCTGAGCCTGAGTGGGTAAATGACATTGCACAGTGCACGGAGCAGAGGGAAAGCGATCAATGCAGATCATAAACAGAATACGATAAAGTAATCCATTGCCATTACCAGCAAATGGGCATTGTATTGGAGGCCTTTGCAAGCAGACATGCATTGCTTCAGGTCGCCAGGCAACTTGGATGAATGCAGGAAGAGGAATATGTCTCTCCAATGTGGTGAAGAAAATACATGAACAATTGAATCATTTTCCTTGTACAGATATGTTTTTATCAAGAGGAGGGGGCAGGGGGAATTATTTTGACTAAAGCAAAAATCCCCCCAAAAAACACCCTGTGAGGACACTGAGACTACACTACACACACACAACTCGTGAGGCAGCACTGACGTGCAGTCCCCACGCATGCGTCTGTGAAACCTGAGTCCTTCTCTGTCACACTCCCAACATCTGGATCTGTTAAGCAAATTAACAGCCTGGCTATTCCACTGTCATTTAACCTGCAAGCAATTCAGCCATGTGTTGAAAAGTTTTCTTGGATACTCACAGGACTGCTTGGAAACATGCCTCGCCACCATAAATCAGCCAACTCCCACTATTGAGTAACAGTGCCTGGTTGAAGTTTTCTCTATGTAAATTTACATTTGTGCACAAATTAATGCAATAGCCTTTAAGATATGAGGGATTGGACTGTTTTGTGAAGAGGAGGCTTCACGTGATACACATTTAAAATATTTAGTTCGATACAAGTGTGAAAAATTAGGAAGATTCCTTTTTAACATTTAAAGAAATTTTGAAGTTTTCTATAATAAATATTATGTTGTCATTGCAAATTGTCCTCACTCAATCTATATATCTATTTTGGGTTGAGTTGAGAGTTGTCCAGTGACTGACGCTCTTAGATCTCTGCCCTTGGGATGCTGAGGACATCTATTAAATAATTTAACAAAACAACAGAGGAGTAGGTAACAGAGCCGAGGCCTAACGTATCTCAATCAGAGCTGGCTGCTGGACGTTCCCACCCTTGCCCCCAGAACTCGCGCAATGGATAAGCCTGCCACACTCTGAAGTCAAAGACTGTTTGTTGACCACAAATCACGTAAAATGGGTTGCTATGTACCCATGGCCAGGGGACGACCACAGTGTGGTCAGTGAGATAATAGGAGTTGCATTGTAATCATGTCACACTGACACGCAAACACCTTAGTACATCAAAAGAATGACTGTAGATTCATGCAAACCTATTTCTTTGTATGAATGAGGCCATGTGAGACAGTGTCTGTCAGTGGTAACACATTACAAAGCACTGTGACATTAACAGTAATTTTCCTTTGACATAATAGAAAGTTCAAAGACGTAAGGTAACCACACTTTCCTGTCAGTTTCCTCTGACCGCTTTTATTACCAGCCCAGAACATGTGAATCAGAAACAACAGGTGTTTTCGTCACGCTTGAAAAACTTTTTCTTTAACTCTTCACATCGGGTAAATGTCACCATTCACGAATGATTGGAAATAAGTTCAGCAGCCTAATGGGCCAAAGATGAACTATGAGTAATTTTTTACTAACTGAGGTTAGATTTTCTAACAAATTACCAAAAAATTACATTTTTGTGGAAAGAACACCCTGCCAGAGGTTGCTAGTCTGAAACAGTCTATGGTCTTTGAAATATCATCTACCCCTCACTTTCATGTAGAGATATTTTCTTTAACATAAGAAGTTTTAGACATAGCGACAGTAGAGCTTTCAGAAAGTCCAGAAGCTGCTGTGGGGGAATAGGGTGCAACCAAATTGTGCTTTGCAACTGAAAACAAAGGTGCGTGGTAAATATGACCATGTATATAACTGCAGTATCATTAAAGAAAGGTTCACTAAAGGAATTACCTCTTTTGTACTGGACTATCCAAATATTTCTTTAGTCAATATACTGTGAGTGAAATAAAGGACTATTGAAGGGGAGAGTGGGGGAAGAAAGAAAGCGAGCATGAGTAGCCTATCAGTGAGAAAGAGAGAGAGACCGAAAGCTGGTCCCAGAAACAGACCACGATCAATTAGTCTAGCTCTACAATAGCCGGAAATCACATATTGGGGTCATGCATTCCTTATCTACAAGTGAATTTTCACATGCCAGATAATGTTCTAATGATTAATGGAGTTGAATGAATAATGGTGTAGAAGAAGAGTGTTATTTTTACCCAGTGGCAGCTGGTAGCACACACAGTTAACCTAAAAAGTAAAGATCACACTCGAGGGCACTTTCTCAAGTCCTCCCCCACACGTTGAAGGATAAAAAGGACCGTTGGTTCAATTAGGGCTCCTCTTCCATAGATTTAAATACAAATATTCTTAACCAGATTGGGTGAATTGGTGCATATTTAAGGAGTGAATGCATATTCAACTCAATGACGCAAGCAGTGAGTTTCAAGAGCAGCTTCTGTCGACCCTTCAGCTGCACATTTATCTGCGGACAGTGCAGCACTGCATTCGTGGATAGAGGTGATCGAGGTGGCAGCAAATATTCTTCCCCATCCTCCTCTCCAAGCAGGTGTTGTGTGGGTAAACTGGCACTGGTGGACATGTCACTCTAATTTCATTGACAGGTTTATGACCTTTTATGTGTCCCAGCTGCCATGTTTATGACAGGCTGACTGTGCGTTCATGTTCAACAACATTAAACATGCATAAGCCAGACACGGCGGGACACCACAAAGAACCGAATGCTCTCTCCTATAGAGACATGAGCATCCTACATGTCTTCAGAGGGATGTATTTGCTATAAAAACTAGTAGAAATGGAAATACAGAATGACACATGGATAGATGGAATCTCATTGGATTGAACACATGGAGGTAAGAATTACAAATCTAAGACATCATCGAGTCTAATTTTATACGGATGTTTGGCTCACCATGTGCAACTTTGTATACTGTATGTGTTTCATCTTCTGCATTCACATAGCCAGACAAGGTCAGAGAAGGCAAGGTGGTTACAGCACAGGGAGTGACCCACAGACCCAAAAGCATTTTGGGTAATTAATAATACCTCTGGGAAGATCTCCCAAAAAAAGGAACTGCATTCCCTGCTGGAGTACAGTAGAAAAGCCCTCGGAAAGAGGAGCAAAGGGGGACGGGGGAGGACACAGCCAGTGATTTATGGACCATTGTTGTTCAGAGACTATTTTGCAGGAGTTTCTGTTCTTATCGAGCACATGGGCCTCAGTCTCCACCAGGGCTTTCTGACCCTTTGAGAGCTAAATCTTGACTCTAACCAGTAAGAACCAGATGACCTTCATGATGGGGGAGAAACCCTCCCAAAAATGCTGGATTTTTTTTCCCCCCTAATATTGAAATTGTACTGAATTCACCTGTTTTGTGCACCATGACTAGAGATTTAAAGGTATGAAAATTAAATTAAATAACGACCCCCACATTGTTTCGGTAGCGAACATTTCTAAACGGTACACACCCAGAGATGCTTACAACATTGACAGATAAATAAACTCTTCTATAACTTAAACTTTATTCTTAATTGCTTGCATATATATTTTCGTTTAAGTGGACAGAAACTGTAGAAGTTTCTTCATATTCATACTGTATTGGCCAACAGTCATCGTGGCAGGCTGTCGATATGAGTATCGGACAGAGAGATGACAAGAGAGATATGTAGAGAAAACAGCAGAGAGCTTATAAGCAACGGATAAAAAAAGAAAAAAGTTTAATCTCCCCTGTGATTTGTGATTTGCCCTAAAGAAGCGGAGGCATCATCATCAGAAGCCATAACGAAACATGTCAGGATCATTATCAGCATAAAGATACGATTAGAGCCACATATTGCCGTACCCTGCACTCTTCCTCTCATGAAGAGTATGTTCCTCACCCTGCCTTGTTTAGTTTTTTCTTTTAAATGGCGATTATAATTTGGTCCTCTGGAGGGGTGCCAGGAAATAAACTGTTTAGTGTCATAGCCATGCCTGAGCAAGCGCACCATAGCCCGATCCCTACCTAGGGACAGGTGCCAGCACAGCGCTCCATTTAACACTGCAGTCTGTGTGTACTTTACCTAAACTGTCATACTGGAGATATCATTATGTATTAAGTGAATAAGTGCGGTTCCAACATGGATAATTGAATTATTAATTAATTAACCAATTGGAAAAAGTATGTGTTCAATGCCCATGCACCAATCTGTTGAGGGAGTAAGGAACATGCCTCAGCTCACATTTACACATTGCTCTCACATCTCCACAAGGCCTCTGTAGGGTTTAAGAGGTTTGACTTTATTAAAAGCAAACATGCCGCAAACAGAACTGATGGAGTAGTGTTGAGACATGAAGCTGTTGCCTTTTATTTGAGATGTATGAAGCCCTGGAGTCTCGGCATTCCCAAGAGCAGGCTCACGGTAAATGAAAGTAGCAGGTCTACCAGATTAATATTATTTTTGTTTCGGTGTGGGGAGAGTGTCTTTAAACAGAAGATCCTGTATAGCTTGTGTTTGTTTTCCTTGGTTCTATTCCTCACAAAATAATATTGGTTACTTAAGGAAAAATATATATAAACAAAAAATAATTTAAAAAAGCATAGTCTGATCAATCATGTCATGTGTTGAACAGTTATCCTAAATCATGACCTGTTCACAAAAGAGAAATGGAGCCAAATTGCAAATTTATTGAAGACTGAGTTCCACAAATCACCAAAGGGTACAGAAAATCAATGTTTTCATATAGAATCACACTTTTTCATCCAATTGTAAAAATTGTAATGTGTTTTGTGCTGTTGTTGACACATAATATGCTGGAATTTCTATTTTTGCACTTTTGTTTATCCCTTCATTATATACGACTGTGAGTCTTTAAACCGGAGTAGAAAACAAAATAGCAGCAGCATAGTGTCGCGATGAGAAAAATGAATCCGAATGTAGTTGAACATGAAGCATTTTAATAAGCACACAGTCATAAAAATCCATGATTTAACTTCATCAGCTTAATTGTTGGAGCCACGGTATTCATAACTCAAATACATCAGGACAGCTGGGGTGCTGTTATACTCTGTTCAGCCAAGTGGAAGAAGGGCTGAACACCTTTTAGTGAGAAAAAGTCATTGTCCTGTACTGTGTCTTGCTGTTAAAATGGATTCTGGTCCTCATGTGTCACAGTTATAAGAGGAAACCGCTACATGGAGAGCATGGAAGAGAAAAATGGAAAGGCTTGTGTGGCAGAGGAATGAAAGAGGGAATATGCAGAGGAGAGCATCCTCAAAGCAGAAGAAAAGAGGTGGAGCAGGAGGTGGAGAGATGCTTTAAGCTGATTTATATCAAACGGTAATAAACTGGGCATCTCCCCCCCTGCCTGTTTAATATGCGAATATGCAGAGCATCCCACTCCTGACAGCTCCCCATTAATAAAAGCATGGCTGGAAGCGCAGGTAGCCATAGCTCATCTATATGAAAATACATGATGATGGCTTTACACAGCGTCATCTTTTAGAATGGAGCTCATGTGCCAGAGCAGAGCTGATGCTGAGGAGTACACACACAGCCATAACTCTGCATACGTCTGTAGTTCATTTCTGGGATTCTGTCTAACCTGCAGTGCAGGTGAATGGAATCGAATCACAATGTGGCTCATGCATGACAGAAGCGTGGGGAAGATGAAATTCTCTTACATCAGTTTCATATTCAAATTGTCTGCCAAGATGGTGCCAGACCATATGGTATACTGATATTTAACCCTGCTAATTAATGAAACCAATGTCTTTATGCAAGTCTGATAAATGTCTTTGTTAGACACTTAACTCTCAATGGGCAAAAAGGTGGTACAGTTTAACAGTTGATTTCGAATTGTACGGTGCCATAAAGAATGGGACATTCACTCATAGCAAAGATACCTTCTCAACAGTACCAACAATGCAAGAACAGCTGTTTCTTACAGGTCACCTTGTCATATTGTAAATTACGGTATATGAGATGAGGAATGATGCATAAGATGTATACAGTATATATATATATTGTACTAGTGAGCATTTTTTCTCCTTCCTTGGTAAAATGATATCAGACAAAGATGCATTTCCACAAGCCCAATATTCTTATAACTGATGTATATTACCTTTGTCCGCTTTCTCCCAGCAGACAACCCCATACGGAGGAGTGAACAGGCGGGGGGGGGGGGGACCTGGTATGTCCAGCCCCTGGAGGCCCTGGTAATACCCACTCTTAGACCATGTATTTTACATGAACAATCCTCAGAGGGCAAAAAGAATAGGAATCGTACACTATTTAAATACAGGATTTGGGACATCAAAGCCAGCCTGATATTGGAATAACAGAAATAATTAGGAATATGGAAGTTGCAGAAATAGCCACATTTCCATAAGATGATAATTAGTCCCAGGGCTAGCTGGGTCAGGAGAAATCCCATTTGTTGGGGCTTTGTACTAGCAGGGGGCCTATAGCTGGCATTCCAGGTAATTACATAAGACTGGGGTATTGCTTCTGAAACACTGATTGAAAATCAGGTTTCATTTCATTTAATTTCCATGCTGCTCTGTGTATACACAATTTAAAACAAAAGTATATACTAAAAACACATTTTTAGTACAGGTGGTTTTCAGTCAGTCATGTGAAAATAATCATGAGAATATTTAGCTCTTCACATAAAGAGGCGATCATCGACCACTCTTTTGATGATGCTTAGGATCTACAAAGGCTTGTAAAACATGCATGCAAAACGATTATGCGACTCTGTGAATCACTTGCAAGATGAAGAAAAACGAAACCACAATTAGCCTAAATCTTGCATCGGATGAGACCAGGCCACAGGTCTGCTGCTGCGCTACTCTGTGTGTGTAGTCATTTGCTTTGTCTTGTTTTATTTCCACTTATGGGTAAACGGGGGAGGGGTGGGGGAATGGGGGAGTAAAATCATTTTATTTTCTCCTGCTGAGAGGGATGTTAAGAGGGGCCAGAGAGTCTGTCTCCTTATCTAATAACCCTGCCACAAGCTTGCCAGCACAGGAGAATCCTGGCAATGAGCAGGGAGGGAGTCACAGAGCCATTTAGAATCCAAGCTTGGCTCAGTCAGTGAAATCCACACTGCTACTGGAAGAGTGATGCTGGTAGCTACAAGTCTCCCTCCACTGCCTCAGAGGAAGCAGATCTGATGCATCTGGCAAGTGTTTGTGTCTTTCGATATTCAATTGCTCAGCAGAGTTTAAATCACAGTGCTTCTGCGCTGATGCACAAACAGTACATGCCATGTTATCAAATCTCCATATTTCATGGCAATCCATCCAGAAGTTGCGAAGACATTACACGTCCTTGTGGTTCCGGAGGTAAAGTCAGGAGATCACCAATGATCTTGGAAGTGTGGAAGGCTTGATCCTCATGGGCCATGAATGAGTGCACAAAATGTCATGGCAATCCATTGTTGTGGACCAAAGCTGTGGACTCACTGACCGACAGACAAACTGAGACCGCCATGCCTTGACCCACAACGCTAACATGACTAAAAAACCTAACACTACAACAGCCTGACTGCTGTCATATGGCGGGAATCACTGGTGATGGATGGTCAAGAAGTGATACTTCCTGGTGCTCATCAAACCTGACCACTCGAAACTCCACCCAATTAGTGGTCCTCACCATATTGACAATGACCTACAAATGCTTAGTTGACTCAATGTAATACCAAGGTCAATAAATGATTGCGATGAAACAAGATAGATACAGAAAGAAGGGAGAGAAATTTAAAGTTTTGAGAAGAAAAAGTTTTTCTTGGGATCATTTTATTGTTTCAGTGTTAAACACATTTTTTTCTTAAACCAAACAGATTACACACAACATTCAACAGGAAAACTTTAAGCATCTGTCTTATTTCAAAGACAAGACCACAGACCCGTTGAGTGAATGATTGGTGAGTGATACTGTATCGGCAGCTGAGAGGACAGGTCCACCAGCTGGGGAGACAGTGTCCCCTGGTGTCTGCAATGTCTCATCTATAGTGGATCTGCGGTCCAAATACCAACAATTTGCTTCCCCAAACCAAACTCATGACAATATTATTTAAGTAATCTTTATCCCAGTGGCTACCAGTCAATCTTTACCTAACAGTTTTATTGAAGCCCCTGTCATAATGGTCTACACGAGTGTTGAATGGTGCCTGTGTCTTCAATCCAAACATCATGGAACAATTAGATTTTTTGGTCAGAGTTGAGTTGGACCAGAAAACGTTGGACCTTCTTGTTGGCAAGAGAGAGCACTTTCAGCACCAAAAAACATTACGGCATCGAGAAGAGGTAATAAACATCCATCATTAGTGTGTGTAGGGAGGGTGTTCACTCCCTTATCTCCAAACTGAATTCATTACGCAAGGTCTATTTTTGACGTTGAGGCATGAGTGAGATGCAAGTTTTGGCAACTGCTTCGAGAGGAGCAGAGTCACAGATTAAAAAGCTAAATATCTTTGTCCCATATGGTTCAAGTGAACTGTGTGATCAAAGTGAAGCACACCTGTTGCTTAACAGAGGTCTGAACCACAGCTCTCTGGGCATTCAGCCTTTTTGTGGACGGAGGAGCACGCCAAGCCCTGGACATAACAAACTGCTGACTAAATACAATCTTTGTTGTGGGGTGGGTGCATGTGACATCACGTCATCCCCTGGGGCTGTGTGGGATCTAGGGCAGGCTCAAGCTCTTTGTGTGTCCAGAGCCCAAGCACCCTGCACACGCGTCCTGGATCATCCTGCCATGTCACCTCTATTGTCGACAGGTCGGGACGCACTACCCTGGCATTCTCACACTATGAGGTACTGTGGGAGAAACATTCTCCACTTGTCATAGGCGAGAGGTTTACTAAGGCACACAAGATCCAGGAGAAAAAAAATAATAGGACAAATCATAACTTTTCATTAAACATATGTACTGTACATACCACTCACTGTTGAGATGACGTCTTTAATTTCTTTAGAAGCCACAAAAATATTTTAACAACTCAGAAATTGTCTTTGCCTTACACCAATCCTTTAAGCAAATGCTAACAACCCTGCATAAATACACCAAACCCCATCGTTTGAGGTTTCTTGGGCATGGTTAATCGGAAACCTGATCGAATGAGGCCATATAGTGTGATTTTGTGGTTACCTCTGATTTAACGATAGAGTATTATGTGTCCTAATCTTTGAGACCCATTTTACTGCCCATGGACTCACTCCTGCCATCATCTTCCACTATTTCAATCCTCCTCCTGTCATATTCTTTTTGTCTGATCTCAGTATTACTGCAATTTCCATTCAAAAAAATGAAAAGGCATTAACTCTCGTATTAGATCTTTCTGAATAACACTGAGTTCATTCAATGACGCAGAACATGGAGACCACAGACGGCGTGCCCCATTAGTGGTGGGCAGGAATTTAATAAGTGGGACCATAAAGTCTGGCCAGGTTCCCCCTGATGCAACCTTTAGCTCTCCACACGCAACAGCACCTAGATAGATCTTCAGGGTAAAAGAAAAATGGTCACATCCCTTGCAGTCAGACATTTTTGCAACACTCTCCTGACACCAATCTTTTCCACATGGATGGCCTATCGGTGTCCCATCTTCCTGAATCTGTTATTTCCATAATACGGCGTGTGCCATTTCCTAGGGTTAATAGATGAGCCAGAGTGTGTGAGATGGCAGGGCTTTGTAGCCCCTAACGAACAGTGTGCGGTCTGATGAATGACATTTGTGCTGCAACCACGTCACTTCTTCCATTAGCAAAGCCTGTCCCAACTCTGCCGTATTGAACCATGGCTTTCAGCTATTAGCCTGATACATGACACAGTCAATTCCAGTTACGCTTTAATAAGTGAATATTTATCTTAGGCCTCTCTCAAAGAAAAAAAATAGAACAGGCAAGAAAAAAATGAGGGCTGAAGTCCCAGAAATGTTCTTATCTCTCTTCCACGTGTGCACACTTGTACCTTTGTTTTAGCATAGTTTGCTTGTTCCGTTCCATCTTTGTCAGTGAGTGTCTTTAGGCTGGAGTTAGGTTTTTTCATCGCCAGCAAAAATCTAGTGTGCTTTTTGCAAGGTCGTGCACTCCCATTCAAGTATCGGTAGTACCCTACAGGTTCAGTTCAGTTTACGGATTACCAGGAGCGGTGCTTAGTCTATAAAGAGTTGTCTTATATCTTCAGTGGCTGTGAAGTGAGCTTTCTGAAGTCTGAAAGAAAAACCATGTTGGCTTTAGCTCGGAAGTTGGAGATTTCAAAAGAATGCAGGTTACTATTTTCATTTGTGGAGTGAAAAAAGTGAGTATTTGCCAGGAAGGGTGGTAAAATAATGATTTTACCATCCTTAATGTTTTACCATCAATGATTTAATAATGATATTAGTTATATCCTGGGATTTAGGGTTAGGGATTGGGTGGAAGTATTAAACAATATAATAGGGACTAAATATCAGGATCTATCTGCCCATCATGCTCCACTATAATAACTATGTCTGTGACCAAGTAGAGTTGAGTGCCACTCTGACAGGCTATTAGTCAAAAGGCTTTAGCCACTCAAGCCCTATCACTATAGTAATCCATAGCCTCAGATGGCTACTCTACAGATTTCAATACATACACTATACACAGGCACATATGACACATATGCACCTCATACTCAATGGAAAATATCAATCCATGTGACATGACATATGACTTACAACAAGGTCGGTCGAGGTCGACAGGTTAAAATGTAAGTGAATGTTTAAAGTGATCAGTGAAAATATCAATCACCCTAACCCCGAGTGTCAGACCGGTGCGTCCTATCAACTGTCACCTCTTTAGATTTAACACAAACCCCCACTTGTCCTCAATTTCAGAAAGTCGAGAGACACTTGACAAATTTTGTGCTGGTTTATATCAGTCATGTCAAAATAAATATAATCAAACAGCTTTTTTTTATTTTATTATTTTTACAAAAATCCAAAGATTCAAAGAAACACTGCTTAAGGAGATGGTCACAGGATGTTGTGGAACTCTCTGAGTTGCTTGGAAACTGAGAACCAATCGTCTCCTTGAGCCACGGGGGACTAGTTTGGAGTTAATTGCAGTGAATCCAATTTTTTAATTAAAATGAACATGATGATGATCTGGCTGGATTGGGATTTGTTATTGCTATTTCTTTCTCTCGACCCGTCTCATTTTCTCTCCCCTGCAGGACAGCTTGAAAGAGTCCTGTTGTTTTATTTTAATTGGGGCGGTGATGTAATTGGCCTACTCCATGCTGGTCTGTTCAATTTTGATCCTGCCGTGTGTGTGTGCGTCTGTATATATGAACATGCTTGCATGGTCGCACAGAGATGTAGTATGTTGGATGGTTTTCAAAATAAGAGACAGCGATAGATTAAGTGAAGTGCACTAATGACACTAATGAGTAACATAACACATTTTGAACACGTCAAACGAATCCATTTGACCACTATTTTCAGGTGTAGAGCAAGAATCGGAATACATCTTTCAGGTTAAAAAGCCAAGTGAAGTTAAGATTTGATCCAGGGCTTTGCACTATAGCTCTCATGGAGATGTCCCCTGGAGTGAGATCTTTCTCTACTGAATCTTATAAAGGTCAGCCTGACAGAAATGCATCACAAGAAACCCTAACTTACACAAAATGACATAAAAAAACATCAAATAAAAGAGACAAGGATCAAACATTTTCATTGCCATGAAACAGAGGATATGAAAGAAAAAAGAAAATTAACAGCATTAATACGCACAAATAAAGAAACAAGAGTTTAAGATATCATTATAGTAAAGTAGTTCCATTAAGTAAGTTTGTAACACCCTGTGAACATGCCCAGAAATGATTTCTGTGCAAATTTACTGCCATCGAACACAAAGCAAAGGGATGTGGCCTGGTGTTACACGGACAGGGATGGAAAATAAAAATTGAAACCTTCAAACGAAATCTTAAATACACTTTGAAAAATCAATTCTCCGTGCATTGGCTTGGGATGTGTACCTTGCAGAGGTGGCACTGTGATAAATATTCATGTATTTTTGCCCCTACAAATGACTGCTTTTAAAAAGCAGAGGTCAGGAGAGGAGAAGGTTGGGAGCTATATGAACAGCAGCAAAAGCCCAATCATTTCACTGCTGTTTTTCCTCTCTTCGCTTATATAAAGTGTGGGGGAGACATAACAACGGCAATGTGACATTTATCGTTCCACCTTCGCAGCGACTATCCCCTGATTTGTGAATTCTGTGCAGGCAGTGATAGCTTTGAGCGCAGACTCCCACTCATCTAATAATATCTCTATAATTAGCATATGCTTTGATTATAAAGGTCACTAACTCGGCCTAACGGAACATCATATGAAGTGCACCAGGGGAGGCTTGTTTAACAGTCTATTTCCATCCCTTTTAATCTGCATTCAACTATTTAACATGCCATATTTCCTCATGTCGAGTCAGTGAATATACTTCAAGACACGCTGCCAACCAATGGGGAGATTTTGCTCGACAAGTTTCTTTGCACCTTGTACTACATGTCAGGAGGTGTATCTTGGAAATTATAGGTCTGGTATACTTACCTTGATCTGCTTTAGTCTCTGATAACTATTGTCTCATATTGTACTAAAATACGTTTTTTTGGAAAAAGGAATGACTTTGACATGCAGTTTGTTTTGTTGTGTGAATTGTGAAAATAAAATGTTTTGAATATTCTTAAAGTCAGGATGTCCGGTTTAGCATTAAGAACACATATTGGACTGAGCAGAGGTTGAAATGAAAATTACTTCAGTACGTTCAATGGCTATTCATTTTCCAACAATTACCACTCCAAATGTGTGCCTATATATTGAGAATAATAAAGATTTATTTTTCTTCCCAAGCCGATGTAGCTGAAGATCAAACAGAGAAGGATGAGGCAGTCTGAATAAAGCCTATACTGTCTACATATCAGTAAAGTAAATCTGACATAGCCAGCCTATAGATGGTGCTCTGCTTGAGCTGGTGGGCTATTTTAAGTCTTCCCTTGCAAATACACTAACAAACAGAGGGGGAAGCCCTCATGGGAAACCATTGTAAACAAGTGGGCATGATGCACCGAGTACAATCGCACTTTTTGTTTTATAGAAGATATGTGCCTTTCATCTGAGAGAAACAAGTGGATAAACCAACGCCTACACACACACACCCCCTGCGTTAATTACCACATTCATTTACACTGTTTAATCTGTGTGAAAACTGAAAATACAACAAACAAACAAAAGGCAGAGCAGGAATTTCCTGTTGTTTTGTTTGTTTGTGTGGTGCAACATTTAGTACTGAATTCTTATATGTGGAAAATTGGTCTGCACAACAATGTCCTGGTTTTGCCTCCTTCCCATCAGTTCTGCTGAAGATATTTCTGGCTTAATGAACTAGGTTATATACAATAAAAGAATGTAATACAATATCTGGGTTACTAACATATCTGCAAAATTAACAGAGTGGGAAAAAAAAGTTTTGTTTTGCATTTGTTTTTGTCATATTCAGATTTTAGGTCAAGTAAAACTGACGCCCAGCAACTGATCAAACATTTACATCTCTGTCCCGGTCATCAGTCCTTCTGAGACTCAGGAAAGTAAAACTAAATTATTTTTCACATCAAAAAAAGGCTATCACTGGGCTGCAGCACTTCAACTATACATGCTGAAATTCAATAGACGACCAAAAATACAGCCAAACTCAAGTACAGTAAGTGCTGTTTTCCTATCAGACCTCTATAAGGTCCCACTATTACCTCCATCTCAAGCCTGGTCACCTGAGCTCACTCCATTTATTATCAAAGCACACAGCACATTTGAACCTGAGGGAAATATGATGCCTGACAGCTCCTGTGTCTGGCCAGAGAAAAAAGGAGCTGAAGTTTCACAATTACTGGTGACCAGGCAGAAAACAAAATAAATAAATAAATAAATGAATCTGAATATCTCCTACGTATCCACACGCTACCCTACACCTGCTAGACGTTATAGATTGCTCTGCGGTTGTGGTCAGCAAAGGACTGTAGCTCAAGATATGAGGGTCTGTTTTTTGTTTTTTTATATTCTCTCATTTATAACAATCCAGCATGGAGAGATAAAGTAAAGTTTCAGTAAATTCCTGCATGTGAATTTAAGTAATTTCACTTAATAACATAAATATCTTGACCTAAGAAGGGTTTTTTTGCTATTCCATCTCTTTTTCTGATGCATGTCTTTTATTTGCATGAGAAATAACTAACAATTTCAAGCCTGCAGACTCTGGGAATTCAAGTGTATAAAATGAAACTGGATACGAGAAAGTTGTCTTTTTTTCTTTCTTTAGCAAAGTCTTAAATGCTAACTGCTTTTTCAAAAGTCTCATTATAAAACTGACAATGTGCTGGTTATGTTTTAATCCAACATGCCCTTACAGAAAAAAGACATGCTATGACAGGGCCATGAGCATACAGGTTTGTTGTCATGTCAAGCTTTGATCAAAGGGTCGGAGAAGAGCAGCCTCCACATCTGCAGGGAAGTCCCCTTTACCCAGCACAAAGAGACAGGAAGACGGAACACAAGAGCAGAGGAGGCCTCAGACACGAAGGACACAACATTTCAATCAAACTGCCAGAAAACTTGCCACGTCCTCACTTAACAAAAAATAATAGGGCAGTGGGACAAATATAGCCGAGAGAAGTGACTCTTTTGTTTGAGTGATTGTTGATGATTTAAAACAAAGTGGATGTATTAGGATATTTTTGTTTAACAGGAAGGTTATTAGGTTAAAACTTCAATGTCGACAGTTTTTGTACTCACAAATTGTCCTCAACTGAAAACACTGAAACTCAACAGGCTGTAAATGCCCAAACTCCTATCGGCCTATAACAAGTAGGATATATAATTTTGTTTTCACTACAATTTCATTATCACCATCAAGTGTGTCAACTTTAATGGGAAAAAAACTGAAATCATTCACAAGAACTAAAAGACTCATTATTGGCTATGTACAGTATTACAGAAAATTTATCAACTGAAGATCGGAAAATGTGATAATTATTGTTCAAAGTAACATTTGCATAAAGAACAACCAAGTATAATGGTCCCACTTTGACAGCTAAGACGATAGTCACTTCTCCAAGTGAGATTCAAAACGCAGTGCAACTTGTACTGACAGAAAAAAACACAGAGATGGTAAAAAGAGAAAAAAAAAAGGATAACGTTTTTTTTTACTTAACGACTAAAACGATACGTGACATTTGTGCATGTGAACTTGAAAGCAGTGTATTTCTTAACCTCTTCACTAGAAGAGAAGCATGTGCTCACACCCGAAACATACAACTGCCTCCCTCCTGTGTTAGTGTAGACGGGGAGAGAAGAATCTCTGACACATCTGACGACTACACTCAGATGTTATACAGATATTAGAGTCGACCTCCAGCCTGTCTTCCTCAATACGATACACATTTCCTGATTTTAGAAGGAAGGAGTCTTTCTTTTGTAGTTATGAAGAAAAAAAGGGAAAAAAAGAAAAGGTCTCCACCCCCAATGTCTGCAGCTCTCCCCCTTGTTCACCCACACTTGAATAGCAATTAAATTAATTCTCTCTCTTTTTTTTCCGGCTCGTTGGGTCTTGTGAGGACTTTTGTGTTACAGGGGATGAGGGGGAGGAGGAGTGACACATCTAATCTAGTACATGCTTCGTATCTGGTGGGAGACTTATGAAATGAGAGGAAGGGGGATCTTTATCAGTGTGGAATTAGCGCTTCTCCGTGCATCATCCAGGAAGTGTATGGAGTGATTCCATTATAAAAAGGGGGAGCCTTCAAAGAGGCCAGCACAGCCAGAGGACACCTTGGGAGGAAAGAGAGGACCATGTTGAGGAACAGGACTGAACCTCGCTGAAGCAGCAGTCTGCAGAGAAAGATCGCAATCAGGCATCTGCACAGGGTCTGAACAATTACCTCCCAAATAAAGGTCATTTTTTACTTCACTGAGACTTACACTGGAGGGGAAATGGATTGTACATATTCCAAAAGAAAAAAATGAAATTGGAATGTGATTAATTCAAGCTATTAAAATATGAGCAGAAACTTTCGGACATGGGACAGAGAACATGTATCCAGGTGGGCAGTGAATATCAGTGTCCCTTACGGAAGTGGCAATGGTCAGACATTGGTCTGACATGGTCAGATATTTTCCTGAAATTTTACTATTGGGCCTGGCAGGAAAAGTTTCAGACAATGTCCGAAGCAATAATTGCAGACGTTCCCATTACCCCTCCAGAACAATCAGGACCATTTCCGGACTTCAGTGCATGTCTGAAAGCAGCTACACAGGAGGTACTCACTGCAGAAAGTATTTTCATTCTTCATAAATATGATTCATCCATGAGTTCGGTCTTAGTTTATGTTGTGTGGTTGACTTATTTCTATAACTAAACTGCTTTGCTGCAGAACATATTCTTTGACAATTACCAAACAACTTCAGGTACAAGACCACCCTCTCACATGAGTGAGGCCAACGGAGGCAAACCCATATGTGCTTGACTATAAATAAAAAGTTACTGAAGTATGAATTAGGCCAAAGACTGAAGAACACACATGCGCCTGCTACTTTGCCAAGGTTTGGACTTGGTGAATATGGGGTTTTATAAACCTTATAAGTCACTGTTAATGTCTGAGGTCATCGGAGGGTGTTGCAGAATAAGTCATTTAATTTTCTGCAGTTTTAGGCAGAGCTCACTTTGTGTTGACCTCCAGAACCTCACCCTTTTAGTCAGTGCTTTGGTGTCGGCTCTTATTTCAAGACTGACACTGAACCAACGGTTTTTATATATAATGTTCCTTTGACAGGAATATCATTGGTCCAACACATTTCCACCATTAGAGGTGCATTATCCCGATGCTTTCACAACCACCAAACTCTGTGTGTATTGCTGAACAATTTACCAGGTTCACACTAGGGGCCAAGGGTCTATTGAAGTGGGCCTACAGGGCCTCTAAAGTTACAGAGGACTGGCATTGTGGTTTAAATGATCTGACCCTGCGGAGATGTAGAATTTTACTCATGGCAGTAATTGTACCTCACAGCTGGAATGAGAGTAGATAGAGAAGAGTGCAAAACATAAAAAAAGGAAAGAAGAGAGAACATGGGGGTTATAGAGGAGCTAATGCTAAAAGTAATAGACATAGGTATGGATCTATTGGATTCTCTGTTTGTAACGCAGTGGTTACTGTCAGATTCAAAAATGTCAGCCATGATACTCTTTATTAACATTTAACAATTTCTAATTGTTTTAAAGGTATAAAACGCTTATTTATCAAAACTATTTTAAATAACCAATAATTGAATACCCTTAATTCCCTGTCACACTTGTAGTGTGTGCATGGAGGTTACAACTATGTGCCCTTTTCCTTTTAGCAACCAAGTTACATTTAACACAGGCCACTGTTACGCAGACATTAAAACAGTACCCATGTGTTATATATTGTGTTAGTTTCCCATGTGTGTTATTGTCTCATGTATTTAACAAGAATTTAGATCACTTTATGTAACCCCCAAACTTGCTGAACGCATTGCAAGCTGCAGTGGAGAAAATGCAGACATCTTTACAGATTGGACAGCCATTCTGCGGAAAAATCTTTTTAATTAGACATTGGTTTTGTTTTTTGTAAAGTGGTAGATGTAAAAAGGGGAGACTCACGCATGGTGTGGGGTGGAATACAGCCCTCATGTGTTATTCATGTCGGGGCGAAGCGAACGCAGTGACCGACCAGGCTGAGATTCTCTTTCATATTCTAATCAACGATCCTGCAAAGTATATATTTGCTGCAAAACTGATTCATGTTAAAAGAGAACAACACAGAACTAACACAGCCCAGATGTGTGTGTGTGTGTGTGTGTGTGTGTGTGTGTGTGTGTGTGTGTTCAGAACGGGCCAACATAGAGTTATGGTTAGTTTTGGTTTTTCCATTTAAATGGAGTAAATCCTTTCATTTTCGATGTAACAGTTGCCATTGTTATATTATTATGGTTACTACCAGCATCACCAACTTCAGGTGCAGTACTCGACATTAGTTCAAGTGTGCCAAATCAACGTTCTTGTCGTTCAAACATTATATCTGAGGCAAAGACTGCAAGCAATCTGTTGAAAATTGCAATTTACTATTGTGGTACCATGGCTCATGTCTTTGTTTTATTGTTCAATGCTGTCTCAACTTCCTGCAATTGGCCCAAAGTCCAAACTATCTAAAAAGTGTTTTCACACTGCAAATGAACTGAACCATGTTTTGGTTTGTTCTGGACTGAGACTACGACTCAGAGAGTTTGGTCCGTTGGTCCGGACCGTGGCCTGAGGAACATTTCACATCTGCTATTTTGTTTTGATGGATATGAGAGGAAAATAGTTAAGAGGAGTGAGGAAATTAAAAGAACCATCAAATAAATGTATTTCAGAGATAGGCCCAAAAGGAAGCATTTTCAAAATCAATACAAAAGATTTGAGTAAAACTCATGTATCATTGCCAGATAGCCAAGATTTTATTACAATCTTACTGTAAGGTAGAACTGTGATACGGCTTCATTTTTGATTTGTGATGAGCTTTCATTATTATGGTCTGACACGATTTCTTAGAATCCATTCAATAGATGAACATATATAAGAGTGGCATATAAGACGCTGTTTCAGCAATATTGTCCATTTAGATTGGAAATGGAGACATTTCAGAATTTAACTGATTATGACCACATGAAACCAATATTTATGAGAGTAGTATTTCTATGTGTAAAATTTCAACAATTGAGAATGAGATATTTTCCCTCCTCACGATGCTCTCTTTAACCTTAAAGTGCTGTGACTGGGAACAACCTAGACGATGAATTGCCTTCCCTCATTCAAAGGGATAATGGCAACTCACTGCACTAGTGGCAATAAAAGTCCGGCTATGTCCTCAGATGGATGAGAGAGAGACACTGAGGGAAAAGAACAAGTGTGTGAAGACGGATGATTCACTATAAATACTGCAACAAGATGAGGGAGTGTGTTTATTGACGGAGGATGGAGATTTTTTTTTCTCTGCAGAGGCCACATGACCCCCCCCCCCCACACACACACACACACACACACACACACCCATTGCATCCAAGCAGGAGCAGCACAAGTTTGCATTCACCTCAGTATAAAAGAAAGACATTAAAAGATCTCTACACAAAGGCACATGTATAGATATGCATGCACGCGTATGTGTGTATACACACAAACTGACAAACACAATTTCCATATTTACTGTTGGGTGAGAAAAGGAAAAGGGGGAGGGCAAAAAAAACCCCCTCATAAATAAATGACAATGCACAGCTTGCCCTGGAAATAGAAGCATAATTTTGTGTTTGTATTATATTCAGGCGGGTAAAATTTAATCTCCCTTTTAATACCCTCTATTGTATAAACAGGAGAGAGGTTGCTGAAATATAAACATTAGGAATGTAACCTTATGAAAATCGATTTGGCATTGAAAAATATCATCTCTGCCTAGTTGTTTATTAATGCAACTTCAGGCATGTAGCCACTATCAATGAGACAATTCCCTTTTTTTATTTTAGTGTTGCACAGAAGGCAATTGATGAGAAAAGGCTATGGCAAAATGTACTATGAAATAAAAGGTAGCACAGGCATCATTGTTTTGAAGACAAAATGCATGAGAAAAATGTGACAATTCGTTAAATGACTGGATAAAAAGAATGATTTTTATCTGTTTGATTAGTGATGTGTGCGCGTGAAGTGGTTATGCGACATGTCAAAAAGTTAAAACATTACTTATATCTGACAAAATGGGACCAAATAGCTTGGATTACGATCTGAAGCGTCATGCATTGCAGCACAAATTTGAAGTGACAGTTGAGATACAGTGAGCAGAGGTTTTTTTTCTCTTCCCTTTTGGCTAAAAATCAGCAGCTCCAGTGAGAGCTGTGCTCAGAATTGGATCTGATCTGCTGTTATATCATACTGTAAATGGTTGAGCCACAGAAACCAAACAATTCTGCCAGCAGACTAATCACTTGGGCTGGTAAACCAATCCTACATGGACATGCACCGCAAGTATGAAAGTGTGTCGGCAGCCCCGATTATTTATTCATTTTGTTTGATTCAGGATGATGTTCCTCCCTTGGATTACCGTTTTTGCTATCTGGCAAGAGTGCTGGCACTATGCCCTCTGTTTAAGATATCAAAGATTTGCGGCATCTCGTTGCCTTGTGTTGGCTCGCCTGGGGAGTTTCACTAAACATGAAATGGATAAAGCCACAGTGATGTACTGTAGAGGAAGAGGAAAGAAAGGAAGAGAGAGAGAGAGAGAAGGAGCAAGGAAGGTGAGAGGGGAGGAGGGATTGAAAAATGAAAAGATGTAATGGGTATCTTGTGTTTCAGGGAGAGAAGTGCTGCTGCTGCCTGTGAAAGTTGCTGCCTTTTCCTGGGATGCAAGAGCATGATGGTCTCAGGAGAGCCGGTCTGTCGGAACAACAGCTTTAAAATATCACTGGAGAGGACTGATTGGGACTGTGTGTTTCTGTAATCTGTGTATATTAGATATGGTAGATTAATTTCCCAGCTTTGGTTTCATCACACCACTATGAGGGGAAACACAAACAGAGCATCTAAATTTAATAGAACACGTCATTAATTATGGACGGCCTTTTTGGATTTCAATCTCCTCTTAGGTTAGGCTCAACGAGGGAGCTGTTAATATACTGTACAGTAGAGATTTTCCAGCAAGTAAAGTACAAGGTTAATACACTATGGTAGTTGTGTGGCTCTAAATAACAGGTGCATTTTCAGACGTGAAATCATCTCATGGAGCAACAGTCATATCCAGCCAATAACTTTATTATTTTTTTACGGGCACATTTTTTGACTTATTTCCTACCTGTAAGTCGGGAATAGTTATTTCCTGGACTGAACAGCCACATGAACTCGTTAGCCATTTGTAAAGACCATTTTAATATCATGTATGAGCAGCTGTTGAAGACATGGTGACAACGTCATTGTGAATGTAATTTACACTGTGGAGACGAGGCGGCCAGACTGTTAAACCTGCTGTTCGCACAACTGATGTCAGATGACACTCTCAACATTAAATGAAAATAATATGAAATTATGCTATTGGTATTTTTATTTTCTGAAGAAAGGTTAAATGTTTTATTTTAATCTCGTCTTGACAATTGTGGAAAACTGAGGACTTGGACATTAGTGATGGAGCCTGTTGGTTATGTTCATTTTTAGCATGCACCATGGTAAATGAAATATATATAATCAAATGTATTTGATTATATAATGAAATTTAGAAAAACTACAAACGGCTACATTTGGACCCATATTTTCACCATAATGTGTAGGTATGTAAAACTTGTATATATTGATATGACCACCTTAATGCAAGTCATTGTGTTTCTTGTTGTGCAAAAACAGTTCTTGAAATGTTTTTGTTTGTTTCCCTCAGTAAGAATAATGAAACATTATTTTGGCGGCTTTATCCTTCAGTAGATTAACTTCCCACTTTGGTGTATAGTGATGTAGCACTGGCCTTCTGGTTCCTGTGACATGCAGGTGCAACACTCATCTGATGAGGTAAAGGTGGGTAGGGTAGACAGGGGAGGTAAACTGGTTTCAAACATTCAAGAGGAGAAGACAACCTAACACTACATCCTAGCGTGTTAAATAATTCTTTAGATCAGTCGTTTTACCTAAAGTATAAGTCCCCCTTCAAGAAAGCTTAGTTTTAGACCTGCAATGACAAATTCCCACAGCAAGAAGACACAGTACGCCCAATTAAAAAAAAATCCTGAGCTCCTGACATCCCACTCATGTAATACACAATGATCTTCATTATTAGATGCTGGGCCATGATATTTGCACACAAGGAAGCAACTCAAATAATTGACCCAGATTTGTGGAATCTAAGCATTTAATTTCACAAGCAGGTAATTCCTCCATTTCCCCCATCTGAATATCACACTGCATATCGAACCATGTATGCCGGGCTCTTATTTGGTGGGACATCAACATAAACAGCCTGAAGCCATCGGTGTCAAGGTGCTTTTCTCTGATGAAAACTCTGATTACAACAACAAGATCTGTATCCTCCAAAACGGAACCATTATAAAATCACCTATGCATAATGGGCTTTGATAACAGGAGAAGACACTATGGCTAATGCCACACCAGGTTTCTTATTTCCTATCTAAATCGGCATAAAGCCCCTTGCCTTCAGATGGATTACCTGTCGGTGCATTAAGTACAACTTAGACCACATCTGAAGCCACGAGAGACACCAGCTTGCTCTTTCTGAGGCGCTTTAACCATGGCCTCTTCAAAACCACAGGGCTATTACATCTGCCCGTTAAAAGCTTTGAGGTAGACGTCCAGTCAAAGTCAGAGCTGTGGGAGCTTGTACCAAGGTGACTGAACTCATCCCCTTCAGTCCAGGTCACAATTGTTTCAGATGGAACTAAGGTTACGCCTCTCATCCTTGCACCACCTACACTGACTGCAGCCATAAGAGCCACGTTCCGTCACTCTCAGCTTCTTTGACTTAAAGAGAGCAAGACAGACAGATGAGGGAGCATGGCGACCAGGGGCTGGGGGGAGGAATTACAAAGCAAGACTCTGCTTCATACTGTACAATCGAGGCAGAGAATCAAATAAAGGAGGCGCATTTGATCAATGGCCTCGATTGAGAGGCAATGGATTTCGCATTATAACCACCCTGTTCATTATTGGCTGAGTTAGCGTCCACTCACTAACGCCCCCTCTGTCCTTTCCTGTTGAGGAGTGGTGATCAATTTGGAGAGATGCATTCCCCTTCAAACACACACACACACGCACGCACGCGCACACTGAAGTTGAGAACTTGTGGGGACACATTTGCTGGAAACTACATTAAACCGAACCATGACCACTACCTTCCAACTCTAATCTGACACCTACATTAGCTTTTTCTCCACTAGGTGCACTGTTTCTCAACAGCTGCCATCCCCCTGGTTCATTTTTTAGTCTGAAATTTGTCCCGAAAGGTAACTTATACCAGAACACACACACACACACACACACACACACACACACACACACACACACACACACACACACACACACACACACACACACACACACACACACACACACACACACACACACACACACACACACACACACACACACACACACACACACATACACACAATCATAAGCCCATCACTCGAGAAGCTGAAGAGGTAGTGAGGGCTGGAGAGATGTGAGCCAAAAGAAAATCACTCTGCTTACATGAACAATAGCTCAATTAGAGAGGTCTGTTCATGTTATGAGATTGGTTTTTCTTATGCTAATCTGTACACTTAACTAAATGCTCTTCAGTAAGGGGTTTGCGCTCTCCCAAGTTAGCTCACCATTTCATTATGTAGTCACGTGTAAGCAGCACTTCGCATTGACTGCCTTTGTAAATCAAGTTCATGGAAGGGGGGATAAAAGTGCCTTGCTGATATGTAAGTGGATTTCGGGGGTCGTTTTCCTATCCTTGTATTGATAAAAGCTTGATTCATCAATCATACATCTTTTCCCATTGGTGGTCATGATGAAGTGCAACATGCAGCATGCAACTGACATTTTGACTTAATCAAAACAAAAAAAAGAGGAGGAAACTAATGAAAAAAAATACCATGTTGGAGTTAGATGTTGCATATCTCAGCACATTTCAACTAAATAATGTAACCGAATATGCACACAGATATCATGATGATGACAAAATGTAGAGAGCGTATTTATCAAATGGCCATATTTGAATTATGAGAGTGTCGGACAATATGCCTTTTTTGTCAACTAACATTACAAGCCACTGTTAATATATATTCCTGACATAAATTTTAAACCCAGTGTGCATATTAAGTAAATCCAATTTAGCGGAAAACTTTTTTATCAGTTATACAGATACACAGTGAATGTCTATACCAAGTATCATGGCCATTAATCCAACAGTCAAGACATTTGAACCAAAACCACAAATACAAACCCGCTGGTGAAGGGAAAATTTCATGGAGTAGAGATTCTTTCTTTCAATTCACTTTTTTAGAATTTTCTAAATAGTTTCCAGTCCCAAGAAAAATACTCCTGAAATGTCATCATTTACTTGAGATATTGATAGTGAGAAAAGGGGTCTGCATTGTCAAACACTGAATCATCGCATTCATTAAATATTGTAGAAAAAACCTAAGAAGAATTAATTTCTCAACAGAGCGACTGAATAGCTTGTTTGGATCAGTCATTTAAAGTTTGTCTCTCCTGTGATGAGAAGTGTTGAGCATTGAGGTAGACCCTGAAAATTTTGTGAACATAGGGTCAGAGCTTCCACCGATTGTAACATACTATACTATAAGATTGATCTCCGATTTATAAGAAAAAAAAGATTAAACAAATGCTTTTTAAATAATCAAGTAAAATAAGGTTGAAAACTTTTCTTTTTAAATTAACAAAAATTCAGCTACAGATTCAATGTTCCAAGAGGTGAAATATTATTTCTCTAAGGGACTATCTGATGCATTCACTTTGCATAACGTGCCTCAATATTGCCATGTGGCAAACAGCCTTAAAGATGGCAGTTCGATGAATAATGAAATGCTAATTCCCTGTGAGTGTCAGGGAACCTATAATTCCCCTCAGTGCTTATTTTTGGAGCACATGACCCACAGCAAAGAAGGTGATTGCTTCTTGTTCTGAAGTTTAAACTGTCACAGAGTCTGAGTTGTCACTGGGGAGTCGTGGAAATATATGACGATGAACTTTAAAGGTACAAAGAATTTCCAGGAAAGCTGGTATGAGTTTCTGTTTGTTGTCACTTTTGATTTGCAGATTAATTGGATGCCACTCCATCATACCTCCAAACCTCCCTTCATGAAAACATTGAAGGTAATATCCATACTCACTATGCTGATTAAGTAGTCTGTCTAAACAACAAACTGTGAATTCATGTAGAGGCACTGACATTGTGAGTGACATTTTGTATTTAAGGAATCAAAGCATATTTGGCCAAATGTATGTGTCTAATATTGTTAATTTTAATTATTAACCACAATATATATTCAGTAGAGAAATGTAAAATGGTCAAAAGCTGTTTTTCTAGGTGTTGTAAAAATACTTCTCATCCTACCAATACTATTGTGCAGTGGCTTGCAGCAAAACCTCCCCATTACCCACAGCAAATGGCCAATGCAGAAGAAGGGATTAACTAAGCATACATTTAGGCCTGTGGAGAAATAGACATGTCCACAGATTTATTGTCATTTATTATGGTTGTTCTTGTTTTAAGTATAAACCCCCTCTAAACTGCATCATTGAATAGGCTGTTGCTCTGCCTCACACAAACCATTAGTGAGAGAATTTATGCATTTAATACATTAGAATAGAAAATGAATTTAAAAAGAAAAAGCCACGAGGGAACACATTATCTTTCCTGTCGGCAGTTGTCTGGTGCAACATTTGGCAGCCTCGTCAGTAAATGAAAGAATTATTTCAATTATTGTACAGCACTAAATTATAGTTTGTGGAGAAAATGGTGACAGGTCTGCAGAGCAATAACACTTCCCCTGCCTCTGGCTTCTCTGTCAGTTTTAATGAAGAAACCTCTCCATACTACACAGGGTGAGAGAGACAGAGAGAGGGGAGGTTTTGTTCACTGATTCTCAAATTTGTTGCAATGACTGTGAATCGGTACTTGGAAAACAGAAAAGAACGAATGAACGAATGAACGAACGAACACTACCGCTCAAGGTCAACAGGAACTGCTTGGGCTTTAAATGTCCCGAAATCCAGAGAATGAAATTGGAAAAAGAGTTGGATATATTTTCAGAGCAGCTAAAAAAAGAACTGAATCTGTTTCTTACTGTTGAACTTACAGCATGATGTCCCATTAATAGACCCAGTGTCTTCCTGCACTGGTTTGCCACAGGGTTCGAAGCTCAAACCCAACTTGCTCTTACAGATATTCCCTCAACAAGCATTAGGGAATGTCATATGTGGAAATATATTGCTATTATACCTGCTAAGAAAAACACCTCGGGGCAGGTGTATTCTCCTTATGCTCACATCAGCTCCCTGCTAGCTGCCCTGTCCTTCTGCACACAATGCCCTCTATAAATAGAGAATAAAAGACTAGGGTTGTATAAGCCGGTGTTGCACATCCGCCATTGTAAATGGCATCTCATCCATACAGATATAAAATGCCTGATCCCTGCAGCATTTAACCAAATTAAATACCACCTTCATTACCAAGCCAACACCTATTGGAGGCATAGAAAATACTCCCAGCCCCAAGGACACGCTGCTAAATGGGGTGGCAGAGCTTAAAATAAGTCCACACACCACGACGACGAGCCTTCATTTGTATGTTCCTAATGTGCCAGCCTCACTCACTGTACATGGCCCGCTGCTCCCAACACATGGTGAGTAATTGCTAACACTCGACCTCCATACTGCACTTAATCAACATGGTAACACCATGGGGATAAATTCACGAACAATACAGCCAGAATAACTCATATATTGGTCAACAGATCCAATGTGCAAAGTGGTGAGTAGCGTCAAGGTGTCATATGATTCAGACCCAAGGTTACTGAACGTTACCTGAGAGAAATACCAATAGAGGAAGAAGAAAAAGTGGATGTCTGAACCCAAAGTGAAATGCTAATAATTCGCTTGGTTATTGTCCAAAAGAGTCCAGTTTTCTCTGAATTATTGTTATTAACAGTGAACTTTCAAGATATTGTAGCCTTCTAATCAGTCTTCAAGAGTTATTTTTGTTGATTAATTTACAGATACTAGTTGTCATAATCCATTTGACCTCTTAAATATGATATAACCCCTTCCTATTTGTCATGTAAAAAAAATTCCTCTCAGGATTGTCTCCAATGACAATGAACAGGAAGCATGTTTCCAGGTTCAGAACACTGTGTTCATCATTGTACACTTGGCCCATTTGTCTCCATTCTCACCTTTGACCCGCAGGCAAATGGTGATAAAAGCACCCTTCATTGTGTTCGACAATAAAAGCATTAGGCAGTTCTTGAGTCAAGCAGCACAGTAAACAAACAAATCAATGAAAGAGGACGCATAGGAAAGCGGCACACAGTCCGAGCAGCAGATACTCTAACACTCAGGTATTACTGCCAGTAGAAAAACTAAATATTCACATACATTCATTCACATAAAAATGAGACAAACAATGGCCATACATATTATTCCGCAAAACTGTACAGTCACATCTGAGGATGACAGTTTCACATACCTGTAACATTAATCTATTTAATCTGTAACAACACTTCTTTGAAAAGTCAAAAGGTCTTTTTTTTTCTCTTAAGTGCTGATAACTGAACATTTCTACGTGACCTTTTAGGCTCTGTCTGTCCCTACACATCACACACGACGTGGGTGTCACTGTCCAACCTATACTTGCATTTGTTGGTTTACCTGTAAATTCAGACAATAATGAATAACAACCAATACTTACTACTGTCATTAGCAGCACTATTTTTCTGTTGAGTTGTTTTCAGGGACGTAGCTCATTAATTCTAGCACTTTACATTTCACGGTTCTCTGTACCAAGTGGTAACTCTAGCTGTAGCTGGGTCCATCTCTGACAGTTAAGGTATGTGACATGCAACAAATTTAGTTCTATTGATATTTGTCTCAGAGGTTATACAAGAATTGCTCAATTGTCTGTGTTCAAGAGCAGCTGAACCGAGTAGTAACATGTTGCTCTACACTGACTTTGGTTGGACTGAAGAGACATTCGCTGGTGGTGTCTAGTTTGGGTGAATTTGGGTGCCAGAAATTGCTGTGAAGATACTTCCCTTACAAACATCTTTATGAACTGGACATTAATCTACATGAAATTCAGTTAGCTTGAACATCACCTCATAACTCTGCACTGCTCCATTATTCACATTTTCAAGGCATTTGGTTTGTACTGGATGTCTTTACAACTTCTGACATGGAAAATAAAAACAATCGAGCTTGACCTTCCTCTTCTATCATCTTCCCTTTCCTCTGCTCCGAGCATCAACCCTATAACGGATTAGCTCAGAGGAAGACCCATTTCCTCCCTGAGGCTGCTAAAATATTAATCAAAACACAGAGGAGTGTGCAGCAGCTCCCAAGATGCATGTCTTCTAATGGTAATACATGGGGAAAGCGAAGAGGGAGGAGTGCTGCCTGTAATAGCCTCACAGAGGGGGAGGAGAGGAGGAGGTCCAGAGGTGACAGGGGTTTTCACAAGGGACAAAGAGAACGAGAGAGAGAATATGAGAGGGAGAGAGAAATGGGCAGGAAGAGAGGTGGAGCGAAGACATGAGGTGTGTGGAGAATCGGGGAAGAGACTGCACTGAGGCAGGGAGCTTCAGAGAGATCCGGCACCAGGAGGATCAAAGAAGTATCATTGCCTCTCACTTTACCCTTTTTATGCACTTACAAGTGTTGAAGATAGCCTTGTGTAAAACTTCCAACTATGAATAATGGATAACAAGCTATACAAATAGCCAATTTAGCCCAATATTTTTCCTTTGCTTATCTGCAGGGCCAAATATTTATTTGTGAGTGTGTATAAGAGACAGAAAAGAGATGTTACAGTGTGTTGTAATAAGTATTCTTTTTTTTACCAACCTAAAGACAGAACATACGATGCTAGGTGGTCTGTAAGAAGAGAGAAAAGGCATTTCTCTCATGGGCTAAGCCCCGAGTCTGGCCGTGCAATTGCCAGTGGGGGGAAATTATTGGAGTATCCATGTTGGCGACACGGTAATCATGAAACTAAGCTTTGTTGCAGTGAGGGGAGACTAAAAGGGTTATTTCGGTTAATTTTCCACGCTTGCCCACTTGTCTTTCTGTTAGGTGATTCAAACACATTGACAGTTGTCATGTTCCATGGGAAGAATATGGGAAGCATGTTAGCTTGCTGAAAACTGTGAAATTAAGGCACACGCGCGAGACAGGCAGCCTGCTGTTGTCACCAGAGAGACGATCTGACAGTTTAAAGCTGACAACTGTTTCAAATACCTGGTCTGAAGAGAAAAACAAGCTGATTTTATGGGGAATGCAAAACTGTATATCCTCATGGGTCATCTTCAACTAACCCGCAGACAGCTGTGACTGTGTTCCACTACTTGGTAATTAGGAGGACGTGAAGCCCCCGGTGGGTTACACACTTGCAGCACGCTGCCACGCTCCTCCCTCTTCCTCCCAAAGGCTCCCGCGAGACATGGCCATTTTGTGAAAGGTGACACGAATCAGTGACCTCTGTCTACCTGGCCATGTCGATAATGAGATGCAACTGGAGCTTCATTGTATTCAAATGAGACGGAGCGTGACAGCAATGTTGAAGAGATACCCGGGAAGGAAGACCAACTTAACTTCTCTGAGAATAAATACATAAGGACGCTTCATCGTTCAGAGAAGAGAAGGTTCATCACTGAGAAACAGAAAGAGGAATGATACACATGTTTTTTGCCCAACATGTTCTTTGTGTCTCCTTAAGACGGATGGGCAGGGGTTAACCTGGTCCGTCCCAGTCATGGGCCTTTGTCTATTGTGTTGCTTTGCTTAATGTAAACCGATAAAGCTGGCTAACCTTGTGGGCCCAATCAATGCTTATTTAGAATACCATTGATTAACAGTTCTGATTATTGATTATGTCATCCTGCACAAGATATGCCAATGGCTCTGATAACCGGTTACCCTGGAGCAGATAGGCCTGACCACTGGGCTACTGGACACACACACACACAATATGGAAACTGCTGCCAAAATAGATTCACAGGAGTTCAACATCTCTCTCTTTATCTCTCGAACACACACGCGACATGCACACGTTATGTACACCCACATGTATTCACTCATTAACACACAAAGACTGAAGACAGTACCACTCTCTGTTGACACGGGGTAATGTCTGCTCATTTGAATCCTGAACATTGAAATGAACACACCATCTGTTCCTGCAGTGTGCCCAGTGCCCTTCGATGAGCGAACATACAGTATACAGCTACGTTAACCTTTTCTTAAACTTAATTTGAATGTTGTCTTGCTGGAGAAAAAATGTAAAAATCATTACAAAAAAGACATCTTGCCACTCAATTTTCATCACAACTGTACAATTCAGGGTATTTTCATAGTTATTCAGCTCTGGTTGCCAATTTCCAGGTTCTGAAAGGCAAAGAACTGTGTATCTTAACCTGTTTGAGGGCGATTTCTTCCAAAATAAGTACATTGCCTTTCCACTCAACGACACAACTTTACTCCAGAGACAGATCATGTCATATCTTTCCAAATGCCCAATGTACACCTACCTTCACTTGTCACGGTGAACATGGGACATAAAGTTAATGACCAAAACCATACGTAATATATTGTTTAATATAAATACTAATACAATAAAAAAGTAAAGGTTTAAAAAAAAAAAAAAGTTCAAGATATTTTCCATCTCCAGTAAATGCTCAAGCCTGTGGAGTCATTGTCCAGTGCTGTAAAGCCTGATGATAAAAACGTTTACAGCGGTGCCGTTATTAAAGTGAGAGTGAGTCAATCAAAACGGTCAATAACACAGTAGCTATCCATGACTTACAATAACCACAGCTACCACTTGCACACCAGAGTATGGTATTACATTTTTAGTCAGTGCGGAAAGATTTTAACACATTAAAATGAATAATAATAAGTGGGCTTTTGTAGATACAGTGTGTAGTATCTGAGTATGAATTTGCTTCAAGGAACAGGCTCATACAACAATTGTAGTAGTGAATCGGCTCATTTGATTTCTCACCAAGAGTTATATCAGAGGATTGATACCCCCTTTTCTGAACAGCAGCAGCATCATATTTATCTTAACTTAGCTGAGCTTATTTTACCTAGTACCTAGTTTGTTTAATCCATACACAAACCTCAAATTTTTGCAGAGGTTGGCATTGTGTGCAAACTATTTACCCTGGGTAAATATTCCAGCACATAAGACACGAAATTAAAAAAAATTGGTACAGATTAAACAAACAAGATAAAGTTTAATTTGTGAGCTTTAGAGGTGCTGATAGGCAGATCACATTACACCTGGACTGAGTCAGAATAGCTTGTTTTCCAGACTGTAAGCTAAGAGAAGTAAGACGGCTGCTAGCATAGACATAAATATGACCTTGTCTCTAATATCTAAGAAAACAAGCTTTTTCCTAAAATGTTGAATTTATCCAAAAAGTTGATGAGAGATTTTCTCAATCCTTACAATCTTAGAAATGTTTTTTTCATGGTCATTTTGTATGAAATCCTGATCATTTTAACTTAAAGCTGCTGCTGGCCCATGCTGATGAATAGACCAGAGGCCTGCACTATGAAGATGGATTTGCGGTTTTCGAGGTAACTTCCGCTTGAACTCTGGGTTTTCCGCCCTACGAAGCTGGTTCTCTTCTTACCGGGGTGAATCACCATGGTAACTTGTGCTGAATGAACGGCTAACCTGCTCTGGGGCAGGTTAAGTTTGAGATGAGAAATCAAAACCTGTCAACGGCCCAACTTCTGACCAATAAGATCACTGGAAACCAGAGCCATCATTCTACAGGATCCTGACAGGGTCTAAAGAGGAACGTGACAAATAACAAAGCGCAGCGGATATTTATGAATGACTGAGTGGGATCATGTTGCTGTTCCAGACTTTTAATGTGTCCACTCTGGTTTCAAAACATAACTTCTAATAAACAGAGGGAGAGTTTATAAGAGCTTAAATATCAGGATTTTTTTTTCTTATCATATTAAAAAATATATTTATTTATGGTTCTGAGGATGTCGCAGTCTTCGCCGCTTTCTCATGAACAGCTCGGACAGGAAAACCCAGGTATGACTGACAGTTGATATCCAGCTTCGTAGCACAGGTTATCCAGGATTGTCAATGTTAGGTTAAGTTAAACCAGATGACGAAAACATATCCTGGGTATGTTGAACTTTGTTCGTCGTACAGGCCCCTGGACGCTGCTGGAGCCGTATTGTTAGGGAGCGGGGGTCAGCCATGTTGTCTTATTGTTAGGTCAGCAGTGCAAGGCTAGCCCCTGTCAGCCAGCCAGTGTTGAGCTCGGCACTTTGCATAAAGGGGCTCTTCCGTAATGAGCCGCTATGTATGGGTATCATGTGAGATATCTGAGCTAGCGCTTACTGTTCCATGGCCAAGGTCAAAGCCTGCCCACCCCACCACCGACTCCCCTACCCTATCCATCACCTGAGAACACAGACCGCAGTGAAGCTCACATTCCAACCCCTCTGGACATCCTCACACCAATTTCAAAGGACTGTCTTTTTATGGTGATCGCGGTTTAATGTACACATTCAAGATCCTATACATGGAAATAAGGCTCTCAAATTCCTGTACAAAAGCATCTGAGTATTTTTGTAGATAATTGGTCTGATGAAATAAAAACAATGACACTTATTTCTTTGTTGAGAATAAAAACATAAGGGGCCATGTTGTCAGTGGCGTCCGGTCTCAATATGTGTCTTTAAAGGACTCTTCAGGCTAATTGTCTGCGGTGTAACATAATAGTCTGGTTATCTCGTCTTGCCTAAGACAGTTTGCTCTTTACAATGAGTACTTGCTATCAACATGTCAAAAGTGGATACCTTATGTGGCTCCTTATATGAGAAAGGCAGGGGCTTACATGTACAGGACCCTAGAACAATCTGTCCACACACCACCATACTACCGCTTAAGTCCCCACAGTAATCAATAAACTGCCCTCTCCCAGATCACATATCAATTGCTTCCTGAACTCAGGGGTAGAATAAAAAAAATGTGCGTTAAGAATAAATGCCCTCTGTGCTGCTGTTGAATACACATTCAAATGCAGTCCAACTTATAATTTGTCACTTCATCCTCTAATTTTATAAAAAGAAATATGTATATATTATGTAAATCAAAATCTAATAACACGTCCACAGGTCTGAATTTACTGTACATGTCATGCATGGTGTGGTGATTGGAATTTATTGACTTATTAATTTGTTTGTTAATCAATAATGCTCCGTCTGGTTTCAAGTCAGGGCTTTGTGACAGATGGCTCATATTTGTAACTGATTCCACCTTCAATCTCCCATCCTGTCAGAATTATTAGCAGTTTTCGGGGGACTGGGTGGGAGCAGCTAAAATTCTTGATGAATCTGAAATCAATTTAGACTCAAATATTCATGTTTGTCATGACAGCGGCATATTAATTACGTCTCTGCTCCAATCTTCCCACACCCCTTTCCCCAGACAGGACAGCCCATTGTATTGCCACTTAGTCCTGCACAATAAACTTTATTGACAGCTCTTTTTCCGAGGACTAGAGAAAACTGAACGATAAAGAACAGATAGAGCTGATTCCCTCATGCAGTTTGGAGAGAGAAATATTGGGCATGAGAGGTATGAATGTAAGTATATGACTGGACTGTAGAGAGGTCTGGTGTGAACAGACTCAGAGTGGGAGCATGGACAAATAAAAAGGAGGAATGAGCAAGGAAAGATGGATTTCCTGCCATTTGTGATCTATGACCAATCGCCTGTCTATTTTCAGATTCTCTGTTAATGGCTATCGGCTGAGATTTAAATCCTTTCTTTTGTGCATTCCCCTAAATCAATAAATTGGCATCCGTTTGATTGAATGCTCATCCATTGTGTTAAAATGGGGTTGAATGAGTTTTGTCTCTTTGACCAATGACTGTTTTCAGTACAGTTTTCAGATGTTGTCAAGAGAGTATAGTGTGAAAAATGTGACTTTGATTCATGAGATATTCATTTATCAGGAGATATTTACTTTGACCAGCAATGTTAGCAAACTTAAAATCAGTTAGTTTTTTTTTATCACTAAGCGTGCCAATTTGATGACAACTGGTATGCCCTTTTCCCAACTTTAGAACATATGATCAATATGTATTAAGCAATATGAATGATTACATATCCAAACTGCAGTCATATAGTGAAGACAGACTGTCCTTTTAAAAGGGCAAACAGAAGAGTCATATAAAATAATTATGAAAAAAATTGTCAGAGAAAAAAAATTACATTGCAGAAAATAAACAGCTGCATCATAAATCCAGTGGCCAAAGCGAGCTTAACCGATCTTTTCTGCATTTGATTAAATTAATAGTTTTGAAGTTATGGCAGCAATTTTTAGTTGTTATGCCTAGATTGATTTTGTTTTTGCTATAAATGTGTTACAGCATGTGTGTGTACTGTATGTTTGAGCTCAAACTGTGAAAGCTGGTAAACTAAAGCTGGAGCTACTGTACATTGTGGTTATCAATACTGCAAATGTATTTTTTTCTTTGTAAGCTTGACTTGTTTTTACTCCATGCACACAGCTCAAGTGTATCTTCAATAAAATTTGTGCCAAAAAGTAGGAAGTTCATTTTATTTACATATTATAGCAAAAACATCTCCCTGGGAGATTGTGAAAGAAAAAAATAACCCATTCAGTTATTCCCTTTAGAGGAGAATTGGCCGCAGCTTGATGAAATGAATCTTTTTAATTTGCATCTCATATAAAACATAATATGGAGTAATTTCAATTGGTGGGGAAAAAGAGAAAAGATTGATGGCGTTTAGCCATTGCATTTGCTGACATAGTATGGGGGGAAAAAAGCATTGATAGAGTGATTCTGAAATTAGTATTCAAACAAAACCATCAAATCCAGTAACCCTTAGTGGAGAAAAGAGGGAAGACTGAAAGAAAAACAACAGCACTCATTGACACTGACATAAACAAAGACTGCGCTCCCTCTGCCTGCAGTTAAACAACAATGCCCTCTATTGGTGTGACACTGCACGTGTTTCCTCAACAAAGGCCGTCGCACTCATAGCGGACTGCTATGAGTGGAAAGTCTTTTCCAGCACACTCAGCAGAAATATCACATTGAAGTGCAATCACCTCGAACCTCAAAGAGTGTCCTTATTAACCTGCTAACTACCACAGAACGCTTTATTATTAATTTACAAACGTTATTCGGCTATAACAGTCGTTCCTGCCATAATCAGGGGGCCTTATTAAGACTTAAAACATATTAATTAGAACAATAATGAATGAAACCACAGAAGGTTAGTGCGAGTGTAGCCCGCATGCCTCCAGCATTAAGAATCTGCAGACTCACAGACGGCTGCTCCGAGGTAAGTGCTCTGTGTGTGCGTGTGCGCGTGTGTGAATGAGAATGAGGATGGTTTACAGGATCAGTGAAGGAGTTCTTGACAGGAATGCACATTGAACCTCTCGTCTCCCTGTTGCTCTCTCTACTGAACCGGAACAGTGGTGTAGACAAACAGGGGCGCCCCGGAGAGTGTGGCGAGCTAAGTGAGTGAGCACAGAGGTTTAATATGACAGCTACACTTCTCAGCCGCTGGTTCAGGGCGAGGAAGACGTCCTACACTGTACGTCTGTTGCACCATCAAGGCCACTTGGAAAAACTGAATGGGATGCTGGACAGGTGAATAATTGGTCTTGGTAATAATAAACTCTCCATTATTAACATTCAATTTGTTTACAATTACTTGTTTTTTTATTCTGTTCATCATAACTTGTGGTGCGTCTACGTAGCCATTAAATTACCATGTTTTCACGACACAATTCATGGATATTCGTGTTCTTTCATGAATATTTTTTTGTACATATTCATTCTTTCAGAGGTTCTGTCTATATCGTACCTCTCTGCTGGGATGCTTTTGCTCGGGTAAGTCACTTTGTTTTATGCAGGGACACTGATTCAAAAGTTAAAACAAAACATACACATTATATATTAAAACATATGAATTAACCCCCCTTTTGTGTTGTGTGGAGGATAAATCTGATATCTCTGAATGCTAACACTAACCTGGCAAACATCAACCAGACGACCATAGACACGTGTAGACAGTGGCAGAGGTGTAGGCAACAAGGCCAAGTAAGAGTAGAGGGAGAGAAGTGGTAATAGCTCCACAATATTAAATGGGATAAGAGCAGAGATTTGCAGCAGCTGCTTCTACAAATGGTTTTGGCAATGTTTAACACACCTCCAGAAGAATCATTTCCCGATAAGCAAAAGAAAGCCTACTCTGTTGACAATGTTCATGAATAATTTTGTTACACTTCTTTTTCAACTAGCGTGAGAAACCTTATAGGGGGTACTTCAATGGTTTCAATGCCATTTTGAAAACCTTGCGGGAGAACCCTAGTAATGCAGCCAAAAGACATTAAGATATATACCTGAGCAGAACTATTAGCCTGAGTCCCATCCCGGTTTTTATTTCAATTAAACCCTTCTCTTTGATTCAGAGGCCTCCAAATTAAGTGTCTTTGATCTCCTCGGCATACGACAGACAGGAAAATAAGCGTCCCTTTAAACGGGCGGAAAAGAAAGTTGTAATTCCAGAACAGGGGACAACCTCTTTCCCTGCTGCGGTCTAAACTGGCACACGGGTACTTAAAAGACCTCACGCCCAGTTTGGCAGTAGTGAACAAAACAATTCGCCATGGGAAAGAGAAAAAAATAATAACCCATGCAGTTTCATTCTGGATCTCACGTCCCCAAATGTGATTAATCGAGTGTCTCAATATGCTCATAGAAAGGACGGAAAATGCAGCTTCAAAGGACAAACGTCAAATGCCATGAACACTGACACATAACTACCAGGTGAACGATTCATTCATTTGTTTTCACAATTCCGGCGCAATTTTCTAATTAAACATATATATTTTTTTAAATTAAGAGACCGTTGGATCCTTAGAATAATTCAAAGTTGATGGTGAAATAGTCCGGCATTGTTATAAATCTGTTACTCCTCTTCATGAAAAAAAAAAAAAAGACTCAAGGAAGCTGATAGAACACCAGCTGTGCTAATATTATGGCACATCATTCAAGTCTCCTAAAAGAAAATCAAATATGATTGAAGAAAAAAATATATATATAAGCTGGAAACACTTTCTCTCCACTCTTCTAAAGTTTTATGTTATATAAAATAAACAGCCGACTGACTCATAATTCAATCTGTGGGCTGCCACCGTGCACACTTTGATCCTCTCTGTTGCCCACTAGGGCGTGAGGGAGCAGCTACATGACAGTCACAGTGTGAGAGGTTGTGTAGGATCGTGGCCTGCTAACTGCTTTCGTCTGAAAGAAAAACATCAGAGTGCACCGTCCCGGAGGCCCCACCGAGCGACAGTCGCTCCCCAGAAGCCTGGGTGTTCTTTGATGTGCTGCTGAGCCTGTGCGGGGCCACACAAAGTAGAGGAGCACAATCAGTCATCTGTTGGGGGAAAAAGAGAGAGCGTAGCAGGCCAGAGCCAGAGGAGGGTCACTCAACACCGGCCACAGACACAGACACAGGCAGGAGGGGGAGACGGCACCAAGACCACACATTCACTCTCATGAGTCCTGTCAGGTCTTCTCTCACTTTTCACTCTCCCTTAAGGAGAACTGTTTATTCAAATCTCTTCTACCTATCCTTTCTGCATAAGTAAATAATTAACGCATCATTGTCTGTGTTGTGATGAGTATTAATCCATTTAATCAGTGTTCTGTGACTCAAGTGGATCTCTAAACCCCTTTCTTGCCTTTACTCTCGACGGTTCATATGATGCACACATGCATATTCAAGCAAGGCAGCCAGCTGTGAAAGCAGCTTAATTAGACATAATCACTTCTGATGGAACATGTTTCCACTATTTGCCTCCATTAGCCATGCCTTATTCCTCTTACTCCATCAGCCAACTGCTGCCACTCTGTGTCAGGTGGGGCTGGTGGAACACTGCGGTCGCACATCACACGTGGAGTCAAAATACATAACTGATAAAAAAAAATGTAATAACGATAAATTATTCCCCAACGGGACAGAAAAAAAAGTGGGAAAACTCTGAGGAGCAACGCTGCCAAATGAGTAAAATCAAATGAGAATCGGCTCATCACTCGAGAATTAAGAATATTAAGTGAATGAATATGCCTAGAGAAAACGTCACTTTCCATGATTTCATGAATCCTCTTGCTCTTGAAATGTAAATTGGGGGAGGGACAGAAAATTTAAATTTGAATATTGACAACTTTGGAAAATATCAGAAAAACATCTATAAGGGATTTCTATTCAGAATCTAGCAAAATGTTTTGTGGCCTGCCATTTGAGGAAGGGGAACAGCTGGAGAAGAGAGGGTCTGCAGAGCTCCGCCTGGTTGACGGTCAGGAGCCCCCAGGCGTCAGTCTGAGATAAAGTGGCATTTATTGAGAACGAAGCGGGAACTAAAGAATGACGATTGATATAACAAGATGCACATTCGCTAAGCACAATCACCTGTAGAGAGAATATTGGATTTGAACTTTAGTCCCCTCGTAATTGAGATCTCATCAGGGACAGATTATTTTAACAGGTAATAGGCGCGTTGTTAAACAGGATGGGAATCATCAATGCTGAACTTCAGACTATACAAGATGAACTGTTTATCCAGCCCATCATATTCAGCAGTCTGTTACTGTCGCACTGAAATCTTAACGGATGAACGAATTATATTTATTGATGATCCGTTAATAGCCATGGAAGGTTATGTATGGTTTGGTTATAACATAGTAATAAATGGTCCGAGGGGGGTTGGTTTTCTGTTAAGAACGTTCTATTGGAACCAAACAGGGTTCATGTTGTGGACAAATGTTGGAAATTTCTGCATGAACATGTCCCAGAGATGGATTTCTGTCACTGAATGTGTTATTTAGAATAGATAGACACTGAAATAATGTAAATACTGGGGCCGACTGATTTGGATTTATGGGGGGCGATGCCGCTATCGATAAGGGAATTAATTATTTTATTTGGTGTCAGCCGATATATACATTTTTAGGAAAATTTAAGATGTCTTTATCATGACAAAAAAATATAATTGAGGCTTGATATTTTAGTTACACCATAAATATTAAATAAAACAAATGAAACCGAAAGTACGAATTTACAAAATTCCATTTTTTATATAAAAAGTAAACATGAATGCAAATATGTTCTGCGTTGTTCATTCTGTAAAATGAAAGTTTTCATATCAGCACATATCGTTGAACAAACGCCGATACCAATTTGTCTGTGAAAGGCTCATATCGGCCGACCAACTGATAAATCATTCGGGATCTTGTACATAGCATTCATGGAATAAATTATCAACTTTGCACTAGAGTAATTTTCACTTTGAAGGACAAATTGAAGAATATTTGGATTTTTTAGAAAGGCAACATATGACCCCGGGGTCAATATAACTACATGCACCATACAGAACACTCTCCGATGGATCCAGCCAAAAGAATAAAGGCGCTTTTCAGAACAGACGTTTGGATTTGTCAGAGCAGGAGAGCACAGATGCAATCATAACACTTGTGTTGGCTGATTTACCTTTACTTAATCTGCCTCAATATATATTTCACAGTGTGTGCAGGATTGCATTGACCATCATGTACCGTTTATTCATCGATCTACCCTTACTGTACATCGTATAACCAGTCTGTATAAATAGAAAAAGAAGACAGTTGTGTAGTTTATAAGAGCATCACACATTACACATTAATGAAAACTAAAATAACCACTCAAGCAATAAAAATAATATATTTGCATAGACACAAATACAACCTGGATTACTGTACATTTTCTCTCAGTTATCAATGCAGTCTCTGCAGGCCAGGTATAATAATAGCTTGTAATAATGTTTGCACAACATCTTTTGTATGTCTCCGTGTTGTTCGACTTCATGACCGGAGCGTTCCACAACTCGAGGCCAACATATGGAGCCATTGGTAGGTATGAAGACTGTATATATGGCACCATAAAAATCAGTCTGCCATACATGATCAAGTGCAATTACAAAGGATATTATGCAAATCGGTTTGTGATCTACAGTTATAGTATTACCGCAAGCTTGTCAGTGACCATTTGACAGCCAGAATATACTTCTATCAGTCTCCAACATGCTCAAGCATCCATCACATAAGCGCCCAGTCAAAATGCATCAACTTTATGTCCAACACACACACACTCAGGCACACGCACACACACATAAAAGAAGCAGATGCCCAAAGGAAGGACAACATTCAAGTCAATACAGTAAAACATTATTGCTGAGTGGACATTACTGTGCATGGAGATTAGCACTTGGCCCGTGGGATAGAGGGCCGTGCCTTTTGGTGCATGTGCGCGTGCGTGCGTGCGTGCGTGCGTGTAATTTAAATCTTGAATCAAGAAACACTTACAAAAGAGTTACAACAAATATCAAAATCACTGATATCTGTATGTCTTTTTATAATGTTGTTGGAGCAGGTGATGCACTGTATGCGCCTGATTCATTGAGAAAGTGTCAAAATTTAGACTCCAACTTGATGAAATGTGCTTCTTGCAGGTAATGCAGAAGGGATAGAGGTTAAAGGTTCCATCAGGAGCGTTTGACCACTGCAGACCAGCTGAGCTTGACTTGGTAACCAGTCAGTTCTAGAATTGATTCGTTTTTGATTATGCAGATCACCATATTGCTGAGTAGCTGCTCCCATACGAGTCAGAGCAGAGTCTCAGATCCTCAGACAGGGCGGCTCTGTGGGCTGTTCCTGTTGCAGTCAAGGCCCCTTAGCTCTGGAACTTCCTTCCCGAGGATCTGCGGCTCTGAGGCTGACAGAACCACTGATTCATCTTTCATTTCACTTCTTACAACCAAGCTTTGAAAAAATAAGTCTTATCAATTGTAGCACACTGTTTTATTGTCAACATGTCTTATCTCATATGTAATTCTTCATACGTATTATTACATTTCTATTTTAATTAAATTGCCTTATTCTATTTGCTTAAGTCCTGTATGAAAATAATATTAATAATAATAATGATATATTTTTTATTTAATTGTACTGACGTTGGCTGTATGTCTTGCATGTCTACAGAGACATGCATTGCTACAGCATGGGAAGACGTGATACTGTATACATTGATGTCACTGTCAGCTGTTTAATTGCACAGTAAGCCATAAGAACTACATTACAGTGCCTTTTTTGGCATTTTTAATTATCATTTGTGGTATCAAAGGCCACAGAAGTACAGTTTCAAAGCATTCATTAAAAGGCTTTGAAAATCAATTTAACATGTTTGTTATGTCTTCAGGATATAACAAGAAAACTGGTCGAATTCAATCTCTTCACTTCAAAGTCAGTCTGTGCAAGTGCTTAGGTGGAGAGACGAGGCAGTTACGGGCTGGGAGGGAAACACTAATCACACACGCTAACACGTTGGACCAGTTATCTGACAGAGAGGGAAAAAACCCACTTAGGAATAACACAAAAGAATATTTCCCAGCCGACCCCTTCTACGTGGCATTGATGAGGTGTGATTCAAGTCGTCTGCCTGCTGTTGTACTCTCCTCCACGGGAAATCCAATAGGAACTCTCAGTGTCACTAATGCCCTCCACCAAACCAAGAGAAAACACTGATCAATGCTCAGCAATCAGCAGATAGATCACACACGATCAAGACAGATAACATACTTCCCTTCTTCTATCAATGTGCTGCAGGGCCAACTGTGTGCCAATCACATCCCTAATAATTAGATAAAGATACTGCTGAGATTTTAACCCAAAACGTATTAAAAAGCCAAGAGAGGGTTAGGGTTAGGGTTAAATATTAAAATTAAAATATAATTTGAAATTTAATCATGACTTGTAGGTCTAGTTTTTTTATGAGACTATTTTTGTGTGATATCAGCTGCTAAACCCAAATAAGCGGTCACTTGATATTTATAAGATGCCAGGGATAATCTGAAAATTGTAAAATGGCTTGATAAAAATGACCAATGCCAAGATAATTTAGCAAATTAATTTGATGATGATTATATATTTTCCTTTTCTGCTCTCACTTTCATCCTGCCCCTCTCGGTGCTTGTTCTCACAGGCAGTAAGTATATGCACCATGAACACATTTAATTTTCCCTGTTAGTCTACAGCACGGCCAGAGGTGAGCTTTAATAAGGATCAATGGCACTTTATCTGGGACAGGACCCACTCCCGTGCATGCAAATCACAACAGCAGCAATGGATTCAATTAAAGAGAGAACCTCCGACCACCGGCAGTGGAAATTCAATTAAAGGATTTATGCAAAGGTTCACTGGCTTTTTTGTGTTGCTGTTTCTGTTTATGTAATGAGCTTTTCATATCAAGAATCAATACGTAATCTGGAGCGGGGCCACGGAGAGGGTGGTGGTTTGCCTTCTCATATGCATTTGGACATAATTCAAGAACAGGCATTTCTATAGAGCAGTCAGCAGGTTATCTACACACGTTACTGCAACCACTGGGCATGAACTCGTGTCTCCATACCCTTTCATGCTCTCGTGCAAGGTATAATATGGCTCATGCTATAGGCATATATGATGTTTATGTTATGTATTGAAGTTCAGTGATCCTCAGTAAAACTACTTAAAGGACTCCCCCCTCCCAATCAGATGAGCAAAGACAAGGCCGGGGCCCCTGCAGACACTCCAGTGTGCACCCTGAGGTGTGTGTTTTAGCCTAATGAAATGGGACCTCAATAGACAATAATCCTTGTAACAAGATTGAACAGGGACACCCATGTCAATATTAGAAAATGGGATAGCTGGCTTTTCGTTTTTGTGCACAGACACACATACATGATGTCTGTATGCTGAGTAGAAGTGCTCTCTCATAAGTGGAACACAAAAATAAGTTCTGGCTGGACCTCAAGGCTGGGGGTGGGGACCCATAACATTTTCCCACACCTACACGGTGAGAGGATTTAAGCCCCCCGAAGTCCATCAGAAGTTTTTGATTAATCTGCCACAGATGCAGCGAGAGGGGTTGTTCCAAGACAGAGGCGTTAAAAGGGGCTGCTGTGTCGACAGAAAAGAGCTGCATAAAATAAGTGATACAGTTAATATCTGGCTGGTTGATGAAGAGGAGCACAGACATTAGCTACCCTACTACTTGGCATCCCTAGAACTGCCACAATGGCCATTCACAGTTCAGTTAGCAGGCACCTTATTTTACACTTTCACTTGCAGTGTTTCAAGTTTTCATATCCATAAGAAGATGTATTTGTGGTTTTAAGTATCAGAGAAATTAAAATTAAAAAATAAGGTTAACAACAGGAGAGTTGCTTTTGTTTTTTTTAGATAGTATGCATTTCAGTTTTTCTCTATTCCGATGGCTATGTTAACGAAGACATACTTTTACCATGGCTAAGTACATTTTATAATGTCAATGTAAATACAACTTACAGTATGTGAAATTCAAAATGCAACTAAAATAACTGTATCAAGACAAACCATGGAGGGACAATCTTGAGTGCTCTCTCCCACTGCTCATCAGCACACTCGGTGAAGCAGAGGGACGAGATGTGGAGCAAAAGAAGACTAAAATTACCGTCTGTATGAAAAGTGAAACTTGACAGTCTATTCACATCCTGGCCTGGCTATAAATAGGACAACAAAGAGCTAATGTGGTGGATTAGTAGCAGGAAGCAGACAGCCCTTGTCTTCCTTGGCCCACCAGGCTCTGGATCCCAGCAGACGTCACCCTATCTACCAAATCAGTATCAGCCAGGGGCCTCGTCCATTCACAAAAGCAGCTCCATACAACTCTCAGCCCCACAGTGTCATTCACAAAGTAGGGGAAGGGTCCTGTTTCAGTAGTTGATATTCTGTCAGGATGTTACTCCTCCTTTCCTCTTCATTGCACCATATAAAGTAAGGGTGTAACACTATCCACACCTAAGGGCCCTTTCTTCATATTTATATAGAGGTTGATGGCAAGAGATAAGAGCTAAAGTGCCCATTTTTGCACAGATTGAATGGTATAGCAAAGCTCTGTCTCTTGTGATGAGTTGTGATTGAATGATACCTCGCTACACTTCTTGGTTTGGCTCCAAGCTCATTTGCTCTAAATAACTAAAATATATGACAACAATCCATACACATCAAACCTGTAACAAATACTATTGAGGGAAAAAATTTATATTTCAAAGAAATTGTATCTTGCTCAGTTGCAATATATTATGTAACTTTTATTGAATGCTAGTATAGCATTCAATAAACCAGTAAGTGCTGTTTTGCTTCGCTATAACAGTGAATACAGCAGCCTGCTGCTTCATCCTGCTATGAGCAGTCTGCTAGTAGACACCCCCTCACCTTTCCCTTTCTCCTAATCACCAATTAGGACTCCATTAGTCTGGCCTGGCAGCTCATTTGCTCTGGAGGCAGCTGAGGGGGCCTGGTGTGTGGGACCTCTGCCCGCTGTGTTCTGCCCCAGCGACCACGGCACCGCGAGGCTGTCACTGTAACACTGCCACCATGTCTCCCTGCTACACAAGTGAAAATCCCTTTCCTCCTCCCTCTACACTTCCAGCCTAACAATGCTTTTCCGGGGAAATCCTCTTCCACGCTGGCAGGCTGCGCACTGAGACTCTCCCTCTGAGGATGGAGGGGCAATGGAGATGCAAGAGGGAGGGCGAAGAGGGGAGCAACTAGAGGACAGTCAACGCATGTCTGTGGAGCCACTTGTTAGGCACTTCATTAAATGTCCGTCCCCATGGTGAACGGAGACATCCTTCAAGAGTTGGGAGATGACTTATAGCCCCAGTGCCAGCTGCCGGAGAAGGCTTGCAGGGAACAGGGGGAAATACAGGGGAGCCAGGGAAGGAGTTTGATGAGAGCGGGAGCAGGGACCCAAGTCACATTTAAAGCACAAAACAGCTCCTTAGCAACATTGTGAAATTACCCTATTGGCACGCAAGACGAAGACCAAAGCTCTCAGGAACTTGTTACAGCCACTGGATCCCTCTCCCCCTCTTCACCGCTTTAATGTCACACCAGAAGGCCTTGGTCAAAAGTTCAGTACATGCATATGTAAAAAAGAAAAGAAAAATAGATGAATGCCAAAGGAAGCAGACAAGGAATGAGGTGGGGATAACATAAGATTCCACTGAACAATGTTCAATGTTTTTTTCTCTCCATGGTCGCCAAGTGCTTGCTCATAGTGAGGTTTTCGACCTCACAATGTAAAGTGCCTTGAGATAATGTATGTTGTGATTTGGTGCTTTACAAGCGCAATACTGTCCAGGGTTTAGATGGATGTGTCTGTAAGTATTACGAACCAAAATGCTGGCAGGAAGTATTCCACATGCATTTCAACTTCGACCTGAGGCAATTTAAAGACAATTCATTTTGACAATGTTTTTGTCAGTATTGTCTGAGCTGCTTTTAAACTGCATTTTGTTTCCACTCCCCATGTATCAAGCTTATTGGAGGATGAGAAAAACTTGACTGACTCGCTGTCACAGTAGAGGTGCATGATCAGAACCTAATACAATTATGCTCCTTTTTCTTAAATATTATGCTTGACTTGCCAGACTACCATGGCTTCCTTGAATGCATTAATGGTCTATAATCACTGCCAGCAATTCTATCAAGAGAGCGCAAAAGAAATCAAATATAGCTAATGTATATTTTGGCTTTCTTTAGTTTCATTTTGTTATCACATTTCCAATATGCTGGCATCCGCAGTCTCTGTAATCTCCATGGATCCCAGGAGCATGTACAAGCAATTAAAACAATAGCATCTTTACACCCCTGCAACCAATAAACAAGCTAATGTCACTACTCCATAAAGACACTTAGCGTCTGGGGCAATACCCCAGCTGGATTACAGTTCTGTGCTTTTAATACCCCACCATAAAGAAGAGGTTTAGAGAAATGCATGCACTTTATTAAAGAGACTCCAAGGAAATAATATCAAATACATAACCAAAACAAAACATTGAAGTTAGGGTGTAAATTCAGAAAGCATCCCATTTAAATGGAAGTTTTATATCAATACTCATTCTGCATTTTTAGCATCTTGGGACTATTCTTAAAGTCAAGTTCTTCTTAGAAGAAATTTTAAGTGTATATATTTCAGCGTCTAAATCAAAATCCACGTAAAAATTTGTCTAACTTTAGTCTAGTTGTCTTCAGTCTATTGCCATGCAGGCTTGATACCACACCATCCAATATAAGGGGGTATTGAAGGTGATATAACTGTCGTTCGTCAGCACGACATGCACAACGTCCAAGGGCTCAGCTTTGCCATCAGTTTGAGCCTGAAGCCTGGAATCTAACAAGAAGTGGCTGTTGAACTTTTGTGGTGCTGACTGGGCACTGGCAAGGGAATCTCCAGCCCAAACCTCTGGAGGGAGCAATGGGATCCCACGTAGCCACAGGTGCCATCTTGGCTTGAACTTGAGAACTTCCCTCTGCCTAACCGCACCACAAGCCCAAGGGCAAGGAAGTCCTTTCCATGAGTCAGTACATTTTTCCTGCTAAATCCTGAAAAAAAGAAGAGAAAAGTATTATGGGACGCGTGTAAAGGGTTTGTATTATGGAAAGAAAGAGAAATGGAGAGAATACCAGTGTCAGTGAGAGGAGAGAGACAACAAGTGTATGGTACCACGTCTCAGATTCCTAATACGTTGCTTTCGTTGGCCTTGCCCCAAAGGTTTAACAGTGCTGCCCTGGGAGCGGTCCAGTACCTTCAGTTTTCTCTTATTCTGGCAGACCATGAATTTACCCCCACCCTGTTCTCTCTTTTCCTTTTCGGATTATATTTTATTCTGTGTTTCACGAAAGGTCTGATGGGACTTTCCTTTACCCCTGGTATATAAGCCAAGGGCAAACAGAACCCCAACCTAACACCAGTGTCTGTATAAAATTGGGGACAAACCACCAACATCCCCACCCACACAACAGTTTTCAGGGAAGGAGAATAGCTCCACAGCCTCCAAGGCCAGGTTATGCAATCCTCTGCCTAAGTGATGGGAGGAGTGGACCAAACTCGACTCAAACGGACCCTCAGGGAATGAACAGAAAGTAACTGAGAAATTCAGTCAAGACAGACGGAGGAGCAGATCGAGAAATCTTCTGTTTGACCTAAGTAGAGGTTTACAAGAGCTGTATATGTGATGTGTGCTTCATAGCTTTAAATATGCAGTGCTTTCTGTCAAAGACTAGACCTTGATCTAAAAGATACCCATGTTATATTTAATGACTCAAGCCAACCAGCTGATAAGCTGGAGGTAAAAGTCAAGACAAATGTACCCCACTCTTGTCACAGGCCCTAATGACTGTCAAACCACTTGCACATGTGGCCTGTGCAGAATGTGTGGTAACAGAGCTACTGTTGGAGCAGCATACTGCAATAAACAAGGAATGAACGAAGGAAAGAGTTTACTGACAACTTGTCGGTATAACACTTGGTGAGCCTCTGTGTAAACCTCACTGTGGCTTTCCATTCCAGTATATGCCAAGAAATACAAAGGTCAAGAAAAGAGTTCCTACTTTTCCACGTACAGTGTACTGCTTGGATGGTCAGTACCACAAAATAAGTTTATCGTAGCTTCACAAGCCTGATTATCCTCCACATTCAAACCTTTACAAGGTGCCTGAGACAGGGCATCACTTCTATTGCACACCTATCACACGCTGGCTTTGAGTGAGCATTACTTGTGTCAGACAGGCCTTTTTCCCATCAAGAGAAACCAAAAGAACAAAGACAATCTGACAATCTGTTAAAGTTAGTAAATGCCTGAAATATCACCATCAGTTAAACAGTTTTCAAAGAGACAGTAGTGGTGTCAAACTGTTTCAGCATCAGCTAGGCTATAACAACTGCCTTGATATGATATGAAAAGGCTAAAAGAAATGTTCACATCAACCGCCAGTTAGCTAAGGTTTGTTCAAGTAAGAAATGGCTTGTACACTTGCAATTCTGCTTGGGAAGTCCCCACTTCCCAAGCACAATAACAAATGTAACTCATTGGGAAAGGAAGATGGTCCCTGGGTCCTGAGGTATCTTTTTTATTTAGTTTTTTTTCATCTGTTTATACATCGACAAAAAAAGTTTGCTTTTTATTGGAATAAGTTAAGTTGAACACAGACACTTATTCTTAAAACTATATTTATTCTTGTTGGTTACTATTTTTACAGTACAAAAAAGTGTCAGCTATCGGTGAGATAATAAGTTGACATCCTGATTTGAAAGGCCTCTCACAAGAAGCAGAAAATCATTTCAAGTAACGGAAAGAGGAGAAGACAGGCGGGAAGTTGGGGGATCATGAAAGAGAGCACTGGGAATTTCACTCAAAGAGCTCAGAACTGGCCAAGTACTGTTCCTCACACATTCTGTGCTGCCAGGGAAAATATTTTTATTCTGAATGAAAGATGTAGTACATAGAGTCTTGCTCTTATGGGTTAACTCTTGTTTTTCATTAACATTCTTCATGGCCTTGTTTCAAAGGTCATCTTGCAACATGGCTGTAGTGGTAGATAAACCTTTTAAATGAAATAGAACCTTTTGTATGAAATGGAAGAAAGGTTATGATACAAAGAAATCTTTTTAGGATACCATAATTATAAAATAAGATAGATACCAAACCATCCGGTGTAAAGTTTGTGAACTTCGAATATGACCTTGTTCATCTGTGGGATATAGATGTGTCTGACCCAGAAGGCTTTGGAAAAAAAAAATTTTAGAACAAGTTTGCTGGGCCAAAAAGGTGAACCAAGCTAAAAGTTTCTCCAGGACTATTAGACATCAAAAGGACGGCATGAGTGTATAAAGAATAAACAATAAAATATGTGCTTTTCGAGAAATGTGCTTTGACAATATTTATTAAAAGGTGGGTTTTAGTCTTGCCCTCCTGCGCTGCTCATAACCAAACATTAAAGATTATAAAGACATTTTAATACAGTTTTTGGCATAATTTCAGAGTTGGCTTGGTATTTGGGCTACTTCAATGGGAATACAAATCTGATATTTCATAAATAAGGTCATTATATTATGATATTTAAGCCTTAATATTACAAGAATAAGGTAATAATTTGAGGAGGAAAGAAGTCATGTTGCGAGACTGAAGTTGCAATTTTAGAGTGGGGCAGGAAGAATTTTTAGCCTCATGTAAAGTTAACATTTACTAGAGGTTTCACAATTAACAGAATTCTTGATCTTTAGGAACATCAGCACCAAATTATCATAAACATCAGGACTTTGAAAAGATTTTGTAAAAAATTGACACCACACAGACTCTGAGGAAATTGCCTCTATTGTGGAGGAGGAAATGAGTTGTGAATTTAGTTCAGAATATATTCTCATAATATGTCTTTTTCTTGTAGTATTCTGACTTTGTTCTCAATTGCAACTTTATTCTCATAATATTACAACCTTATTCTCGAAATCAAATTCTTTCCCCTTCAATATGGCCCTGATACCCCCATCATAAGTTTTTACTGATTCAGTTAGTCTAAACCATATAAACAGTGTTAGCAATATATCTATGATACATACAACTGGATGACAGACTTGTGTGAGTCACAAACAAAGCATAAAACCTGCAGTGTATATGCAACAGATGGTTATGTTTAGTAGCTCTAGGACTGTTCATCTGTTCACAGTGTCAGTTGTGTGTGTGAGCACGAATTAGTATAAAACAGGGATAAACGCAGGCTTGAAGGCACAAGACTGGAGAAGAACCAGTGCCAGAGAGACAGAGCGAGACTTAGCTTTGGCAGAACATAGGGATGTTTTCACAGCACATTATGTTTGAGTACACATCAAACATGCCACGCGCTTCTCTTTGATTGTCTCTGGTGAAGCTGCTTTCTGACAGGTGCTAGACGTGGACCCCGGGTGGAAAGGACAATATGCTGTCAATTCACTCATAATGACAAATCTCGCACTTGGCAAATAGAGAGATGACGGTTTATGATATTTGTCTTCAGTCCAAGTTTGTGAAGGCAACACAAGTGATATGCCAGAGGACAGGACTATTTCAGGGAATAAGAAATCAGTTAATGCAGAGCTTTGCAGCTGCAGAGCGGGTAAATGAATCCTGAACAATTCCTACAGGTGTCCTAGCTTTTATTGAACACTTACAATCCAACTGTCTGTACAATAATAATATCAATAAAAATACATATATGTCTTTTCCCCATATTTAAAGCAGTTCTGAAGAGGAGGGTGTAGAAAAATGTTTTGAAGGTGGACAGGTCAGCTATGGAGATTACTGTTGCCCCAGGTACGGTGCTTGGTCCTGAGTGAAGGTGACAGGAGATTGGCATCAGAGGAGCGGAGGCTGCGGAAGGGAGTGTGGTGGGGAAGCAATGTCGGTGAGTAAGGAGTGGGCCAGGTTATGGAGGACTTGGTGAGTGAGGAGAAAGACTTTGAATAGGATCCAATGTGGGACTTGGAGCCAGTGAAGTTTCTGAAGGACAGGGGAGATGGGGTCACAGGAGCGGGTGTGGGTGAGCAGGCAAGCACCAGAGTTCTGGATGTTCATTGATGATGTGCCAGAGAGAATGGTGTTGCAGTAGTCGATTGGATGTGATGAAGGCCTGGATTAGAGTTTCAGCAGCAGAGAAGGAGAGTGATGGGCAGAGGCAACCTATATTTTTGAGATGGAAAAAGGCAGTTTTTTGTCAAAAAGGCAGTGTCGGAATAAACTACGTTACTACACCATCTGATGGATTATCAGGACAATACTGTGCTGCAGGAAGTAGGACTGTATATTGATCAAGAATGTGAGACTAAGTAAAGTAACAAAAGAAACAGAACATTGAAATATTGAAATTTAAATAACATCTGGAAAAACTGAGGTTCTTTTCATAACTTTTGATCGTTAAGTGTAGTGTGCAGCTATTGACTAACACACTTGTTAACAGTGGATTTTCCCCTGAGCTACAGCTTGCAGTATATTTGAATGAAACAACTATCAAACCCCAAACTATTTCTTAAGAGCATTCAGAAAGAGGTTTGCTGTATAATGGATAAGTAGTGCTTGCTACCTCCAGCTTCACTGCTTCACTACACCAATAACAAAAGCGAAAAACCTACTCAACATTGATTTGATGAGAGTACGTTTATATTAAACAGACGCCTTACAGAGAGAACAGACCAGACCACATACGTATATTGAGCAATTTCTCAGTGTCTATTATTACTTTAGGTTCAGTTCAATACAGCTCGTCTATCTGTGCCTCTTTCCATTACCTCATCATCCCAGACCACAGTGAGGTAGATATTAGACAATCTTCTAATTAACAGTAAAACCACAGTCTAGTGGTCACATGTGTAATTTCTCCATAGGACACATTCTCTATCCCAAGTGTTCGGTGTGTGGAAGCTATAGGCTTTAATCGTATTGCCCCTTACGCTAGAATAACTGTGAGTACTTTCTTGGCAAAGGCATCCACAGCTCAAGGGTTACTGCATGGTCGATCCTCCAGCGAGGTCCTTTCCATTCTGATTCAATCAATCTTTATTCCATCCACTGCCAAAATCAATTGCACTCCGCCTGGGATGCCTGGTTAAAATGTGAGGCGGCACTGAATCAGGCGGGGTACTCCATGCTACAGCTATATCTCAACACTCTAAAAGGGTTCCCTTAGTCGGTACACGGTGTAATGTGTAGGACCTGTACTACGCCTCTGATCAGACAATCACACTATATATTATTTCTGTGCCATCACAGCAAAGCACTTCTGTGATTGCCATTACACTTGAAAGTTTAGACTTTAACTTTCAACATTAAAGTCGGGTTAAATACGGTGGAATTAATTCCGTCACTATAGACGTTCTCACTCCTATCATACTATGCTAACAAACTTAATTTCAAAATAAAATAAAAAACAATTCAAATTTGTATTTCAGAGGTCAAAAGTTTTCTTAGCTTGCTTCTAAAACAGGACAGGGTCATTTCTTACACAGTCTCTGTACTTTCAGTAGCTTGTGGCTAGTACTAGACAGGACTATTTCCTCAAGCGCTGCTCTCCTCGCCCCCCAACCATGTAGTTTCCTTGTAGTAACCTTGTAGTTTCCACCCCTGCCTGGTGTGGACACAGTGGCCTCTTCATCCCAGTCCAGAGCTGCCGGCAGGCACCTGGCAGCTGAAAAAATATGAGGCCCACTTAATGAGTTCTTTAAGAGAGTTGGAAGTGGCTGGTGTCCATGCTCCAGTGCCGAGGGTTATGAGATAACCATCCAGAAGTAGCAGGCCCTCCACCACAGGCTGCAGCTCTGAGCTACGACCAGGGCTGAAAGTACAGAGGAGGATAAGGAAACTAACCAGCTGCTCTTATAGCTATAGCCTTGGTAATGATTGGTTTGTTTAGTTAATACACTTTGTGAATTCATAATTCATAATTTGTCATTGTTTCCAAGACCAATCACAGTTATTGCTTTACATAAACCTGCACTCCTTTTGTACTTCGAACTATAGTTATAAAGTATAACTATGTGTGAATAATATATTTTTTATCAAAAAGGAGATAAACTGTTTTCTTGCAGAAGCTTGCAACCTTTGAATGTCCTGGGAAGCAAAATCCTGGTAAAATTGGTTTAACCCAGTGTGTTAATTTAGTATGAGTATGATGAGTATGAGCCTTAAATATTTCTTGCTTGTCTTGCATATCTATAGAGTAACCATCTCATCCAGTTGATGATGAAGTGATTGAAAGACGGAGGAGTCTCTTTGAGGCAGGGTAATGACTGCTGCTGCATTTAGCTGCTTTGCAGCAACCATCCCATATGGGAAAGGAGGGCAGATAGAAGAGGCTATTGGCCCACGTCCAACACAAACAGGGCCTTGAATCCTTAGCATAGAGCTCTCTGCCAAAACACTGGTTCTCTGTGAAGGCAGTAAAAAGGGGAATAGGAAAGGAGGAGAAGAGGAGACTTGATTAGGAAACCTTAATGGGACTACCCTGTCACATTGCATGGGTGTCTGGGCCATTGTCCAAAACATTACTGACACTGCACTAAAGTAACAAGGAGAAGGTGAGGATCATACAACTGCTGCATTAAGAGACTTTCCAAAACCCAATTCTTCACTTACACTCTGTGTGAATAATGCAGTTAGACTTGGGCAATTAGTCTTTAAAATAAACTGCAGGTGAGATCGCACTTAACTGTATAATCCAACTACTACCAGTACCTTGGGCAATGTACCCAGATTGAATGCGTTTTCTAGTAGATTTAGTTCAATAAACAAGATCGTCTTTTAAACTATTTTCATACAGGAGTGTGTCTCTGTGTGGAGCAAAAAACAAGCAGGAACGGTACACTAATATACACTTGAAATATAATAATGGTGCCACACGCTCAAACAATTACACAACTATTTAAAATGTGGGCATGTATATGGCTAATTTGGCCACTTTGGTTTTCCTGTTTTTGAGTCCAAAAGCAGAACGGCGAGCTCCAGTGCTCAGATGAAATGTATTAGGTGACTGGACAGCCCCGTGCAGGTTCACTAGCAGCTGGGAATGATGAAGGCTAAGGTGTGGCCCCACTGCACTGAAACCATCACACCATGCTTCAGAAAATCTAAGGGTGTTATTTGTGTTCCAGACAGATAAGGCAAGAATAAAACATACATACAAAACACATACTACAACAACAGATAGTGTTCAAAGGTTCAAAGGACTGTGTTGAGTAACAGAGATTGTTTTTGGCTCAGAAGGGCAGTTCACTCTTAAAGCAAACTGTGAGATACAAGATAAACAAAGTTAAATGAAAGGGGGTGACAAGAGCGTAACTCAGACCGTGGTAATTGCTCATTTGTTACCCAAAGCCCGGCTCCCCTGGTGGGTGCAGTGGAGAGAGTGATGGGGTGTGCTGGCTGTGCCCTCGTGTGATTGGGTGCTCTGAGCCAGTACACCCACACTTGGCTTCCAGGATGGTTTGCTTGATTTGAAGAGTGACCTTGAGTGAGCCAGTGCTCCTCATTCGTTCCTGCTCTCCTCCCTAAACCATCTTTTCCCTCCCTCTGTCTGGGGAACGAAAGCTTTGCCAAGCCACCGTCAACACAAGAGCTTCAGGGGAATTACAAGCTGCCCAAACCCGGGCTGTGTCGATGAATGAGACTAGTGTCCTCCCTCTACTGTGTCTTTATGCTTTCAACCCTCTGTCATCCTGCTGCAGCACTGTGTTCAAAACCTCGAAGCAGGTGAGCAAAAAAACACTGCACATTGGCTCTCTGAGAGGATACTACGCTTTTTGGTAACAACACGTCAAGCCAGGCCATGGCAAAATCTTGAATATACTCTGAATTGCCGCCTGGTCTACGTGGGATGTAGTGAATGACTATATCATGAGCAGCACAAATTATCAAGTTTTTTTAAGCCATTGTCAGTTCATATTTGGACTTGACTTAGTTTAATTTATGCAAAACTAGGGAAGAGGCAAGAAGATTCTCACAAAGGTTCGTGTTAATATTCATTGTTGTTGTCCCTCTGAATCCTGTCTCCAATAATGATTTCATCAATTTGATCATTTAGTTTTCCACAAGCAGTCAAAGGGCCCACACACTCAAAAGGTCAAACCCTGAACCTTGTTCTTTCATGTGGTATCAGACTCGCCTCTTTACGAATAATAGACAACTATATATCAGACCACCAAATCATCACTTTTAAGGGGTCACTTTTAAGGGGTCCATCCTAGCATCACCTCAAATAGGGGAAAGAAATGTGTTTTCCCAGGAAACTTTTCTGGAAATCAGCCCAGAAGTTTATATTTCAGTTATTCAGTATAAAACCGAAGGTTTAGTTAGGCACTGGAATAAAAATTTTGTCTCCGTTCTCCATTCTGTCACACCTCTTAAACTTCAGAAACACAAACCAAAGGAAAACACCTCCATGGCTAAGAGGGCACATGTGTTACCTAAAAATAGTGTTGGCTGAGTGACTGTGGAAATCTGATAAATTATAGTCATCACTTGACAATCTCAAATACCTGATTTGTTCATACCAAGCAGCTGTTACAGATGCATGGCTGGTTTTCTTTGCAAATCTAGCAGCAACCCACCATCACAACCCAACGTCACCATTCAGTACTATCAACTGTGTCGTCAATCCAACTTAAGTTTCCAAGAATGATTGTAAACATGGATTGGTTTTCTAATTTCATAGAAAAGTCAATTTTATTCAACAAACTCATGCCATCTTGGTCATACCTCTGAAGCAAACAGTTTTTTAGTTTAATGTATCTATTTATTTATTTGATCTCATATATGTGTGTGTGTGTGTGTGTGTGTGTGTGTGTGTGTGTGTGTGTGTGTGTATATACACACACACACACACACACACACACACATATATATATATATATATATATATATATATATACTAACTTTGACAGTTAAGAAAATACTATTTTAAGGTTGCCATAATTGCAATGCACCAATGTTTAGTGTTTGTATACAGTATGTGTTCTACATGTAAGTCTATGTGTAGATATACATATTTTTGGGCACATTTATTTTCGTTCTGTTTTTGATCAGATTTTACTATTGTCTTATTTGTTTTGGATTCATTCGGACTCAGACGTTGCAAGAGGCTTTTGCCTGCCGCACACCATATGTCAAAGAATCACAGAAATGGAAGGTAACAGCTGCTCTTGCAACTTAACATCTGGAAATCTGCATCCCTCAATATACATGCAAAAGCGTATGAGTAACTGGTAACGATTAATATTTTTTCCTGGATATGAGATTACCTCCATCAGGATATGAGCTTTTGGTCATATCATATTATTTTGTAAGCAAGTTTAAAACTGTTTCAATAGAGAATACTTATATGTAGACATATGTTGCAGGGAATAGTATTCACTGTATTGAAAAAAATTGTTTTACTGTACCGCCAGGTAGAACTCAGGATAACACCAGTCCTCACTAGCAGCTACCGGCAAAGACTCTAAATCACCGGGAAACATTAAAGGCTTTAGAAGATTTCAAAATATCGAGATAAACCTTGTGCATTGGTAAAAAATATTGCACTATAATTTATAGGCCATATTGCCCAGCTCTACATTAAAATAAGTCAGCAAATATTTCCTCACTGTCTGCTAGCTGTCTGGAAAAATCTGGGTTTTGGGCTCAGCACTGATTCTGTAAATCAGCAACAGCAACAAACTGAGAAAAAAGCTTTCTCCAAAATCGCTTACTGCCCCTTTAAGTTCCTTAGTACTCTAAAATCAGTGTTTCCCCTAGGTTTACGTTTTTTTTTTGGGGGGGGGGGTAGGGTAAGGGCTTGTTAGGGTTAGGTTTCACAAATCATGTTAAGTTTCATCCACAATCTTTTATACAGGAATGAAGAGTAAGGTGTATAAGGAAAGTGACCTTAAATGACTTCTGCTTGGCATTATATTAGAAATACAAAAAATTTATATATATTTTTTAATTAAAATTAATTTGACTTTTGAAGGGGAGTGGAGGCTCCCGTTCAATGGTGGGGGAAACACTGGAAAGGGAGTGGTTTGTTGGAGACACAGCACACAGCTCCAAGGACCATACAGTATGTGGGGGTGAAGAGGAGCAAAGGCTTTAGCTCCACCCCAGCCCCGTAAGAGACAGATGTGAAGCCATCAGAGGAATAGACATTTCATGTGGTTTCAGATGGATTCATCTCCACTTGTACGTTCATAATTATATGTCAAATGCAAAATTGTGTGTTTAATATAAAACTCTTGAACTTATTGCTATGAAGCCTAAACATAAGCCCTTCAGACTGAATTTAACAAATCTTATTCCAATCCAGACATTCCCTAATTAGAGACAATTAGTGAATAAAGGGGCCAAGAGACTGAAGGAAACGGTTGGGGAGTGAGAGGGAACAGCTGCCATACAGCAACACTGAGTCAGTAATTAAGAGTACAGATAACCAAGTCATGGAACAACCATAGACATTGGAAAATATAGCGGCCCCATGATGACAAAATAATCACAGGATGACAAATTAATAATAGCAAAGAGGAATCATCCTGGACTAGCTTTAAAGCCCCCTAGATTTACCCTATCAAATAATTTTAACATGTAAGCACTGCCATAGGCAGAAGAAGCCATTTCCACTGCTTTGGAGCACTGTCTGGGTTTACATGAGGATTAAGGTTTGGCTGTCAAGTCAAAATCCAACGTGAACCTTTCTATAAAAAACTGGAGTAATTAACAGCTCACTTCTCAGGCTAACCAATTTCATTTGGTGTCCTCTGGAGCTTCCCAGGAGTGAAGACCTTAACAAATGGCTTTAATAGGCAGACCTTCATAATGTAAACCCATAGTCTTGTGGGACAGCTCACGGCTTTGACCACAGAACAAATATGAGTAATTTGTATACAAGTCTGCTGGGAGCCATAACAACCGCACTGGGAGGAATTACTTTATGTAATTACTTGAGAAAATATCTTGGTAAAACACATGCAAGGCTGTGTCAGGCTATGAAAAAGAAAAACAGACGAAGAGACACGGTGAGAAAAAGACAGGAGAGATTATGTGATCTATCCCTATGGTGGTTAAGGCTCTCGGTAGAGAGTCTATGAGGCAATCATAAAGGCTCTTCAAATGCACCCAGCAAATTTACTCACATGGAAAATTAAGCAGAGACCGCATTCTGTCCCCCTAAAGACTTTAAGATATATGGCTGCTTTTGTAATTATCGTGGGTCAGGGCCTAAATTGAGATATGTTCATATACCAGTGATTTCAGCGTAAATCTTCCTCTGTGTGTGATGATTCTTTCAACAGCATACTTGCATGTGTATATGGCTTTTCATTTTACATACTCTTGCCATGTGTGTGCGTGTGTGCATGCATGTGGGTGATATATGAGTTGAGGAAGGATTGAGAGAGCCCTGTCGACAGCTGCTGGCTGCCATTCACACCTGAGAGGACCCATGTCCTGATGAGAATTAATGTACTCTGACATCCTATGGGACTGTGGCAGCCCCAGGAGGGCCTAATGAAGAAATACAACCTTGCCAAGAGACACGGGGCATACCAAAGGGCTCCCTAAAGCCCCAGGAGAGGGCATATAGAGGGGGCATGGACAGACACAAGAGACAAAGAACAAGGATATTTGGGAGTGAGAGAACAATGTATCTCTCAGATACAATGTGAGCCTGAGATGTTCATAATGATCCTCATCTGCCTTGCTGCGTTAATTAAAAATGCATGAAGTGTCACCAACATATGCTGGAACGTCCTCACCTGCTCATTAAAATCCTAATAATCAATCATATTTTTTTGACCTCTTGAGAATGAATCAATCTCCTGCAGGTTACATTCTCTGACCTCCCAGCAAGCCAGTATAGAAAAGGGTCTTGGAGGTCTGCAAGGTTAGAGGACCAACCTCTTTGGATCGTCTGTGCCCTCGGAAAGTCACATGTGGAAAGGACCTGGTGTTTGGCATTAAAGTATTGGTCATTATGCATAATCTATTTGGGTCCCAGGTGATGTATCATCCAAGAACCAATTAAAATGCTTTCCTTGAAATTCGGGTTGAGTTGTACATCTCTAAAGGGACAGATGGTAAAGCATAATGGTATTTTGTCCAGACAAGCCTACCCAGCTCTCCATAGACCATGAAGCCAGGACAGGAGGTACACACCACCTCAGCTCTAACAGTCCCTAAATCCCTCATTTGATCATCACTTTTCTTCCTCTACATTCTTCCCTCAATCTGTTTCCCTGGAACAAAACGCAGCACATAAAATTTCCAGTGCTTCGCTGCTCTTGGTAAGCAGGCTGACTTTCACAAGTGAGGCAGGCAGAGTTGAGTTTAGCCTCACAAGAGAATGTGAAACTCTGAAATAAAAGACTTAATATGAAAGGAAGAGCAAGAGAAAGAGAGAGAGACTTAATATAGTAAAGGTAAACAGAGAGTTGGTGGAGTTGAAGATATGAGATTTGTGTCAACTTAACACAAGGATGAATATGTCAACACAGTACATATTTTAACTATAAATGAGACCCAGTGTTTTGGCTTCAGTATGGGGGTGCCTGAGGGTAGACTGGGGCCAGTACAGTTGAGCTGTTCCCAGAGGATCAGTAGAGAACCAAGGCAGAGATTAGAGTACACTAAGACCTCTGCCAGGAGGACCAGCAGCCTCTGGATCCCCTCATAAAGTGGAGTAGCCATTCACAAACCACCAGGAAATGGCGGTAAGAGCTGACCCAGACAGAATTCCAGGCGTGTGACCATGTGACGTCAGCACAACCAACATCTATCATTAGCACATCTGTAAACTCCGGCCGAATGTCGGAGAATGTCCTGTGATGAAGTTGACCAGATGCCTGTGCGTTTTTGCTATTGTACAGCAGTACTACTTACTACTTTTACTTCCAACTGCTTTTTCAACAGCTGTTCTGTAGTCGCAAAGCAACACTCGTTTCCAGGATACCCTTGTCTGAATTCTCTGCCACTAATCCCTGAAAATTACAGTGTATCTGCATCCATGGAAAGTCTTGGTGGCCACTCGAGCCTCACTGTGAAAAATTTTTTTTAAATACCACAATTTTTACTGAAGCTATGGAGACGTTTATTACCAAGTTAGGATTTAATCCTCTGCTCCCTAGAATCGTCCTTAAATAAAATACATTTGTACTTGAATGAGGTAAAAATACCAAACATTGCCGGAGGTAGAGATGCCAAAGTGTGGACATATTCCAAACTGCTGTGTGTGTGTGTGTGTGTGTGTGTGTGTGTGTGTGTGTGTGTGTGTGTGTGTGTGTGTGTGTGTGTGTGTGTGTGTGTGTGTGTGTGTGTGTGTGTGTGTGTGTGTGTGTGTGTGTGTGTGTGTGTGTGTGTGTGTGTGTGTGTGTGTGTGTGTGTGTGTGTGTGTGTGTGTGTGTGTGTGTGTGTGTGTGTGTGTGTGTGTGTTATGAGGTTCCCTCTTGGCATTCAGGTTAAATCCAAAATGTTGCCAAATAGGTGCTTTGGGTTTTCACTTTGACACCAAATCCTCTGCCTTGTCGGTCACTTATTTAATCCTGTGCTCCTCTGTGATGTGACTCTGCGAGCAAACGCTTTCTGTTTATAATTCTAGTGTCCGACTAAGTATTGACGATAAGTGTTTAACAAGGTGGAGTTTATCTAATAAAATAAAAAAATAAGAAAGAGAGGAGGCCAGTGGGCATGTTATGCAATATAGTGTGCCTGAACACTGTGCAACTGTGACTACCACGAAAACCCAAGCCGACGATACGTAGTAACTTGATGGCAGGCCTAAATTAAACTTGGCTGTTGTCAGTTTGTGTTCTCTCTGCATGGCACATTGCTCTCGGTACTTGTCAAAGATAGTTAGTGAGGGGAGAACCTTCACTCCACCACTAAATCCACAAATAAACGACTGTTTGTTTTAGTTCCAACAAATCCAACAGAGAAGTTGTTCTGGTGGGTCTTGTCATGCCTCCAGAGGTGGAATCTCCTAACTGAACTTCATTATTATCACGTCAATAATTTAGGATTATAGACCTTATTTTTTGAAACATGCCCTCCAGTATTTGGATCAAGAAGTGCATTAAAAAAATGGGTGTGAATAAACTATTCTATAGCTATGATATTTGTGCCTACATCTGCCTCAGGCAGATTATTCAATTTAATTTGTGGTGGTGTATAAAGTATCCTTTACTTACGGAAAAACACATTATTTGATCAATTTCAATGCTCCCCATTAGTTCTTCATGCACTCAGGTGTTTCATCTTAGGATCACATGCTCCTTGGGGAAAAAGGTAAGCGTCAAGCCCAGTTTAAAACATGTCTGCTTTCCTCTAGCCTTTTGCACAGCTCAACAGTGACGTACAAGGGAAAGGCGGTGCTTTCTTCTTGTGATCCAATGTTTTGACAGGAATCTTTCTTTCATCCCCCATTAAAATTTCCCACACATTTCTTTCAAAACAGTCCCTTCAAAGTCCCCTGTCAAACATGTATGCAGATTAGAAACACTCTTACCCAGCCATCCTGTGGGCAAACATTGCTTCCAGCTGTGCAAACATGCCCAGACAGAACAAGCTATACATGACAGCCAGCTCTAGTTTCTTACTTTATTTTAGTCAAAAACCATACAACGCAAATACATCGTATACCATACTGTGTATCTCTTGTTACACCCTCTAGCTTAATGCTACCTATACATTTAGGTAAAACACATGCACATTTCAGGAGCTTTTTTTAATTAATTATTTTCAGATCATTTAAATAAAATAAAAAAAATCAAAGATCAGCTGCAGATCATTATGTATTATATGAACACACACACACAAAACATGCAAAAGCTGGCTAATCTATGTAGGTAATAACTCAACCCAGTGCTTTATACCTTTTAAAACAAAAATGTTTCAACAATGTTAGCGATGTACTGCGCTCACAGGAAAAGATATATAAAAAATAAAACAGCCAAGGCAAACCTTCACACAGTAAATAGCATATATTTAATGATCCCATTTTCGCTACCCTGTTAATGTGAAAATGTATTGTCTTTTGATAGTGCTTTTTTCTTGTTTTTTGTTTTATGCCCATGGATGTAGGCAATGAGAGTTAATTGCAGCTTATTATGATTTATGCACTGGTGTTTGCATGGATTTTTAGACCAATTAAGAAACAAACCTAGATCGCGGTTTGGTCTTAATTGGTTTAAGTGCAGGTTTATGGAATAGTCAATGATCCTCTAGACACCAACTTGATGTGATCATTTTGCAACTGCAGGTTAGGTGAACTCTGACCTTTCATTCCTACATGATCATAGTAAGAGCAGACCCTTGGCCTCTCTCAGAATTAAACCTCCCATATTGGTCACAATGGCCATGTACATTGTCCACTGTGACAAATAAATGATGAAGTATTGTAAACCTTATTTATTGATGTGTGTGTGTGTGTGTGTGTGTGTGTGTGTGTGTGTGTGTGTGTGTGTGTGTGTGTGTGTGTGTGTGTGTGTGTGTGTGTGTGAACCACCATACTTTTTTTTTAAACCACTAATACAAAGTAAATATTGTTATATTTCCCCCTGAGATCTGTTTCATTGTAACCTTTGACACAAGATAGAAAAGATGGACAGATTCTCTGAACATGAGCCAACTACATCAAAGTGGCTTTGTAAATCTTTCGGACACCTATGAAACTCTGTATGTTGTATAGATGCATAAAATCAGCTACTGCAGCATTACAGTAACTGTCTGAGTAAGCTCTGCACATTATTTTCGCCATGGTGTGACAAAATGGACAGTTGCGATGGGAAGAAGGGTGAGAAACTTGTATCATGTATGAACTAGAATAAACGTTATCATGCACTATTTTTGGGAGAGAGTTTGCGAATAATTCTATGGTTCTTATTTTTATATTTTGAATGTTAGAAAATGATGTAAAGAGTAAGTAACTGGTTTGAGTTCTTTTTAAAAAGGCAGAAGAACGAGTCTTCCTATGAGGACGTTTTGGGATTGTGAATAAGAATCTGGAGTGGTGCTTGTAATCGTGAGAGTGGGTGTGGGAGAGTTATGGCTTTAGCTAGCCTCTAGTTTATGTGCACTCTGGGTAAAATGCAGAGCACTTTGAGAACATTTATCATAAAACACAGGGAAGGGACCGGGGATGTAAAATGGCTGCTCCGCTCGCCTTCAGTATCTGCGATAAACTCTTCAGATAAATAATGTATGACTCCATAGTTGAAAAAATGTCAGAGTGCCTTTTATTTCTTGCTCTGACAATTATAATGCTTTGTAAGGTTTTTGTTTTCGCTTTTTTTTCATTTGGGAAAAACAAACTCTACTGTTCTTTTAGTGTACTTGGAGCTAGACAATGCGGCTTTGCTTGTCCTAATCTTAACTTCACAATAGTTTGCATACACATTGGTGTAATATGTTTAAGGATAGGAAAGGCAAGGGATTGACAACATGGACAGAACAACAGTACCTTAATAAAACAGATTGGGGATGGATAAATGTTTATTACATGTCAAGTTTATTCAATATTTCATGCTCCCTTTAAAATCTCATTGAGTACTCATAACTCCTAACACTTCCCTCATTAAATCCATGATTAATTGCACTGATAGAATACCTTTGTCCCTTAAAGGAAGAAATGATGCCAGATTAATTACAACTAATGTTCATTAACATTTATTCTTACAATTTTCTTACATTAACACGTGTTACTCAATTGAATGTTATAAATGTATAAATTTTTAATTGTAAATTTGCTTCACCTAAGTTACATCTGTAAATATATTAAATTCACAACCATATAACACAGAGACAGGCAGTGCAATTCATTTCCTGCCATTTCAGTTTATTAATCAACTAATTGTTTCCGCACAAGATGAAACTCTTACCCTACACATTTTTCCTTGTGTATTTTCTCAAAGACATAAATAAAACCTACATCTACTCTCTCTACAGGACACAGGCAGTGGGGACTCCATGCACACTGGCAGCATTTAGCCGGTGACAAATGGAGTTCCCCAGGCTGAACCAGCCCAGAGGCCTCACTCAGATGGGTTGATGAATGTAGAAGTGAGCCCCGACAGGCAGGTTTATTTTTATTACGTCTGTCATTGTACCTTTGCAAATGTCTCCACAGCAAACAAACACAGAGTGTATGCACTTCCAGGAGGAGTGAGGTAGTCTTGAATCACAATGAAGAATGTCTTGAGATGCCATTACTACGTTTGGGATTTGCACTGTTGGTGAAAATACAGAATCTCACCGGAACGTAGTCAGATTAATGAATATAGCCAATTACCTCAAAGACAACACTGAGGGGTCATGTAACAGGAAACACAAAGGAGAATGAAAAAGGAAAGTAAGGTTAGTTTACAAATAGACAGTAGACTAAAAAAAAAGACAGGGCTCTTGAAAACCCATTTCAGAGATAGAGAAACCAAAGTGTTCCGAGTTTCGAAGTATTGACTTCATATTAGAAAGAAGACTGAAGGGCAAGGTAACAGGCAGTGGTAAAAGAACATCCACCATCATCTCATTCCCTTTCTCTCCCAGCGAGAGAAACGCGAAACGCATGATGCCAGGGAAAAACACTGTTTCTTTATTTGGCTGCACAGAGAGTACTTTATCTATTTGACAGAGGATGTGAAATCACAGAAAAGCAGAGTGGAGAATAGGGGGGGGATATTCTTTTTAAGAAAATGATTCATGGGCATGAGGCTGTGCAACTCATGAGTCAACAATGTACTGTTGGTGTCTATGGGGGTGTGTTCGGTGAGGGTGTGTATCAATAGGTAATAAATCTCAGAGCATTCCCAGGATGAGGACGCCCTCACAGGTGTCTCACTCCTACCACCGCAGCTTCAGCAGTACACACAAGGTCATGGCAAATGGCATGACTCGGTGTACACCACGGGTCAGTAAGGAACATGCCTGTTCATGTTGTCAATGTGCTGGCACCAAAGTAAAAAAAAATAGAAAATAGAAATGGTGGCATTTGTATAACTGAACAGCAGGGATATTTCATAATGTCTCTGAAAAATGTTGATGGTGGCTATAGAATGAAATACACCATTTTTATATGAACTTTGCTCCCTATGCTGCAAATATTGCCTCTGAAGAGCATTTCTAGTATGTGGCCAGGATATTTTCTACACCAATACACCATTTTTATATGAACTTTGCTCCCTATGCTGCAAATATTGCCTCTGAAGAGCATTTCTAGTATGTGGACAGGATATTTTCTCTCTCATCATCCAGAGAACTGTTATGACCTGTTATGACCTGGCGAGCTTTGAAGTAGGTATTGATATAGATTGTATGAAAGCGAAAGCCTTTATATGCACTGGAAACTGACGACAACAAAGAGGAAAGAGAAACGCAAATACACCTAGCAAAGGTATCGCCTGAAAATCCGGACACACTTGCTTTCACCTTGTCTCGTGTCAAGCCACAGAACTCAATCAAAGTAAGAGCAGAGCCGAGCTGAGACCCACTCTTTTCCACACAAACGAGCAAGGAGAGACACCATGAACTGCTTAATGGTAACAGAATAGTCTTTAATGGGACTGACGTGAGACAGATTTAATGTAGTGACTTAATGCTGAGGTCTCTCTCCTCTCCCCTAAGGCTCCAGGGAAAGCTACCATTATGTGATCAAAACCCCTGCCACCTGATGGGCTGGCTGCAGACCATGTATAATTAAGGTCAGCATGGGCCCCTAGATAACACTGTATGGTTTAGGACAACAACTAACAATTATTCATATTATTGACACATCTATTGTTAAAACGACAAAGTGTCAAAAATAGCATCACATGGCCATCAGAAATTAAATGCGAATTTTCTTTTTTAAATAGATTTTATTTGATACAGAATTTTACTTATCTATTCAAACTGTATATATTTGGCTTGTATATATTATACCAATGTTTTTATATTTCCTTTTGTTTATGTTGCAGGTTTACTTATGTTTCTGTTTAACTATCCCCTTTGCTACTCTAACATCAAATTTCCCCATCGTGGGAATAAAGTATGTATCTTATCTTAATTCTACTGAATGTAAGGAAATGATAAGACAGGCCTTCATGATTCTTTTTTTAAGACCATAACAAGCAGATTTTCACATTAAAGATGCTTTAAAGGTTTGTTTTATTTTATTTAATTCACCCTCCACACAGAAATGGGTTTTGCTTCTTGTTACTCTTCTTGGAGGTTTGTCATTTACTGTGTAGAATGACATCTGTGCAGAGGATGCCATTTAAAATTCATCATTAACCTCCTGAAAGGGGAAAGTTAACTTTAAAGCGTGTAAATATGATTATGATTTAAGTTTAAGTTATAAAATGTGGTAACATAAGGCCTCTTTCTCTCTCAAATAATGCCTGGGGGGTCCTTAATAAATGACAAACAGTTAATTGTTTGTCAAAAAGGTTACCAGAAATTGATGGACTTCTACTAATCCATGTACGATTTAGTTGTCCGTCTATTTGGTAAACACCTACAAAATACTGAGAAGCTCTCTTCCATCTCACCTGCTATAACATACCTAGTTGGTCCAGTGAGCCAATGTACCCCCAGAACAAATGCTTACAAATTAGAATTTTGCTGCGTGTGACACCTCCGACCTCATCTTTCTGCTGGGTCATTTCGGTTTCATTCATCCAGAGGTTTTGGTCTCCAGTTCATCTGGAGTTCAAGTGGAGCATCAGGGATTGTTCAGCCTGTTGATGTGTGTGAGGTGTCTTGTAAGGAGAAGCCAGGGAGGAATCCTTTCAATTAGAGTGATTCATGAGCGACCTTATTGAGCTTATTATGCATGGGCTAAGACAGGGAGTTTTCTGCTCTGTACTGAGGGTCATTAACGTGTTGATTACATGATGGAGAATTTGAAGCCTCACAAATATTCCTCATTGTATCAAATCTCATCCTGACAATCATCAATCTACAGTAACTTGCACTCCATTAGTCTTAATGAACTTCATCTACCCCAACGATTTCCACCCCATTTTCCATTGTATGCTGCCAACAACACTGACAAATACGGTTTAAAAAACACGGTGCATTTAGTTTTTGTGTCATAAGGGTTTCGAAAAAATATAGAATATTTTCAATATTAATATTTTTGCCACCTGCCTTCTCCAAGGATAGGTGTAATGGTGGCACTAATAATGTTATCTTAGGGTGTATCTATATTGCAACGTAAGCTTTTAAATCTGTTACAATTATGTAGACCTCATTATGAAATTCAGCAAAGACATTTACTACACATTTACTACACTTAACTGGGTCAAATTTGTAAAAATGAAATTTTACATATAAAAATCACATAATTACATTTGACCTAATTCACCTAGATTGTGCAAGGACACCAAGAAAATGAATAGAGAAATGATCAGAATCAACGTGTTCTGACATAAGTAAGACGTCAAGGCAGTTCATCTCAAGGCTCAACCTAAATACAAGCATTGAGCTCTATAACATGTTTGCTACTCAACATGATTGTTGTGGGGTAGACTGCAGGATATAGTTAAGACATACATTTTATTATCAAGCCAAGAGGGTTTATGCATTTGGGCAAGGGCACATTACAAGCAACAATGCTGTGATCCCTGGAGCCGTGTGGAAGTCCCTCAGTCAATGCTGATGAGAAACACCAATGGATTGGCTCTCCCTCTATGTTTAATAGGACTTGTTAAATAGGCGTGCAATATCATTAGAGATGAAAATAAATCTCATCTGGCAGCTTTCATTGAGGTTGTCGTTTAGAGATATGGAATCTATGCCCTTATTCTTTCACAATAGAAACATTGGTTCATTTCCTGTCTACATGGATGAACTGCCCAATTTTCTGCCAGCCTTTGAGGGTAATTTTACATTGACTAGGCCTCTCTGATTTCAACTTTGTATGCATTATTTACAGAGAAAAGCAGGGGGCGGGGCAGGTCTATGGAAATATTCCTTGCCCCAGGTAATTATCCACAAGTCTTAGTCCAACCTCGTTGATGAAATGTGCTCATGTTTATGCACATGAAGGGGATTACGCTTTCAAACAGTCGAACCACCATTTCACTTCCTCAGTGTGTAATTATAAACGGATTAGACTGCATTCAAAGAGCCAAGACACCCCTTAATTTCAACACTATCCTGTTCAAAGAAATTGTAGTAAGTATGAATGCAGGTATCCATCTTATCACCGGTTATTTCATTTGGCAAAAGAAAAAGAAAAACTAGGTGTTTTGGAGTTTAGAAGGAGAAGAAATTAACCTGAATGGTGAGAGAACACTTTCTATTTAAAATCCATGGAGCTTCACAGTGCTAAAGTCATAATGGCTGTAGGCAATGAGAGGAAAGACATGGTGAATTAATTTGCCTGGCAAAGAGAGAGGAGCCCTGTGTTGACCCCTCTGTGTTGGCCTATAACTACTTAAATAAAAAACACTGTAAGTCATCTATTTTTATCTTTGTATTTTATGGCCCGTGTTCAGTTAGATTATGACAATACTGTAAGATTTTTTTTCTGAAAGAATAACATAAGCATTGTATATTATTTTTTACACATACACACACACATGCACACACACACACCTCTATAATCACATCACCAGTGGAGCAGAGGGTGATAATAAAAGCTGGTAATCCATTTGTGGCTTACACATCCATATAGAGTTCAGAGGTGACACTAGCTGGAGCTGGAACAGAGAACAGATTGATACTTTTACCAAATTGCAGAGGGTGTCTTTACTATATATTGATTGTGTTTCTCTGTCAACTGTAATATTTAGGCTTTGATTTGTAATAGAATCTAAAATACTTTAAAACACCAAAAAAGGTGTTTGTACCTTACAATATAAAAAAATATTTAATTCCACCCTAGAAGCAACATTCACCTTCCAAAGTAACTTAAGATGTAAATTGACACATTGAATTCATAAATGATTAGTTGAACGACACTCAGAAAGACAAACTGAATGCACATACATCTTAACTTTAAATGCACATGCAGCGCTAACAGAAGTTCCACTGTTGTTGCCGTGAATCAGACCCGAGCATTGTTTGTATGGTTCTTTTTCCTTTAATCAGGGAGAATCCCCTCTGCACGACGCTGTAATGCTTGCAGACGTGCAATATTACAGCTAAGGGAGCCTTCTGGCAGATTAGAGAGGTGGAGGTTGAGAGAGCAGGCCCTAGTCATTCCTACAATAAAGAAGAGTCACACCAGAGACAGAAACAATAACTGCACTTCCTCTACAATGGTGCCCCAATGCACCCAAATGCAGAAAAATGACAGGAGGTGACGTTCCCCGCTGCATTACTTTTGAGTTACGGAGGTGATTTGCAATTCAAAGAGTCTGAGGAGTGCTGACCACAACACTAACGCCTCCACAGGCCCACTGAGGCAAATAAGACCAGGAGCAATTTGCACCCCGTTTTGCTAGGAAACACACTTTTAGGCCAAGTCATGTAAAATAAAAATATGATAAATACCAAAACTAATGAGGCCAAATTTTGTTTTCTGAACTAAAAATAGAGGCGAGTGTTAGGAGTTGACTTTATGTCAAGGCTACCTTTCCTCGGAGCAACTTCGATAGGGTTGGCCTTGACAATGTTGCAAAGTAGCTTACATCTTTCACTTGTAAATTAATGTTTTGCATATCTGCTTAACTGGTGAAATCACCAGTAAAGTCTTACTTGTGAAAATTGTTCGGACAGTGTTCGGATTTGCTTTTTTTTTTAAGCAAGTACAATTCAAGAAAGTGAACGTGTGATTAAGCATTTCTGTGTAAGAATAAAGACATGCTAAAATATTTCAATTATGACAGCCACAACCTGAAATATTCTTACCTGAACTATTAATCATTGTGTGTGTGACTTCTGTGCTGCCATATGGAGTAACACCATGTGAAGAGCCCCAAACTTGCTGATCCACTGTAACTGGGCCCAATTAATCCTGCCAACTGCAACATGCACATCAGGTCTGTAGTGTGCTTCTGCTCCAGCCCGAGATAAATACAAGTACAGGATTTCTCCCAGTGGTCTGTCCAGTTAGAAACAGAAGAACTCGAAGCAACTGTGATTAATGATGGCAACTTAAACACCTCGAAATGATTTAGAATGATTGGGGAAGTGTGTGTGTGTGTGTGTGTGTGTGTGTGTGTGTGTGTGTGTGTGTGTCAAGGAGCACTCTGGTGGCCAAACCGTTTCAATTCTGGCTGTGGTCAGTTGCTGCATATCATACGTCGTCTCTCCCCCCTTATCTTCGTCGTATCTTATAAAAAGGGGGCAACATCCATGTAACCTAAAGGAGACACAATGCTAATCCTACACAGCATGCAACTTTTATTGGTCAGCACTTATCAGGTGAAAGCAAAGGGAACCCTAATTGAATTGAACTAAATTCAAATGCCAATATCTGTACAATTTGTTCTTGGTTATCGAAATGTAACCATTACTGATCGGGTGTATCCAGCCAGACGTTGATTCCTTGGAATTTTAATGGACAAAGTGAATTTAACTTGTACTGGTTGTACTATTGTACTGATGTGTACATTTTCTGTTGTGACTGCCGATACAACCTGATTGATAGATTGATTGACCTTTGCAATGTGAGAAGGAAAAAGCCACTTTCTCATGCAAAAGAATCAATCAGTACTACAGGGAGAATCTATGGCTACTAACAATTATTGCTTGGCTCAAGGTGAAGAACCTTATTTTTGTGAATGAAGGCTTAGTCTACACTGGGTGAAGTATAATTACACCAGAGATGATAGCACAGAGTTGCTCTGACCAGGACTAGATAACTATAACGATAGAACATTCCTCCGTTTTTTACACTTTTTTTTTTTAGGAGGAGGAGATCACAGAAAAAAAATGCTTTCCAACATGGACAATCCATCCAACTCTCATAAGAAACTGCAGAGACTGGCTAACAGTAGAGGGGGGACGCAATGGGGGGCACTTCAGGCATGTGGTCAGGAGATTGGAGAGTGATGAAGCAGAGAAGCTCAGGTGGGGGCCTTAAGGCCGGGGACCAAAGGAACCGGGTCCCGAAGGAACCAGGGCCGAAAGAACCGCAGACCTCAGGCGTACAGCCTGAGCACTAGGGTGGAAGACTGGAGACTGGACACCAGCTCTAACTTACCTATTTTTTACTTCCTTATCAGTGGATTTTTGTTTTAGTTTTTTACTGCATTTGAGTAAAGATTTGCTTTTTGTAGGGTTGACCCCTGAAAGTCAAAGATTCAAAGTCATCAGTCGGGTCCCCAAGTCAACTGAAATTGTTTAAGTTGAGCATTTGTTGTTGTTATCGTTCTTTTTGTTTGGGTATTTTTGTCAGTGTACTGCAGAGTGAGCGCTCCTCACTTTCACTCAAATCAAATATTCATATTGAACAGCCAAATCTGATTCAACTGGAAAAAATTCTTAGTCAGGAACAGCCATATTTTTTTGTTTCATAGGATTTCATAGTATGATAGAGGATATTAATGAAATAAGTGAATAGCTCACAGGCAGTTACCATTTTCTTGAGAAGAGTCACCTGCCTCTTCCAATATAAAACCAATGACCTTGTCCAACAGGTGCACAATCACAAGACAAATCTACACAACCTTGAGTATCGTGTCAAGGACATTCTCCCACTTTCAGTTGAAATCATGTTTGTGGACATACAGTACAGATTCAGTGTGGGATGATGATGAGGGTCATTGTACGGTTCTATGCCAGATGGTAATTATTCACAAATGCTCTGAAACTGATCCTGCTGAGCCAACTTTGGCAGTTGCTGTAGCTTGTTTTACTTCCAGTAAGTGTCTGAAATTGTTATATTCAGTTATTCCTAGCTGTGTTTATATGTAAGCAATAATGCCTCCACTGTCAATACTGCAAGCATTGTGAGGTTTTCGACCAGGAGCAAAATGTGCTTGCACCCCCATGAAATCATCATCATTTGATCTAAAGTGGCCTTAAAACAGAGGTTGTAATCTACTGTAGAATCAGATCCCTGTGATGGCAAAAACACGTTTGAGCAGTTTTGACATGTTTTGTATTTTGGATAAATTCTTGAACTAGTTATCGGTGGAACATTTTTGTACCAATTATGAAAAAGCCTGTTGTGTTATTTTGTTTTTAAGTGTTTGTGTGTGTGTGTGTGGTGGGAAGAGTGTGAATGCTGGTGTATTTTTCAAGCTCATAAAAGGAGTAAATAGAGTGGATGCAAAGAAAAGATAAGGAAACATGTTTTGAGGGTGAAAAAGGCTTCTTGAAAGGGCTTTACCGCTTAAATCAAGCAAGTGAACCATAGAGCGGTAGATAATTATCACAACATCTATGGCATTCGGCAACTCCGCGTTTCATTAAAGTCCAGCACATATTTTGCTTAAAGTCACTTTGATTGTGTTTGACTTGAGCAATAACCAAGCCTGTTGGACCAGAATCTCTGTGTTTGCCTATAACTCAAACCAACACAGCACAGCCTCAATGCAGCATCTGGCTTTCACATTACATTTAAGGCTGAGTTTGGAGGAGCCTCTGAAATGTGTTGGAATTGAATTAGAACATGCACGCTGCCTAGGCAAACTGGACACATTCCAAGAGTGCATTTCACACACCATAAACGCTACAGAAATCTTCAAACATATAACCTAAAAGGGCACAGCCAAGCCTTTTAAATTCATCGGGCAGCATAGATTTAAAAATCTCCAAAAAATAACAAGCTGTTTTGCATTTGAAAGAAAGGAGGAGGCACCAAATTCCTCAGAATTTATGGTTTTTGAAATCTAAAGTTTTTTCTTTCCTCTTTCTTTATTACATCTCAATATTTCACACTGACTTCAGAATACCTGGTTTTGTGAGCGACGTAACAATGTAGATGCAAGGGAATACATGCACATATATTGCTACCTCACTCTCAAATCCAGGTCACAGTGTAGTAGGGCTTTGACTCCGAACTTCGTTATTTGAATATAATTCGAATATTAAATTTTTTAATAATATTCAAACAAATATTAGGCAGCCCTTAATATTCAAACCTGTTATGGGCATTATTTTTTATAAATGTGTTTGCTTGAACGTTGTTTTCAATTCAGATTCCAAGGCTTTTTCATGCCTGGTGAAGTTGTGAATCGCGAGCTCATTAGCAAGGCTATTATTGGTCATCTGGGCTCCTGTAGGTGACGTTAGCGTCCTGGTTAGTGCCTTTAGCAAAACAATGGCCGCGCCAACGCCGACAACAGCCCCTGAGGAGGAGGTCGAAATTTACACGCCAGACAATTTTAAAAGCAACGTGTGGCGCTACTTTGGGTTCCCAAAGATACCGGGGAAAATAACCGGTAAGGATAAAGTAATATGTAAAATATGTAGGACCAAACTCGCATACCACACGGCAACCAGCAACTTGAGAGCCCACCTGTAAACACTACATCCCGGCAAGCTGGATGAGGTGGAGGGGGAGGGATCGGGGCCGAGGCAGGCCAGAATCGACACCATGCTATCACCTTCACGAGGTCTTCCCTATGCCCGTCAAAATAGAGCAACAGATTTGCGACACGGTTCGTTTGCGAAGATATGAGGCCAATTAACGTGATATATTTCTTTTGTCCACGAGCTAGGGCCAAGATTCAAGATCCACTGCTTCAGGACCTAAAACATGTACAACTTAAGTTTGATACTATAGGTCTTACTGAAGGCATTTAATGTTCAAAATATTATTAATAAATATTCAAATATATTTGAATATTAATATTAACAAACAAACGAACATCGAAAATGTTTTTTTGGCAAAAGTCAAAGTCCTACGGTGTAGGTGCATGTATTTTCATGTAAGTGCACAGGAATATATTACTGTAAATAATGACTTCAATGATTAAAATCAATCATTGTATTGCATATTTGCAGCTTGATTGTGCTAAATGCAATTAAATGAATTGAAGCAAGGAGGAGAAAGAAAACAAGATGAGTATCACAGCTTCCACAATATCACTGTAGGTGCCTATGAACCACAAAGGGAAGGTATTTCTCAAGCAATGTTCTCAATAGAGGACCAAGACTGCTTAGAAATCCCTTTAGCTCATACCTAACGCAATATTTTACTAGTTATAAAAATGAGGTTCACATATGGTGCAGTCTCTGCCAAAAACCCTAAAAACAAACTTGTTACTAAGCCTCAAAATCTATGTCAAATAACCACCATCTGTACCAGAGCCGATTAAACCCAATGTTTCTTTAGCAGCTTAAGCAAAACTATTGCACGATTTGGAAACAGATATGATTATACAACATAATACAAAAACAAATCTAGTTAAAGCTAACAGGAGGAACAGAGACCCCATTCAGAGTCTCAACCTTTTCTTATTATTCTTCTCCAAATCGAACCTTGGCCGCCAATAAACTACATAAATACCTCTAATAGGATTATGGCAAGTGAAAATATGTTGGCGCGAAAAAGGATAAAGACATGAGGGAGAGCGAGTGAGAGATAAGTGGGGTATCTTTACTACTTTCACACTCAAAAGAAAGCATGAGTAGAGGGTCACGGATTGTGAAGGACTACACGTTTCCTTGACTGTGGATCGGGACTAATTCCTCCTGGCCCATGGCCGAGTGCTGGGTTGTGACTTCAAACAGCAGTGAGTTTATTTAATGGGTTTCTGTAACATTCCTCGAGTCTCAGCTGAAGCCCAACAATAAGATGTCTGGTGACCAAATGACCTTTGTCCTCCATTTTCAATTTCAGTACCCATATAAATGTTCAATAAACGTTGAATCTGGGTGTTCCATTTGCATAAACACCAAATTATTTAAAGATTATGTTTAACTGCCAATTTGTGCTTCAACTGTTGATAATGTTGCCATTTACCATTAGCACTGGTCTCACACTGGTTTAACCATATTTGCCTTGGACTGAAACCTGCTTCTTCCCACAAGGTTATAAGGCTCACCGGAGGGATCTAGATCTGCTGACATCCACAAATACAAGGCAGCAGTCATATTTACACAAACTGGCACAAAGAACGAGGAAGCCTCATACAACAGTGAGCTGTGCAGAAGAGCGAGTGTATATAAAAAGATAGAAAGGACAACCACAAGTCTATCACTTTGCATTAGAGAAGAAATTACTCCAGTACATGCATATATACACACATCCACCCAGACCTTCCCACTAATGAACTATTGCTCCGTGTTAAACGCTCCCGTGACTCCTCTGGACCACCTACTGAGAAGGAAAATCAGGTCATGCACCTGGAAATAGTTAGAGCCACAAACACGAACAAACGGTGTGTGATTAAGGTTGGCTATTACTCAAGACTTTGGCCTACAACACAACCAGACAGAGGTGGCGATAGGGAGCATTGTGTGCCGAGAGAGGAGGGATGGAATACACGCACATTATCAGGAGGAAGGAATTAGTAATACAAACAAAGAGCCAACTCCAACAAAAACCTGCAAACTTACCACAAACACACATATAATCGTATGTTACTAACATAAAATCAGGTGTGAGCAAACACACCCAGTCCCACACCCAAACAATATTTATGTTCTGCAGTAGCCCATAGTGGTATGCACTTATGGGTTCACCTGTGTTCACCAACAATCCAGGGGGCATGTCCATAGACTTTCTTTCTCCTTTTCTTCTAACCAAGATATAAAGTAGGTGTTTGCAAGGCATCTCCATTACAGTACATCTACTTTTATCTGTAACTTTAAGCTTTTCCAGTGAGGAGAAATGTTCGCTCCTCTGCTGGTCAGGGTAGGATGGTGACTAATTCTGACCAATACTGAATGTTTCAGGCCGACACTGGTTACAGTATTTAGGATTGTTTGTTTGTTTCTTACAAAAACGCAACTCAAGCTCAACTATAGTTGTTAAAAGAAAGTTGTGATAGACAATAAAAATAAATGGGCAACAATTTTTACAACGGCACTCAGAGACCTCCGCCAAGGCTGAGCAGTTTTGCCCTTTCGCACGATGTTGAAAGGGCAAAACTTGGAGTAATCCTGCTACAAACAAACAAACAAGTGAACAGACAAACCGAACCAATCACATAACGTCTGTGGCAGAGGTAATAATCAATCAATTGTTTAGTTATTCTAGTCCAGCAACAACTGTGTTGGTTTTTGCTTTTCTCCATTTTGTCATTTTCAATTGAAATTTGGTTAGATAAAACAAGGAACACAAAGATATTTGTAGGAAAATTATTTATAAGACAATTTATAGGCTAAATGATTGATCAATTAATGAATCGGGAAAATAATCATTAGCTGCAGCTCTAGATATTTTAGAGCTGAAAAATAAAAATAAAGTAACAGTATTATAAGTAATACAGTGCAATACAGTAACTTTACAGTTGTTATTTCTAAACAGCAACCTATGTAAATCATAAAACAATTGTGAAAACAAAAAAATGTGAATAAAATAAAAAATAAAGATCAAATACACAAAACAAATCTGTGATCATCCAATATTGGACATACAATTTGCTTCCTTCAATATGAACTGAGTTGCCCCATCTCCACAACAGATGAAGACTAAAATAAGCACCAGGCCTCTACCTGAACTGGCTGGTGGCTGTGAACCCAGAATGTGTCCGTCAAGATGAAAATAAATTCTTACATGTGTGAAACAGCTGCTCTATAGATTTCCACCAGTAATGATCAGTAACAGAACAAGTTAGCAAGACATAACACTCCTCCTGCCACTCGCACAAAAAATCCTATTATTGATATTCAAGCTCTTAGTTGTTGTTTGCAGTGCAGATCATGTCCTGCAGGACTTATTTTATCAGAGTGTAGTGGGAAGGAAGTGCTCCCTTTCAGCTTTTTGGACAGCAGACAAACATTCCCCCAGTTGTTTGTATTGTAAATCACATTATGCTCCACAACGCCTTCCAACAAACCTGCCGTCTACCAACACCTCCTACTGTGACACATTAATTATAACTTCCTGTATACAGCCTATCCCAAGCCATGAATACGTAATGCCCCAAAATGAGTCATATTCACATAGCAGACGCCCAGCAGTGAATAAATACAACCTATCCATCACACACTGCCCGGTGAAAAATTAATGAAAACCTACAGAGGCAGGCAGGAGACCGGGCCTAGCCAAGGGGAAGAGTGGAAATTATTACACTTTATGTTTAAAAAAGTGAAATTTACAGCCATCACAATGTCCCAATTATGCCATCCATGCTGTACACGGCCTGAACACCTGCAAAGGGACAGGCTAAATGAAAATCACAGCCGAGAGCAAGCAGGTGTTCCTTTAAATTCTGACTTCATATCATGTCAGTCCAAACAAGGTGCCAACATGAAGGACAACTTAAATGTTCTCACTCGTGAAAGCCTCCTCTGTCTTTCCTAAGAATGGTGAAAAATGCAGCGGAAACTAACAGGTCATTCATCTCTGTTGTCCCAGTGGGTGGTGTTGGCTACCGGTTGACTAATGGTCCTGTTGAAAGGCTTCACATGTCTGAGTAATGACAAGCTATAAAAGCTAAGCTGACTATAAAGTCAACTAATCTGAAATCTGTTTAGTGGTCCATTGATAGTGAGAATCAAAAGTACTTAAAGTAAACAAATCGGGACTAAACATAAGTTAGCGGTTGCTGCCATTCGTAAATTGTTTTTATGCGACTGGGGAAAGGAATGTTACTGGTCTTTCCATCTGTTCCCTAACATTTCAGGACAGAAAGTTAAGTAAAATTAATAAATGAAGTCACAAATTGCCAAAGTAAAACAGAAGAATGAATGACAAACAGACGCAAGGAAGAAAGTAAAGTAAAAAATCATGAACTGTCCTGAATTCTAAACATCTACTGCCCATCTCTTGCCCCCCCTCCTGTTATTGCTCCTTCTGCTCCTCGTGTCTGTTAAGTCAGCATGACATTTTATGATGCCTGGATATTAAAAAGCAGTTTCTATTATGTGTGAGAGGGAAGTGGAAACAGCCATACTCATGCTAAGTAATTAGGGGAAGCAGGCGAGGGGATATTTATGAATGCAGGGGAAGGCTAGTGGGAGACCAGGGGAATTGGTGTGTAATGTCCTGCTGTCAGTAACGGTTTTCTCTTTAACTCTATACAGAACACGGTTTAGAGTGCAAATTATTTTGAATCTCATTTTTGACCCATGATTCCTCTGAATCATCTGGTTCATTTGTCCTTTGCGACGCATCAAACTGAACAATGCCAAATGCAGCAAAGATGGAGGTAGCACTAAAGAATTTTTAGTAAATAGGCCCATGGCAGGGTAGATTTGATTACACTAGATGAGATGAACAAAGACGGGTATAACAGTTAAACAGTCTGCTTAGAGTTGTCAAGAGGGCCTTTATTTCAGTTAAAGGGTAATTTTGGATTACAAAAGATTTTAGAACATTTTCCCAACTGACCATCTTGGATCTGCGTCATACTTAATATGCACCCATAGGCTGACCACTTTAGATGTTAACAGCTAATAATGTCGAGCAAGGCACAAACCTTTTGTATAGCCTCCAAATATCACAAAGCAATTAGGTTCAACATTTCAAATTAGATACAATGACATTATTTCCAAAAAGTATGAAGCAAAACTATGATTGTGAGTCAGAAGGACTCAAAATGGAATATAATTCCTTATGCAAAAGTGTGACATTGTTTTTATACTGTGAATTCCTGCATCTAAGACAAAATAACAAACACCAGCTTCAGTATGTTAGAGTCAGAACTGTGAAGGTCACTTGAAGTTCCTCTCACCGTCACCTAAATTTGGAGAATTATGTTAGCAATATCAGTCAAACTCGCCTCTGTATTATTTTAGGAATATTGCCAGTTATAGTCTCTTACTAGGAGAAAGTCAGCAAAAATTGTGATACATTATGCAGAAAAAGCAGCTGGTCTCCTAATAAAACCTGTACTGTTTTTATTCTGGCGATCTGCAGTACAGTGTACACAGCCTGACATCTTGAGGCTGTACTGTGCTGGCTGCTGCCATCAGGACAAAAGATCCCCTCTTCAGGCCCCTCAGCTCTGGAGTCCTGCCCTGCCCAAGAAAGTCAAGCTTGCAAGATCAATATCTTCTTTAAACACTTATAACAACACTATAATACATATATTTTTGTAAAAATGTTGTTTTTTTTCTGATTTCATTTCAACCATTGAGTTATTTTGGTCAGCATTCTAGTAATTTTAGTCTTGCACTTAATTTTCTAATGTGGCGTTTATCTTCTGCTGTTTCATATGGCTTGTTGAATTCCTGCAAATTGATTTTTCCATAGCATTCATATTTCCACTGCTGGCAATTCTACTTTTTCTACCCACCCATTTCATTTTTGATACCTGATCTTGGATTTATTCGCACATAGTAGGTTTTGATGATATAAAGCTTATGACCAAAACACAACTATATTAAAAGATTTCTACATGTAATTTCCTCTTTATTCAAATTCTCCTTTTGATTTTTCTAACAGATTGCATGGCGCCAGTGGCAACATTTTCACAGCTCCCCTCAGTTATACAAAAAAAAAACAACACCCTGTGTTCTTCTCTTTTGATGTGGTCAGCATATCCGTTTCTGATACTCACTGGAGAACTTTGATCAGATTACTGACCACAAACCGTGAAAAAGTATTTTTCATAGAAACCAAAGTTATAATAAGTTCACTTAACCTGACTTGAAAGCTTATATACTCTGTTTAACAGCTACATAGGAAAGGGGTTCCTTTGAATGGAGCGTCTAAAGGAAATAACTGTTGATCAATGTTTAGTTTTTCAGTTTTGCTCAGTGGAACAACTACCACGCGCGCACGCACGCACGCACACAGGCACACACACACGTGTATGAATTGCATTCGTTACCTTGTAAGATCAGGGTTGCGGCTTTTGGCCCTGTGCAGCTGTACTGTACCTTTTTCTGTTCAAAAACATTAAACAATATTTCCAGGCAGCCCCTCCAGGCCCCCAGCTCAATAACAATTTGAGGCTGTGAGAGGAGTGAGTGGAGGTGGTTCAGACACCTCAGGGCCTGAGGGGCTGCTCTGGGCCCTCCCTGGAACCACAAACCAGCACAGGTCGCACTCAAGTTTGTTGCTTTTCGTTTTTCTTCACAGCTCAGGGACAAAATGAAGCCTTAACCTTGTAATCTACCCAACGTGTCCCATGGTAGCACTTCTGGATTTAGAGCTGGGAAATTACACTTCGGACCTGAGAGATGAGGAAGGAGAGGTGTGAATTTGAGCAACGCCAATGAAAGATAGCAGTTTAGATCACAGAACTGCAAGACTGGGGTCAATCTTTCCATTTTCATTACGTTACTTTCAATTATGATATTTCTTACAGCATCAATAATCAAAGCAGGCAGTGACATATTGAAATAAAGATAATACCATCTGTGTTTATTTCTATAACATTTTATCTTTGATGGTTCCGTTTGAGAGGCAGGGAGGGATATAATGTGACACGAGTCTCTCTGCCACCTGTCACTGTGTGGCTTTAGGGGAAACAGTTTGTCCTTCCTTCTCCCCCAAGCTGGCTAAGTCCGTCCAGCCCACTCTGTCTGATGCACAATCAGCCCTCTGTTCGTGACTCGGGGTGGGTCCTTCCACCCACATTACTGTGAAAATAACCAAATCTCAAACACACTCTGACTCTGGCATACCCATGTGTAAATAGACACACACACACACTCCCTGAGACCCACTTCTAAACCCATCGCCCACCATGCTGCTATGGGGAACCTAACCCCGTTCCTGCCACTTACCATTATAATCCTGCCTGTCTGCCTCATTGAAAACACGTGTATACATGTATATACACACTTGTGTGCTTAACACAAAGACGCATATAAATCTGGGTCTACCAAGATATTCCTAACTTTGGGTGTGACTTTCTATGGAGAATTGAAAACCTTATTAAACATCGACAGGATGCACTATTCCTGCTATTTCATGTCCTTACTGCCAGCCTTGATCTTGGCCCACCACTCACGCATATTTAAATAAGCAACCAAACTAACCATGCCACAGACTGAATATTTACAGACTGTATCAATCTAGTAACAATACTCTAGAGCTGCCACACTTAATGCAATACCGCGGTTACACCATCACGTCACGCCCACCGCAGAGTCAGACTACCGTGTCACCACAAAAAAAGCATCAGAGGAGCGATGTGTACCCAGCGTGCATGTTGCATATACTATAGCCTATATGCATTATATACTGTATATTTCTATCATTTGGCCTTTGTGCACCACCACAATAGATTTGAAAGGAAGCAGTCAAGATGTGAATGAAGTGTACACTTTGGGTTTAATTCAAAGGGTTTGATAAAAATATTGCATCAACCTTTTTCAGTCATTTTTACACATCGTTCCTCCATTTTCAGAGGCTCAAAAGTGATTGGACAACTGACTGACAGGCAGTGTCATGGCTAGGTGTGGCCTATTCCCTTGTTATTCCACGACAAATTTAGCAGCTAAAACGTCTGGAGTTGATTCCAACTGTTGAACTTGCCTTTGGTAGCTGTTCAGAAGTGGAACTCTTAATGAGGTCATCATTAGGCTGAGAAAACTAAATAAGTCCACCAGAGAGATAGCAAACACATTAGGAGTGGCCAACCATGAAAGTGGATGACTGCAGAAATCTTTCCTTGGTGAAGAGTAACCGCTTCCACAACATCCAGCCAAGTCGAGAACACTGTTGAATAAGGAAGGTGTATCATTGTGAAAGTCCACATTCAAGACACGTGCAAACCACTGGTAACACTCAAGAACAGCAAGGCCAGGTAAGAAAGTTAAAAAGCCTGCCCAGTTGTTGAATGAGTTTCTTTGGACAGATGAAACCAAGATCAACCTCTACCAGAATGATGGGAAGAGAAAAGTATGGAGAAGGGAAGAAAACAGCTCCTGATCTGAAGCATACCACATCATCTGTCAAACATGGTGGAGGCAGTGTTATGGTATGGGCGTGTATGGCTGCCAGTGGAATTTATTGATGTATTTATTTAGCAGCAGGATTAATTGTGTGACAGGGCTTTACTTTCTGCTCAGATTCAGACAAATTCTCCATAACTGACAGGATGACACTTCACAGTGCAGATGAACCCAAAACAAACTGTGAAAGCAACCAAAGATCGTGTCAAGGCAAAGAAATAGGGTATGTGGCCAAGACAATTACCTGACCTCAACCCAATAGAGCATGCGTTTCAGTTAGTGAGGACAAAACTGATGGCAGAAACAACAACAAACAACAGCAAGTGTGTGTGTGGAATGGAAAACACTACGAAAAGGTCTGTAGAGCCCCACAGTTTGTCTACAGGACAGAAAGGGACTTCACTGTCCTCTCGGGTAGTTACATGATTCATAGTGCCACTTGCCAACAACTTAACACTGCAGCCACAGTATATGGCAACAGGGACAAATCACCTTGTGTGGAAATCTTCCAGTACTTCCTTTGTATGTGATGACACAGGGGGATCCTCCTAATGTATAATGATGAAAATGTTCTGCCACTGTGACGAGGCAAAGTCTTTGCTTCAGTGTAAGAGACCCATGAGCCAACATATGGTTCAGTGTATTGCAGCCGACATTGACGTATTGCGAGTGGAGTTGGAGTGGGGCTCACATCAAGAGGAAGCTGGTCCAAACCACTTACTCTATATATCATCAGAGACAGAGAGCTCTCCCTCAGCCTGTGTGCGCTCCTGAAGTGGGCCCATTCAGTCAGAAATGAAAACAAAGAGCGCGCACTGCATCACTGGAGGACGAGTGCGTTTATGTGTGTGGTATGAAACTCACACACAGAAGCGTAAGGGTGGGCTAGTACTTCTTACTTAGACCACACACATACACACAATAATAATCATCCACATATACATAAGTCTACATGCACGGATACATCCACACACATACACACTTAACCACCCCAAAAAAAAACACAAAATAACAACTACAGGCCAAGTAACACAGGCGTCCACTGTTGCCGTATCCCCTTCCAGACACAGAGAGAGCAAACGAACCTCAATATTATTCACGGCTGGGTGCACTATTTAAACGCTCTCAGAAGTGATGTCTCTTTGACAAGCTGTGGTAAGTGATATAATAATCACACAACAGCCGCACGTTTGCCAGATCACTTGCACATACTGCCCCACCAGCTCACTGGCCTTAGAAGAGACGGAGACAAATAAACAGACCAACCCCCCCCCCCCCCCCCCCCCCCCCCCCATTACAACCACCAATCTCCAGCTGAGGAGTCCATCCCACATGCCTCACTCACAACAGTGGTATCGTCGCTGCCAGAGGCAGGAGTGGAGTTTATACAGCCTCCAACCAAGGCCATCCATCTCTTATGAGAGCACACTGAAGGGCTTTGTGTTGCTGCAGGATTTTAGACAGAGACAGACAGACTCACAGACTGGATAAGCTCTCCCTGGCAAACACACAAACAACACGCACGCACGCACACACGCACGCACGGAGTACCCCGATTGATCATTTCTGCCACTAATGCATCAGACACCCCATAACTCACAGTTACGCTACAACCATGAAAGGCAGTGATACACTGGCTTAATTTTGAGACAATAAAGTAGATTGGCAATTTTGGAAAAGGAAAAAAAAATACTTTTTTTCATTATACTTTTGTTCCTTACAGGCCATTTTATCGACACCAATTTTGTCCCAACTGACATCACCCATACCTGGTGAAAGCAATATCTATGATCATCTCCAAAACTCAGATATCTTGTTGCCCTTGCAGAGTAAAAGAAAACACATTTCCACGACATTGGACATTGAACATACATGAACCACAGTCACAGGTGCCACAGTGCATATCTTTCACAAAACTGTTTTATTATCTCAACTCCATTGACCTGGAGTTGAGAGCTTGTTTTTGTTTCTACAGTAGGGGGCACTGTCATGAGAAAACTCAACTTCCCACAACAGACAAACTGAGGCTGCGGTCAAAAAAAACCAATAAGGTCAAGGAAATAACAGAAAATATGTAAGGAGTTGAGAAAAGAAAACTGCGGTGTGAGGAAAATGCCACTGCATTGCTTGTTGTTGCAAGTTCGCGGCCTGGTAAGTGCAGTAAAATCATCAACAACAAAAAGACAAGCATTCACCAGAATCGCTAACTGCCCCTTTAAATTCCATTGAAAAAATTCAGCATTTCTTACCAAAACTCATATATCCATGAGAACTTACAAATAGTGAATACATTGACTTAAATATAGGGAAATCAATTTTTCTTTAATATTTTGAAATCTGAATTCATTACACCCATGTTTGCGACCCGGCAGTCTTCTATCCCGTCTTGTTGGTGTTTCGTCCAAATGTAGCAGATAGGCGAATGACAAAGCGAATCATCAGGAATGTGTATTGCATATCCCGCTTCCACGTGTGTTATTTTGTAATTGCAATTTCATATAGTCATTACTAATTCATTATAAATATCAATAATGAATACTGACTGAATGGGTGTTCAATATACAATATCTGTTTCCTATTTAACTGGTTAATTGTTCCCTTCAATAAATTAGTCAGAACAAAATGCCAAAAATAAAAACATGCAGGGGATCAGATTTGAGAAACACCCGACTAAAATGTTTGCATTAGGTTCATTTGTACTGAATAGATGGAATACATATCGCAATCATCACTGCATGGTCTGTGTTCATTTTCTATATTTATAAAGCAGAGGGGTTGTGTGCCTGTTTATAGACTCAGAGGTTAAAGTGTGTGCATATGAAGGACCAAACAAATAAACACGACTTGGTCCATCACTCTCAATATTGACATATCCACAGATTCCTCAACCACCTTAGCTTGGTCTGTCTTTCTTGCCATCTTTATTTCCCGTCTGGTAATAAGCACCTGAATACATAAGAGATGTTGCTCAAGTCCTTCCTGTTTATATTAATGTTTTATTTAGTGTTTTGTATTACCATAATCAAAGTTCCAATAAAAATAACAAAGTAGAATAAAATATACATATCAAGTGACAGCCTAGTTCCGTAACCTGTTCCGCATGGAATCTTGATGTTATGTTAACAAACAAATTAGCATTTAAATGAGTCCTGCATTTTATCCTTCAAGGTTATGTTGTTATGGATATTAAATTAGAGTGTGTGGATTTGCTTGTGTGTGCATTTGTGTTTGTGTGAGTCTGTAGGTGAGCCGGTGTGCGTCTCTGTACGCCTGTGTGTGGTCCATAAGCTGGCAACCAACAAGTCCCCCAGAGGGGTGTTAGCGCAGGTTTGTTTTGGGTTGGTTTGGGAGAGAGTGGGGTGAAAATGTGCATGTAAGAGTGTGTCTGTGGGTTTTGGTCTGCACATGCTTGAGGGGGAAGCATTCCAGACATTTTATAATTGTGGAAGATTTAATATCCATTTCTACTAATGGAAAAAAAACCTTGTTGAAAAGTTCTTATAAGCAAGAAAGACAAAAATATCTCCTTTTTTCAGGAAGACAGTCTGTAGAAAACACTCACGTGGGATGGTTTGACCATGCTGGGTTCGAGAGCAACAGTCACAATGAGAATCAGTGGTCTGTTATTGCAGAGGTGGAACACGGTTTAAACCACAAACGGCACATAGACACATTGCTCCCACCAGAGGACTCAACTGACAGTTTGTCTAGATTCCAAAACAGAGACTCCAAACTCAGTCTGTTGCTCTGTAATCTATATCTGCGCCTCACGGGTCTTCATAAAAATTCCTCAACTAGAGTCATCTGAAAGAATATTAGAATATTATATTAATAGAGACAATCAGCGGCATGCAACTGAACAAGACAACCCGCCCACCTACGTTTTATCTACAGGAAGAAATACAACACGTGGAAGCAGAGGCATCAGGTCGCACTAACCCTGCACACATCGAAATCTGCAGATGATAATGTGGTGAGTCCACACTACATCTCTAAGGCAAACTAATCTCCCCTTTAATATAGTTGATTCAGGAACTTGCTCCAAAAAAAATGTTTTTAATCTACCCCTCGCCAGCTCAGCGGACATAATAAAATGTGGATTAACTTCTGATCTTATAGCAGAGCATATCCTTCTGTCTGCAACAGTAAATATGTATGCTAATACAGTAGCTCATAAAGTCTTTAAAACACCTTCCCCGTGATATTACAGGCAGAAAACCTCACAAATCTAAACACAGCCCATATGCTCAAACACATCAACACACAGTGATGACTTTGCCTGAAGCGATTTACATTCATAAGCATCATGTACAGGATAAAGTACAGGACAGTATAAGTTTTATATCTGTTTTTGCTTCAACTTTTTCAGTCATAGTCTTTTACTCTTTAAAGTAACGTCCAGTTAAAATTAGTTTGGAATTGCTGTCGTTTTGCAGATTTGTAGGAGAATAATATGTTCACACGTTTTTCTCTATTGAGATTAACCAGAGCCCATACTTACACAGATCTACTATGATATTCCTTAATTTTTGTAGTACATATACACAAACTGATGTTCTAGTTTTAAAGAAATTGAGCTGTCTTATGAGAAAATGAATACATATTCATTATCACTTTCACAGGTGTAACAATTCTGAAAGGGTGACTGAAACCGCTATACAAACATAACTGTTGGCTAACCCAGCTGCCACCACTGCAAGTCCAGTGAGTTGAGCTCTCATTACTTTACTCATGAGAAGTTTTATTCATTTATTTATTTCATAATCTGCAACTAAGAGCAGCGTCTCTGTAGTTGACTTGTGACCGGTGTTGACACGTTTTGTGCAGGTGCTGTACATGTGAGTGACAGCAGCACCTACCTTCCATGTACATACTCAAGAGGGACAGAGAGAGATCTTCTCTGGATTGGGAATGACGAAATGCATCATAGATTAATGTCTTAATCAAAAATGTTGCCAGATGAAAGAGATAACAGGAAATCAAAAGTCTTAATTTCTCAGTATCAACAACAGAACCAATAGCTTCAGATCTCATTGATACTCCAGTCTTTCTTAATTTAGCCCCAGGGGTCAGGAATCATCCCAGCTTTACATTCTGTAGATATAACTCATTACAACTGCATGTGTCACTATGTTGGTATTGTGTGACGTTGCTTGTTTTGATGTTATTGGTCCTTCTTTGTGAGGCACTTTGATTTAAAGGTGCTATATAAAGTAAGTGTTGTTATACTGCGTCATTTTCAAGATAACTATTTAAAGAGTAGTCAATAATGTAATGTATACAAGGGTTGAGCAAACAGTCTTGCCCACGCTTTTGTTTTAAGAAAACAATATTAAATATCTTTTCAAGTCCTTAGTGAAAAGATGGACCACCATCAGCCAGTCTGTGGTCTATGCACGCCTCTTTAATCCATAGGCGGGGTGGAGTGATTTGATACCATGCATGGAGCTCCAATGATTAAGTCCATGTGAGCATGGTCACAGTTGGGCCCACTCCCGACTATTAATCCATCTGAAACTGGATCTAGACGTCAGATCACCACTTGTACATTCCAAGACACACTGATCAATCACAGGGAATGTCAACCTGGAAGCACTCAGACCCCCAAGCAAACCATTTCCTGAAGCCCTACCTCCACCCATTGCCCATGCCAGACATTTATTTTTTTTGCCATTGCTATCCCGTGCCATTTGGGCCATTACAAAAACTAGTTTGGGAATTTATGGAGCCTGGTTTCAAGCATAGGGTCTGAAGTTGACTGTCTGATATGTTTTTGTGGGTTTGTGACAGGAAATAAAGATTAACAATCAGAGTGGAATTCTTTAAAGACATGCCAATGGTAGGTGGGTTGTTGTTATTTCAAATTCCACCTCCACCCCAGAAACACATCCTGTAAGTCCACATCCACTGTGCATATCAGAGCAGGAGCACTGGGTTTTGATCCTTCCATCTGAAAAAAATCTTATACTAACACTAATGGAAATGCATCAATGCCGAACACAAAAACATGGCATAACCATGAAATGACAGCAAACTATCTGATGTGCTCAACCTCATGAAATATAAAAAAAAATTAAATTCTTGGAAGTTCAAGAGAGGTCAGAGGTCACACACACACACACACACACACACACACACACACACACACACACACACACACACACACACACACACACACACACACACACACACACACACACACACACACACACACACACACACACACACACACACACACACACACACACACACACACACACACACACACACACACACACACACACACACACACACACACACACACACACGGGACAAGGGACTTGAAAGACCTGTTTCAGGTGTTTGAACTCATCATTACCAACTCCAGCCTGGGGATCTGCTCAACCTGACAGCCTTGTTGATAGATTGAAATTGTACGGTCGCAATTGATTGACTGCACCTCACTCAATGTAATATGCATTTGTTGGAGGTTACAGGTAAAGGGAAAGGCAATAATGACTTCCCTTCTTGTCCTTTGGCAAATGACCCTGTGCACACTCTGACGGACACTTTACCATATTGAAGGGGAAAAGGATACTTTTGTGGATATTCTGCTTACCAGGCAGAAGGAGGTTCTGGTTTCCCTTTTAATCAAATTTCAATTATTCCAATGCAGAATAGGAAACACACTCGTTTTGTAGCGGGCTCTCTGTGTTCTTTAAAACCAGTATTTTCCTCCAGCAGCTCCAGGTAATTAATCATCCATACATGTTTTAAAACATCAGCGACTCTCCTCGCTTCGTTCTCTCAGTCAGTACTTTGTCTCTGTTGTCCCAGTGTGAGTGATTACCACCAAACTAAATATATTACATATTCCAAAGTGTGGAAAATACACATATGGCACGGTCTTTGAAACAGCGTTTTATTTGAAGCATAAGCGGAAAAGAAAAAGGGAGGCTGAACAGAGTGTGACTTCCAATGTACAGGTGCAGCTAACGAAGTTGTAAAAAGGGAAGGGGAAATGCACGGTAGCAGGTCAACATTTTTTCTTTTTTTTCATATTTTAAACAAGCCACGATTGAGAGAAAAAATATTTTAATGTCAAAGCTGTGCGTATTAGGCATCATATTGCTGGCTGGCAAATAAGGATTTTCTTGGTATGGTATTTATTCCAACCAACTTCAAAACAAATCTTGAATCATTGTTAAACAGGAGCCATTGTGTCTCTACTTCACAGATGCTTGCCCCACTCACAGGCTCTAGACACTTTTTGCCCACCCACTGCTTTGGACCAGAAAAACTAAAATTTATGTCCTTTTGATGCCAATCATGATTGAATAGGAATCCATCTTAATTTCGCCATTAGCCTTACCAGGACACAGACAACAAATTAGACTTAACTATTGTCAAGGACGGCCTTTTTTAGTCTCTGCTGCTGCACTGACCCTGTTGTCCTGGTCTAACGGTTGAAGGTTCTTCACTTTACTGATGTCGCTTCTTCTCCTGGCTCAACCACTCCTCTTTCCATTTGCAGCTGTCCTTAGCCTTGTCCTGATGATGTTGACCTGGAGCATTTTCTCTCTAAATAAATCAAAATTTGAGTGAAGTAGGAGGAAATAGTTCAGGTCTTTGACAAGAACTTTTCTTCCATCTACTTCACCTGCTACTTGCTCCTCCATTTTCTACCATGCATAAAGAGAACTGATGACTGACTGATGGACTTACTACTAATGTATTTACAGTGGACACCTCCATCCTATTCAGTGGGCTGGCACGTGTGAAAAGTTTTTTGATTAATCAAATCATTATTTTTTCGATTAATATAACCATGTTTGGTTGATTAATCCTTTGGTTAACTTACAAATAAATAATAACAATGAATTCCATTCATCTTTCAACCTTTTACTCAAGCATTTTCTCATAAGAATACTTACATATATAAATGTAAAATTCCAAAATAAAATTAACAAAGTGCCCAAGAATTCAAAAAAGGATTTTGGGGCATCATTTACTAAGTCCATAAGTACATTGTAAGAAGGTGGTCATAACATGAGCATAACCCTGAGGGCTCACCAAAGACACACACACGCACGCACAGACATGCAGACATGGCTCCATCTCAGTGAAACTTTGCACACAAGTTCAGGTTTCTAACAATGATGTCGTAATTATTTTTGTTTCATCAAGCAAGCTTGTGGAGCAGAGTTGATCTAAATCAGGCTTCGAAAATCTGCACACGAGTCTGAGATGTTTCCTGGGTTATCTGATAAAGACAGAGGACAAAATGAGAGACAGATCGGTTTCACCTCCATCTGCTTCTCCTCCTCCTCCCTTTACTTCCCATCTCTTGGCTCAGCCATTCTGAGATACAGGACCTACACCCAGGCCTATCTTAGTGTACAACCGGATCATGCCAGGCCAATTTCCTTCTGAAAATAGAGGGCCGCAAAAAGACTTCCATTTGCTCACGTCATCATTTCCAGAGCATCGGACAGATTACTCTCTAAAAATACATTTGAAATATGGCTTCTGTTCTGCAACCTCCTTTATTCCGTCTCCGTTTGGGTTTTTTGTTTGCTGTTTTCTTTATGTGCTCCATAGAATGCATTCTATAGAGTATACACAATACAGTGTAAAATGTTTGTTGACTTCATGATTAAGTCTACTAGTGTTTTCACGGTGGTCCTTGGTACATAATATACTTACATAAACATATTATATAGGTGTGTCCTGGTTGCACATTATTGTTTTAAGCCTCTGCCTCTTGCTCCGTTTTACTGGTCTCAGAGGACAGTGGGCATTGAGTACTAATTGGTTCCAGAGCGAACCATAACATGGACTCCACCAACGACTGTCCGCCTTCATCACCACAGGACCGTAACGAGTGTTTTGCAAACAACACAGCGAGTGTGATAAGAGGCCAGGTGGGTAATTGATGTGGTTACTAAGTGGCTAATTTGCATTCTTCACGCATACTAAAGTAGGCAGAGGGAGAGATAAGGGGTAAATTGGAGAGAGTTTGGGGGGAATTACGGTCATGAATGACAACATGAACTTAAAATTGAGTATAAAGGGCCCAAAATTCTTAGGTAAGACTCATTAATAAGGCGCTTAAGGACTTTATATTGGCCAAGAACGGAGTGTTAGGGTTGGGCAATATGCCAAATATGTTATTGCCATAACTACTTCTGTCAAAAAAAAACAACACATATCATAATATAAATCAAGTTAGTGTTTCTATTGAGCTTCAAGATGTACTAAAGCCAAAAGTTCCTATTGTAGGTTATATGAAATTTTATAGGTAGGTTGTCGATGCTTAATGTTGAAGCAGCACTCGTTTTCCAGGCATCTTTCAACCAGCCCTGCTTTAGGAAACTGTTTCACTGCCCACTCTGGTTAAAGGTCCAGCCTGTTTCATCTTTGAGCACACCAACATCACTGATAGGTGTGGTCAGATATATGACGTGTTGCACTGTAACCACACCCAACAGTGAGGTCACGGTGTGCTGACAAATCCTGTACAGCAGGAAGAGAGATGTTCAAACCACTGGAGATCAGCAAAAACGGGATTTACCAGGGGTATTAGTTTACTTTTTATGATCAGGTGCCATTTTATTTTTTTTCGTAAAACAACATTTAGTTCTGTACATAAGCTGATTGTGCCATGTGAATACATGTACCTACCTACAATATATAACAGTTTTTCCATTTTCATATTGTGGAGTCCATTGTTTACATTTCATCAGTTCTGATTTCTAAGTAATGATTCCAGTTATCTCTTCTTTAACAGGATGACAAATCTTTAGTCTTTGGTGATTCCTTTTTGCTCAGGAGGTAACTTAAGGAGAAAAAAACTCAAAAACCGTAAAGTAATATTTTGAAGCTGTAAGGAAAAAGCTGGAGTGATTCTTTTCCATGTAAGGACATGTGGCAGCTGTGCTATTATACAATGCCTTTCTGTCTGATGTAGGGAAGGATAAGCTGCTCTGACAGTGAAATAATGCACGATGACTGGTGACATTTGGGTTACTTGAGGGGTAAACAGATATGATAATGGCATGACAGAGAGACTTCTTTGTACTGCTGTTATTGCACATTGTATTTGAGCTAATTGACCAAAAATATAGAGTATCAGGTGCTGTGGGAGTATCCTCTAAACCTAATTTACAGATGCTATTACTATTATCTCCCAAAGCTCAGTATAAACTGTGAGCAAGAACAACTCTCCTAGGAATCTTGAAGCCTCTTTCCTGACAAGCGATGGGGGACCAAATTAATGGACTCTCCAAAACACTGATTCAAAAGGCATTTAGAAGTATGACTGAAAGCTCTATGATCCCAAAAGTAGTGTATTGATTAGAGCCGGGTTGATTTCTGGTTTTACCGTTTCGGTGTAGCATCTTAAACCGGTTTGATATTAAACAAGTAAGCATTTGTCATTTACTCAAACCAGACATTTGTCATTATGAAAGGTTCTGGCAAATTAAAAGTAGCCTACATCAGCAACCTGTGCCAACAGTTTCATTCCGCTTGATTGTATTGCATTATTTATAAGCAATTTGACATGTGATTAATATGAGATTATGTTTGTTTATAAACGGACTAATGGAGCCACTAGTGTCTGAGCTGAGGCTAGCAACATGAAGTAAGCAAATTTTAGCAGAAGGGGGGAAGATGTGCACGTTGCACGAGATGATTGTTTACTAGAAAGTTCCTGTGTTTTTTATGGGTGGGGACAGTCTGAAAGAAAACTAAATCACCAACATGGCATCATTTTGGATTTGAAGGCGACAAAGTTGAAGGTTAGTTTTGGGGGAAAAAAGTGCAAAACGTAGTAGTAAGATTAAGTTTAACGATCTGCTTCTGGCCAAGTTCTTATTTAACCAAAGACTGCTTAACATTTTGTGGCATCCGAATCCATCCTCATCTCTCTTTCCCTGAGGAGAGGAGGGCTCCAATTGTGACTATTTGCAGACTGTACTACATCCATAGGTATGCAACTGATATGTCTTTTTATATGTGCACTCCGTTCAACCTGTTCCCTGGCATGGTTCCGAGCTGCCTTGCTAATGCTTGCTCTCACTCAGGAGCACATCTGCTGCTTTAATGCTCCACCAGAGTTTATGGACGTCTCAGCACAGGCCAGAGCTGCACCTGCAGACTCATCCAAACAAAAGGAACAGTACTTGTATTGTAAAAGGAACTCATGACGTAAATATCTCTTCCTTCTTATCCCTAAATTCACATTCATTTTGCTTGCAAAACTCAACCATGTGTGTTAAAGTCATGTTCAAGGTTAGCTACAGACAGTGGAATGGAACTGCGGGGGTTAGGAATAAGGCAATCAGATAGAGGATAAGAGATAGCAGGAGAAAATATGAGAAAATATTAGGCAAATGTGAAGCACAAAAAAAATGAGGTGAAAAAATAAAAGGAGACAAAGGAAACAATGTCTCGCAGTCAGTTCCTCTCCGAGTATAAATAATTACTGAGGCCACCTGCGCCAGATGCTGACTAGGATCATTAGGCATGTGGCTAAAAGAGAGGTGCTTACCCAGAGTGGAGAGTGGTGTACGAAGCCCACCTGCCCAGGGATAAGAATCTCTCTGGGACACTTAGACTGAAAGGATAGAGCACTGAGCCTCTCTTAAACAGATGAACCTAAATAAAACCAAAGCTATTTATCAGTGTAGCAGCCACTCGACTTGTCACTCTTCTTCATGCCTCCTCTAAGTTAAACCATTCATCCACAGCAGCGCTATCAGGCCACACAAAGCAAATCAGATGCATGAATCAGGACAAACAGTATGGCTGAAGTAAGCCAAACATTACTTCTCCAGCTGGCCGAGAGGACAAATTAATATATAGAGTTGGGCACCACTTGAGTTGCCATTTGACTTTCATTGCACTTTGGATGATGTTGAACCAAACAAACTTTAAAAGCTATGCCTGTTTGTTAAGGTTTATAAAGGGCATTCCCATTTGGGTGGTACATTTGGGTCACTAAAAGTATCACCAAACACTTCCGAATGGCGGAAGCGATCACACCATTATCCAATATTGCCTCCTACAAAAGTCTCCAGGTTTTTCAAATGGACCAAGGACCAATACAGTTTTTGGTTTGAAATAATCACTGGTGTTTGACTTGCCCCTCCATGTCCATCTCTATGCCTCCGCCTTGCAATATTGAGGCGATTTCTACACTCCATTCGTTATGTGAGGAGCCAAAAGCTTAATCCTTGTCAGAGCTGAAAGAGTGATTCCTGCTGCTGTTGTGCATCACTGGCGATGTTCCCCTGTGGCAGATTTCCCAACACACATGCACACAAAGTGGGAGACAAATTGTTTTTACCAGACTTGCTCACTCCAGGGGGCAATCTGTCCATTACACCGGGGTTAGTCACAGGCATAAAAGGGACTGCACTCCACTACAGTCAGTACAGTTTCTCTCCCTTTCCAAAGTGTTTTTTTTAAAACAAGTAATAATGCAAGATATGTTAAAGTAAATGAATGATTGTGGTGTGTACTATAATTACCTCCCTTCTTTACCATTTACACTGTATCTTACTGAAAAGAGGATTTGGGGAAAACTTAGAAAGCAGCATAATGGGACATTGTGACAGAGAAAATTGTCTCATTGTGATGCATTGGACAGACCTCTCAGGCCAGAGTTCTGGTAATTTTCGTCCCACATGTGTATTGTTTAATCAGCATTGTTATCATTACCGTTCTTCCTCCTCCACACCAAAGTGCTGAAGCAGGTAAATGACACCAGGGAACTTCATGATACTCAAGTGCATCTGTCAATTATGCTAGTAGACTGAATCCAAAACCCATAAACCACTCACTAACCTTTAATGATCAGCTTAACTAAAATAATGCCCTTAAAAATAGATGTACCTTGACATCTCTGGTCTACTGTACGTGTTTGTTTTTTGAGGCATCATATAATGAGCTGTAATCCTGGAGATTGTTACGTTTCCTTGTTTTTGTACAGCTGTTATCGGTGGTAGGCAGACCATTCAGTGCGATAGCCTTGTCTAATAGAACCATAACGCAGGGTTGAATGGCTCTATCTGCGACTGGGAGAGTCGGCCCTCTCAGCAGCGCCTCAGGCCATCGCCTCAGGGCCATTTCGGAAATTCTCAAGTGTTTAGTAATTTCACTTATAAATGGCTTGTTGTGATTACTGAGCCATAGCAGAATGTCTTTTTAGTAGTTAGCTGGCTGTTTGACAGCTCAGATCATCAGATTTGTTCATCCTTAAAATGACTCCTGCTTACAATTGGAAAATAGACTTATCTTGTAATTTATGCAATCTTGTCACTACTGCTGTAGGAACTAGAGATCATATAGGTAGTCAAGATCAGGGTCAGAGACAGAAAAAACTCCCAAATATAAAGCAATGTTGCATTCACAGTGCATTTCAAAAACAAACAGTCCAGATAAACATGGGAAATGGGTCCTTTATTTCATTTTATTTTATTCCTGTGCACTGGACTCTGAGGAGTGCTGGCATCGATTGCTGATTTAATAAAAGCCTCTGTTCCTCTCCCCCATTCCTCACTCCTCCTCCAGGTCACTCTGCTTAAAATGCCTCCGTTAATCAGATTTCTGTTAAAAAGCCGTAAATAGAATCAGAGCTCTGGTGCCAAAACACACTCTTCTTTACTCTAGTCTTCATTCAGTCTCTCCTTTTTGTACAATTTTCCCAACTGGTGTCATGAATTCGAAGGGTTTCCCTTCTGAGGTACAAGTCATCAAACAAACCCTCATATTCACAGTCAAACATCTTTCAAATAGGAAATAACACAACAGACACTTAACCTCCTATAATACCACACAATATTGGTAACAGTCAAAGACTGTTTATAGAAATGGACGCAGCCACTGGGTCTGTTCTACAATAGTTTGAAGATTGACACTAAGTATTGTATGGATTAATGTATTACTCAGTAAAACTTTAATATAAAACCTAAATATTGAGTCCATGATAACAATTTCTCTACATGAGAATGAGCAGCATCAAATGTACATGAAACATTTATCCTGAAAACATTCATAAACAGTATAATAACAGTTATTCATTGCAAAGCACATGATAACTTTAAGCAGAGGGTTTTGAATTATGTGGTGCAAATTCATTTCAGTTTCATGCCAAGTTTATTATAGTTTACATATGGAGGCAGTCGTCAAAGAAAATCTTTCTGAAGAAGAGGTCTGCCTTTACTCTGAATTTAACAAAAAAAAAAAAAGAAGAATGTCCTGTGAACACCTGCATATGGAATAAGTTAAAAATGTAATCCTCAGATTTGACGCACAATTTGTGTTGGGCCGATGCAAAGCGGAGGCATTACTGTGAAACGAAATTGCAAACTGAGAAAGTAAAAAAACAGCCTGCTATATTGTCCCAAATAATATCACCGTTGATTCTGTGTCCTGGGAGTCATGATGGTGGGTGCTGGGGACATCACAATGATGGTGAACTCCTTGGGTTGAACATTTTAAACATTGTTGAGGGGACCATGAATTTAAAAAAACAACAACAATGCCACTTTATTGCTTGTTGTTATGCTTACGAGCAGGAAAAGCAGCTCAATCTACCACTTGATCCCTGAGGGTCTTGTTTAAGTCAGTGAGTGATTGTCAACGTTTATGTCTCTTTTAAGTTGCCCATTCCTGAAATGTCTGGTAGTTACCACACCAGCTGATGGCCCTTACAGGCAAGTAAGCACTTTATATACAACCCTGCATTAAAAAAAATACCTGTGGAGCAAATCCTAAATAAATTGTCAAGAGTATGAACACAAAGTTTTAAAGTACTGAAGTAGAAGTCGACCAAGGGTGAATTTTTAAAGGCCAATATAAAAACCACAGAAGAGATACCGTAATTTTCGGACTATAAACCGCGCCTTTTTCCCCCATTTTTCGACCCTGCGCCTTATATAACGGTGCGGCTAATCTATGGATTTTTACAGCTAACGGCCACTAGGGGACCTCCTAAATCTAACAGGTTACAGTCCACCAACTTCAACTCTACGGGCTCTATGACCGGTCCGCGGTCCACGGTTAAAGCAGCGAAAAGCAACTTTCGCTCAAGTTTTGATAGTGGATCCTGATGGCGTGGAGGAGTGTCAAAACATCCACGATCACCAACGGGTTCCGAAAGGCTGGACTGCTGCGTGATGAAGAGGAGGACGCCGCCACAGGCTCAACTGAGGCCCTTCAGAGGCTGTTCGATTCCGACAGTGACGAAGAGGATTTAGTTGGTTTTGAGAGCGACAACGAAGGAGAGAGGAGAGTGGCTGACGAAGCCACCCTGAGCATCTTCGTTTCCGACACTGAAGATGAGGACTTTGGTGATTTTAGTACGTTATGCAAATATGCATCTTGTTTGTTGAAATGTTAATAGATGGGAGCTTCCTCAAGCAGCCATCTCTTTACCGACAATCCCCTCTGTGCACGAACTCTTACATATGGTAATTAACCATTAAAACACCTGCGTCTTATAGTCCAGTGCAGCTTATTGATGTAAAAATCATTAAATTTAGCTGCTGCGGCTTAAACTCCGGTGCACCTTATAGTGCGGAAAATACGGTAATCAACACAGGCGGACATGCAGCAGGCTCTTTCTTTGACCATGTAGGTTTCTTGTCCAGATGTTTTTGAGTAGGTATTCAACAGGCGGATTCTTTGCGGGTTGGTGGCAGAAATAGTTGATGACTAAGAAAATTCTGAAAGGCACTTGCAATGTTGTTCTCTGCCGCACTTCCCTTTTTTGATGACATTTAGCTCTTTTGTTCCTTTTTAGTTTTGATTGTGCAAAATTGTCCGTCAGTGAATACAATGTATATCCAAAGTCTCACTTCAGAGAATTTGAGCTGAACTTTCACCACTTCCTCCAGGTCCACCCTTGCCTTACCATAAAATATACCATAGCGACCATAAGAGTATTGTTCATTTACCATATCACTCATGCATGTTTACTTACAGTATCAAGTATGAGTGTGTTGGGAAAATCACATGATTTTTTATCAGCAATTGATTTGTTGAGTGAGAATTGTGTATCCATGTTTTTTGAGCGTATGAATGTATTATTGTTGCACGTTCATTTAAATCTATGTTTTCATTATGTTTTTCATGTTGGTTCCTTATGCAATTTTCCACAAAAAAAACAATTTTTGGTATGAAAAATCACGATTAGTTATTTTATGAAGACTAAAGGACCCTTTAAGATGAGACTTTACTTTTCATTCCAGCAGATAAGCAGCACTTATACTGCTCCAAGGGTTAATCATCACATTGTTCCTGATGAATAGACAGACAAAATGATTATGCACCCTACAAAAACTCTTAATTAGCACAGTCTCTTCTCAATCAAGTATCTAAATTACATTTGTACAGTTCAGTGATTACTGACCAAAAGAAAGATTCTTGAGCTGTAATGAATACACCGGTCCATAAATGGTCCCATCGAATGGGTGACCACTCACTGAATGAATCATGTCCTAATAATTAAATTGTATGGCATACGAAGAGTGTTAACTTTAGTGGATGCACATCGAGCGGTTCTGACTTTTCAATAGGCTTTTAAAGAAATTAAGTGATGGACTTGGACAATAATTTCTCTTTTCTGGGTCATTGATTGTTCTCTACTCTTTTTTTTGGCTCCTTCAGACCCATTTTGCTTCAGGCTTAAGATTTACACACAGGGACTCTTGTCTTATGACTTTATCCTCAGACAAGTCAAGGCAGTAAAGAGATTCACGAGGCTGAGCTGTTACTCTGGAAATGTTGTGGTGAAAATATGTACCTGGAATTTAATCTCTTGGTTTCTTACTTTGTTTCCGTAACATGTTAGTAACTCAATCACTGTAATTGTTCAAGAGCAGACAGCTGCAGTAAATTAGAAAAGGTATTTCTGCGTTTCTTGCTGGCAGTGGGTGGGGGGTGATGGTCCATTGCCAAGAGCTTCAGCCACCATTGCATTTAAAAGACGAGATTATATGCCTTTTTTCTTCAGGCAGACTGGACACGACAGTGACGAGACTGTCCATCCAGGCTGGTTAGCATGCTAGCTTCTGTAGAAGAGAAAATTACTCAAATAGGAGCAAAACCAGAGTTAACATTTTCATGGCTTCCCCACTGGAGATAGCACTTAGCAAAAAAAGGAATGACGTTTGAAACTCCAATTGCAACGTTTCTTCTCGATTAGTAAGAAAACAGCTGTTAATGGTAACGCTGGCTATGTTGTAATAGGAAAACTTACAAATTACCCCCAGCGCACACAGATACAAGAATCCTGCTAATGTCTGTGCTTAACCTAAAAAGTGGTTGTTCCAGAGAGACAAACACTAGCACCACACAAAAATTAATAATCTCTAAATATAAGCGGTTGTTATGGTACCCGAAATTTAATTATTTAAGGCAGTCAAAAAAAAGTCCTGATAAATTTGAAGCAAAAAGAACATTTGTTTAACACACTGCAACTGTCATAACAGGAAAATTAGTCACATTACAGAAAGATTTTTCTTTTTATTATGTGTTCATTTTTCTTTTCTTTTTTGTCCTCAGAGAACTAACAATTTGCTGCAATCTGTTAGCATCCAGCTATTAATCAAGTGGTTACTGAACAGCCTACAGGATTGCTGTGATTTAGGGGCCATAATAGCATCTTCGCTCTCCGTTTTAGATCCTGAATTCCATTTGTTTCAGTTTTATTAAGCCACCTGTCACCATTTCATCATATTAGGCCAAAAATCAAAGTTAATTAGCACCAATCTTCTCTCCTTTTTGCACCTAGTTCCTCTTCCTTCCCCCTGCTATGCCTTGAATACTGTTTCTATGAACATTTTAGTTATCTAGAAAAGGTTTTTTCTGATATATCAAGTTTCTTCCTGATCAATAAATAGAACTGTAGGCTAGTGCCATTTATCACCTCCAAAACAGCCTGCCCGTCTTTCCTGATGAGTGATAGATCTCCCATTCAGTCTGTAATCTAAAATTACTCATAAAGACTGATTAGAGCCAAATCAGAACCTTCCTCTTCTGAATCCTGTACATATCATCAAAAAAGGCTTCCTGGAGTCAAGCAGCCATATGATAGACGAGCTTTTCTAAGCACAAGGCCGGGGTACAGTGCGAGCCATGAAGCTTATTTTATAGGGTTCATGATAGATGTTGTTTAGAGGGATTTAAGCGGCCCTTATGCTGGTGTCAGCATCTGACCCCTCCACAGTGATAAAGCTATCAGAAAGAGAGAGTAGAACCACAAGTGAAATATGGAGGGAGGGACACGTGTGCCAGATAAACTCCTGCATACTGGGCATCCGCCCAGCTCCAGGAGGGGAAAGCCTTAGCTCTTATCTGCATAAAACTATATTGTAAATGAAAACTGTATTGTTTTTACACTCTGTGTGTGTGTGTGTGTGTGTGTGTGTGTGTGTGTGTGTGTGTGTGTGTGTGTGTGTGTGTGTGTGTGTGTGTGTGTGTGTGTGTGTGTGTGTGTGTGTGTGTGTGTGTGTGGGACACATTTTACTAAACTTGTTGGGACTATTACTTGAGGGGTTTCTCCAGATGATTAACTTTACATTAACCAACAGCCGATTGGTCTGTAAAGGTAAAGGTCAACAAAAAAGTGGTCCAAAAACATTTTTTTTCAAGATATCTACACAAATGATAAGAGACAATCTGCAGCTTATAGTGATCAGATAATTATTCCCCATGATATGATGTCAGATTAGAAGTGAGAAATATTTAGATAAATTTTACCGGGTTGTGCCTCAAAAAATATTTCAGCAGTGGCATCAAAATATTTAATTTGCCTCTGTGAGCTGCGTCTAAAACCACTGCTGCTGCAAATGCTGACTGTGTTGTTAAGAAGGCCAAGTTAGCAAAGAAACAACAATAACTACTGTCTTGGTTTTTTGTTTTTTTTTTAAACGCTGTCAAGCGCCTATCCTTTTCACCTCACACTGGATCTTTTCCTTGTGCGTCTCATTCTGCAGCCCCTCCTTCAATTCTTTCAGTTTGAAAAACCTTCACTCTGGGAAACAAGATTGCCATCCCACACAATCCTGCCAATGCAACTCATGCCAATGCAACTCATCATAACAAACTCAAATGTTTACTACCCTCACGACACAGGCTCTGTAGTCACATTGCAATAAGCTCTGTCACTTTAAATGAGTGCGGAAATGCATTAATTCCAGCAAGTGAACTCAACTTTATTAATTCATAATTAATCTCACAATGAAAGAATAATGACGAATAATTGAAATAGAAAAAAATTAACTGAAAATGTACTGAATTCCAACTAGAAGACAAAGAAAAGAGAACAAGCAGTGGATTCAGAATTGTACTGCTGATAAGGAAAAGTGCTGGCACAAAAAATGTTCTTGATCACAGATGTTACTCTGTTAGGAAGGTATTACAAACCCAATGAGACATTAACCCGACCTCCCCTCTCTCCTCCAAGCCCTATAATACAGACACTGCCCCAAAAGAGTAGTTGGTGTTGTCATGTGAAATTGTGACCTATTGGTTGTAATCAGGAAATGCGACAGGCCAACCCCCCCCTCTAAGAGCAGGTCACCTTTACTCCCCCGCCCTCCCAGTGCTCTGATCTGTTCAGCCTTCATGAGGCCCATGTTTTATTCCCCATTTCTGTCCACTTACATTGGCCCTGTCATTTTTCACCCTGATGACTGATTACAATCTTCTCTTACAGCTCCTTGTCTCCTCTGACTTTATAACATTATTACATGTCTTTATCACCGCCATCAATACTCCTGGCCCCATGGTGAGCTGCCGCTTCAACACCCAGTCCAGAACAGGCACAAACACCATAAACAGGCACAAACACCCACAAATCTTCAACACACACTACATTACAGCATATAGACTAGTGTTGGCTGTACAGAGACCTGGAGCAATAGAAGTTTAACTAAGTTAAGGTACTGTGAATTCAGCATTATCAGCACTTCATTTATAAAGCCTCAGTAACCTCTCTTGACCCATCTGTTCAACTTGAGATCATATTTTTGCCCATGTGGCTAAACTACAGTGTGACAACAGAGGTTCAGTTGTTTGAATTACCAAGAATGTACAAAATGTGTACATTCATAAGAATAAACCTTAAAAATAACAATTTCATTTTGTTATATTTCTAACATGCAGGAGTGCAGAGCTTTCAATACCTGCCAGCTGCAGGCCAAACACCCAACTACTCATTTAAGTTCTGACAGTTATTTTATTATATCAATCTTTTATGCTAATAATAACAGCTTTGATTAACAAGTTTTCATTTTACAACCGCAAGCCTCCACAACAATGATGATAGAGAAATGTGCCTGTGTGTCTGTATCAGTCCCGCCCCGAGGATCTATAAAGATGTGTCCATGCACTAAACTAAGAGGTTGTGTCCTGCCGAGTGGAGACCGCAGGGTCATCTTCAGTGTTTGACAAATATAAGCAGTAAGTGATGACAAACACGATTAAGAGCTGCATTGATTGCACAGATAGGAAATGACTTCCAACTACTTGAAGAAAATACTGGTAGCGGCAACTGGACATTATGCAGTAAATATTTAAAAATCCACTGAAAAAGCCACATTTTCCATATAAGCCACAAGGAATTAATACATGAATTATCATCATTTACATTGCGTTTTTCATAGCAGAGCCCAAACACACACTAAAACAGGAAATGTTGTCAAAGTAACAGGCCTAACGGGTCATTTGAGGGAAATAGCTTTACCACAGCCTCACACTGTAATTTTACAATTTAAAATGTACTGGAACACTTTAGTAGTTTTTGCCATTGGCCAAATATGCAAACTAATGTCAGATCTGTCAAATCATACTTGGAGAATACAATCTGAAGTAAGATGGAACACCAGCAGTAACATATATATGATTTAGTATATACTTTTTTCCACATAATCCCAAGTTTACATTGTTGTTTATCCTGTCATTGGCTAATTTTTCTGTGAGAAAAAGTAAAAGGTCATTATGAAATCATACCCGTTTACTGGCCATAGGTGAGGAGTTTATCAATAAAGAAGGAAAAGGAGAGGAAACGTGCCAGACAAAAAGAAGCTAATAGAAATCAACACACTATATAATAGTTATGATGCAACTGTGAAGGTATCAATAAATAAATGCATAAATAAGGTCTAATTATTCTTAATCACAAATTCTGATCAGTCGGAATAGGTTTTAAATATTAATATCCATTACAGACTGTAAGATAAAATGCAAAAGAAGCCTAATTCTTCTTTACAATAATTCATACAAATATTCATATATTATAATCTAGAAGGGAAACATGAAATATGCAATGATTAAGATCAGTATATGATGAAATAGTGGCATGGGAGACATGTTATTGCCAGTTTTCCAAAAAAGTCCTGTGAGATTTTTGATTTACATATACCATGTACATTCCTGCTATCACAGGAACACAGTTAAGGTACATACAATTAAAATGGCTGTCCAATGAAACCCAGCAAAGGGTTTATTTTAGGATTCCATAAGAAAATATTTTTTTTCTAGTTTCCTGGAATGTCATTTCAACCCGTGTCAGTTCAGCAGTAGCATATTTTAGACTGTGCATTAACTTCCTCAATGTTATGTTTGTAATGGGAAGGAATGGGAAATTACAACATGTCATCGAGCAGTCAAGTAAATGCGTTGATTCATAAACATTATCAAATGGAAAATGAAAAATTAGAAACAATAATCTACATTTTACAGAGTTCCCTCAAATTTAACTGAAAATACAAGTGTGTGTGTGTGTATATACTGTATATCCAGCGCATGTACATAGTGTCTGTTACTTGAGTGAATGCCTGCCCCAGGGAGGGTGCAAGGGTGTGTCCAAGTGCGTGCAATCTGTGGATTTGGGAACACACAAGCTTGAACACAGTAATTTCATTCAAATGGGGAATTTTAACATGAGAGAGGTCTAATCTTAGTCTGGCAACAGGCTGTCTCAGTGTCAGAGGAGCAATGCACTGGTGGCAATTACTATTGACATCATGCTAATTGTAGCTGAATAATTAATCCTTACCGTTACGGAGTACAGGGCCCTGGAAAGGTGAACTATACAAGCTGAACTCGCGGTAAAATGGTGACTAATTGGAATTAGGATCATTTTGTTCATTGGAAAATTATAATATTTTCCATTTCCTGTAATATTCTTGTTTAAGGTGACACAGTGGCCCTAATTTAACTCAAGACCACAGCATACCAATTAACAACAATTACAGAATAAATTTAAATATCTGCACACTGATCTCCAAGCCAAATATGTAAACATAATTACTAGATATGCAAAACTGAGTCAACCTCATGAAAACAATATACTATACATCTGTGCATATGATTAAGCTCAGTGAAATGCGATGAAATGCACAGCACCAGTCTGCCCTCTACTGGACACTTCCAAGTTCTCTTCCCTCTTCCAAGGATGCAGAGCAATGTGTTATCAGACACATTTTAAGTTATTGTGTTGAATTTAGTGGGTTTGAACGGAGAAAAAACACCTATAATAACACCTTAATTGAAAAAAGCAGAAGAATGTTTGTGAAACTGATTTGCACCGTTCCAAATACACTGTGATGACGACACACTGTCAGGTTGCTCTGACTTATGGGGAGTACTGAGAAAGACTAGTCTGTATCAGAAAGTTGACTTGGGTAATAATTACTTCACACTTCACTGTAGCTTCTAGCTAGGATACATTTCTGAAGTTATCACAGGCATTTTTATTTTGCTCAAATTTAGAATAAAATTTAATTGTTGAAAGAATTGACTCACCAATCAAAAACAAAAGAATACGAAATCATGCATATTGTATATTTCCATGGACCTCTATACAGAACACGGGGAAAATTATTCTGCAAGAGACTGTGACTTGACCATTGAACTTATAATTACAACTGTGTCCATTTTAGTGAACAGAGGAACCCGAGAACAAAGGAATACCCCCTTCTTGTAATTTCTGTGACTCACCAAATTAATTAAAATGTACTACTGTAATTTTAAACCTTTTGGATACTTTGTGTACGTGTAACAGTAACAGCTTTTTAAAATGAACTGAAAAAAGTCTGAGTGGTAAATATACACATGATTTTTCTGTTCGGTTTGGTTAAATATTCAGTTCATTTTCTCTGCTTAGTTGTTTTTTTTCCCCAGAGGCACGCTGAAAATTTAGATGATAGCATATATGGTTTAATGTGGCATGAGATGACATGACACCTCTGATCATTTACCAGCATAAAGCAGAAAAGAATGTGCTGAAAGTGGCAGGAAGAGGTGATATGTGACACAATTCTGATAATCTATTAATGGTCCATCATTATTTCCCTAAACTAATCCAACATGACAAACCCTCGTGAAGTTTCGTTTTATTAGTGGAAAGTTGACCATTTCCCGATACGTCACAATTGTAATTACAAGGAAAACCTTGCAAGTAAATGACAAGTTCAAACAATTGTCCCTTTCCACATTGAAGAAACAAGAGTAAGATTTAAAATTTGGAGAATTACCAGACCATTTTGCAAACAACACATCTGGGAGGCTCATGGCCTCAGTGTGTAGTAAGACAATGTTGCCATCTAGCGAGTAACACAGCAAAATCCTGTCTGACCCAATAGATCCTGTTGTGAAAGGACCATTCCCCCTCGTCTTAACCACCTCACCTTTAGTGAAACTTCTTTTTCGACATATGTTCCACTCACTCCATCAATATTACACGGTATTACAGACCCAACAGACGAGAAGTCACACGACTATGCCTACCACATTCCACATTTTTATTTTACCTCAACCATAAGCCAATGTAATCTTAGGCCACCATCTACAGGACAAACTGTGTTATGACAGGGAAACCACAACTTGTGGTGGGGGTCAATATACTGTGATTGTGTTTATGGGCGCTAAAGTGTCTCTTCTTTTCCCTTAATTTGAAGATTTAAATAATGATGCTACACAAAAACATGAATATTTTAAAACTATTATTTTTTAAGGAGATTTGGACATCACTTAAATTCCCATGTTCATCACTTCAATTGATATTGTGCTTATTGGTGCAGGTCCCGAGGCCCTGGACGCAGCACTTTGTCCAGTTTGATCCGGCATTAGTCCAGTTTTGAACATTGTGTGTTAGTGGCGGTGCTTTCTATGCCTGGAGAGGATGTTTGTATAGACCGTGTGCATTTTGTTCTGCATCAGCAGAGATGAGTGAGACTGTGTCTTGCCAGTTGGGATACACACTACAAAATATCTTCATAAATAAATACCAGTATTTCAGTAAGTTATGACCTGCAGCTTTGCAAGACATCCACACATACCAATACACTCCTGCCCATGGCTGTTTAAGGGGTTATTCAAGTTTTAATGCTTCTGACAGCCATTCAATCCATGGCTGTCAAAAGCACATTACTAATCATCTTTCCTTGAGAAAGGTTAATCTTCTGATGCAGATTAATTTATTCTATACACTTTTAAATAAATATATATATTCATTCAATGAGTTATTTGCACATACTTAGAAATGAAGCTCTTTTGGAGATATGTTTGCCTGAATATGTGGGTTCAGCAGAATTTTAAACGTCTGGCAAGAAAATGTGAACGTTTAACTATGATGCACTGCGGCGGCAACACCTTATTCATTCAACAGAAGATATGGGTAAATAAACATACACAATTCAGTAAATGTCTCAGACGCATATATTAAAAAATACCTTAGTTTGCTGTACTCACTATTTCCTCAATACTATAAAAATAAAAAATTGTCCATACTCTCAAAAACAGTCTCCTGAGTGAAATACAACTTTTTTTTTTAATTTGAGGGAAGAATCAGCTTCTCTGATGACAACAGAAAAATATCATCAAGATCTGTGGGCCAACAGTGGCAACCTAAATTCACTGTTTGCAAAAAAAGGACAAATATCAGATGTCCTGTGCAGATGTAAGTATGAAGTAAGTAATATAGAGGTAAAACACAGCAACTTCTTCTGCACACGCCAGTGAATCACTCACAGGGCAGCTGATGGAGGGAGACATCAAAATGCCATTCTCTCCATCCACACGCATCAAACTGTGACGCCTCCATCAACCCTGGTTTGAAGGCCACTCACTTGCAGCTTCAGTCAGTCTCTCACACACACACACACACACACACACAGAGCTTGTGGCCGCGATTCCTTCACCAATCACCATCTCGCAAAGCATTGAGAGTCCAACAACACTCGCACTGCCCAACGACCAACCAGCAATAGCCAGGACCAAAGGCAGCAGTCTTACCTGGAACCAGGTGTGTTTGTCTTCCTCCGTCCACGACATCCTCCAGTCCATCCATCCATCCTCCATCCTCCAGTCCATCCATCCATCCTCCATCCTCCAGTCCATCCATCCCGGCGTCCAGACTTGGAGAAGGAAGCTGGCGTGGTGTTGCTCTCTTGCATCCACAGTGAATCCACCACGAGGGTCTCGAGGGAGACAAACGTTTTTCCCGCGGCTTCGCGGTTTTCCAGCCTCCGAACTCCTCGTGTTTGTTTTTCACCATCCTCCTCGAAGGAGCCGTGGCAGGTGTATTTGTTCGTTAACCGTTCCCCCTTTTTTCCAATATCCGTAGCATTTGTCCACCAGCTTGACCGAAGGTGTCGGAAGTTATTTTTTTCTTCGTCGACGGGCGCTACGTGAAACTTCTGCTTTTTTTTCCGGCGGCAAAAGTACCTGCGAGCAGACTAGATTATGAGAAAAGAGAGGGAAAAAACACGTTCAGTAACAGCGACATAGTGTGGAAATCTGTCGGTGTTGTCACTTCCAGCACTCTTTAAATCATACACGCTTTCTTTCTTGCGTTAGTTCACCGCGGTGCTGACAAGAGTGGCGCCCACGTCGCTGTAATTAGTGTCGCTGTAACACCTGTGCTCTGGACAGGTGAAGACAAAATGGCTGCCACGACAAAGGTCTGCTAGAAAAAAAAACCAAGCAAAATCACACTGATTGGGCAATGTATTTTATACCAGTATGAATTTTTTTAACTAAAATATTCTAATATTTCTCTGCCCCCATCTTAGATAGCAATTTAACACAAGAAAATTACAACTCATCTGAAGTAAATATTTAACTTACACATGAGTGGTGTGGAAACTTGAAGCCTCCACATACGCATACATTTTATTTTCAGACTGGGAGACATATTTTGTCCATAGACAGCATATATAGATGGACGACATATTTACTTTTCCTCCCACTGTACAAAGATGAAAGCCCAAATATCCCATATCCCAGATACAGGTGCCATTTTCCACTGGTGGTGTCATTTGGAACTAGAATTGGTGCAGTAGTGATTTAGGAGTGCAGGAGTTGCAGTATTGAGGTCCCACCAATACACGCTTCACTTTTGGGAGCTATCATGTCCTCTATCTTTTGTATACACTCTGCGGTTGGGAAACTTTTGAAATTAACTAGATTTGCATCTTCATGGCATTTGGATTTTCTACTGTTTTTGGGAAAACGAGGTAGGCTATGGATATTGTGAAAAGTGTCTTTCAACGTAAAATATTTTGTGTCCTAAACATGACTGTAGCAGATACATAAAACATAGAAATATATCAAATAACTTTTTGTATTAACAGCATTTTCAGTCGGATGAACAGAGATCTTCAGACATGGTTTGGTGGTAGCTGAGAGGTTTTGCTACTGCTATATTAATTTCATATATTCGCAATCATAATAAAATAATTAAAATATTAAATTTTCAACCTGAACAGTTATCTATCTCAAAACAGTATAATATTGTCTTGTCAGGCCAGGTCAAATTTTATTTTTAGCCCAACCCTCAACCTTCCCAATGGCTAGACTTAATGCTGAACTTGTCAGAATGATTGACAGAGAGGGCTGAAAATATGTTTTTGATTGGCAGCCAACATAAAACAGTGTAAAGTTATAACATAACTTTTTCTCCTAGATCATTCCAGAGAAAAAACACAGTTGTTGTTTTTTAAACAGGGTAAAGATGGTGTCAGTAAATCCCTCATTGACACATACAACATAGCCAGCATAAAGTAGGGGACTCAGGTGTGTATAAGCTTCCAGTGTTTAAATGATGCAAGTAGACAAACATGGAAGTATGCATCTTCTTTGTCTGGTCGCACTGCCACCGCCCGCATCCTCTTCTCATTTCTCCCAGGTCATGTTTTCTCTGTAGAACTGCAACTCTCCCTCTGTCCACAAGATGTCGCTGGACCTCTGTCCCCATTTCCAGCAGCTCACTTACTATCTTCTATCCTCGATCACCTGTGCTTCCCCACCTACTCGCATACCTCAACCCAGTTCCCTCATCACCCAAGCCTCTGCTTACACAAGCCTTTGTCACCAGCTCCTTGTCAGTCCATCTGTGTATGTTAAGTTTATCTGTGGCATCATCGTCTCGGTGTCTCCTCTCCTGCTTGATAATCCAGCTGTCTAAGCCTTTTCCTTCTTATTGGAAGCAAGTCCACTGTAGCGGCCTGTCTTGTGTGTCTGTGTTTGGGTCCTCCCTCCCTGTTACTGCTTCCAGCAGCAGCAACAGGCTCGTTGAAGAGAAGCCAGGAGCTGCAATTTGTGTGAGGTGTAAAAGTCACAATAAGACGATGTGGTAAGCAAGCTGAGTTCATGTTTCTGAGTCGAAATGTGCAGTGTAATATTTTCACTGTGATTGGCCCAGCATGATTGTAGGTAAGAGATGATGAAACCAATTTCACATGCAAACAGCTAAGCAGACACGCCCTTGAATGACTTTTAGGTAACAGTGAACACAGGGATTTTCATACAGCACCTATTGGTTAGCAACATGGGAGGTAAACCACAGGAGTCCAGATGTCCTCCTCCCCAGCTGTAGTGGCAAGAGAACTTTATGAAGTAGGCATGTGAGTGGAGCAGCTGTAGGAGAGTGACGCATTTCAGAGACAGTAAGGAGGACAGAGCTTGCCATGTGGATTGTTTGAGGCCCAAGGGTGAGGGATCCTGCCAGTGGACTGAGTTATTTAGATGGAGGATGTTAAAACATCCATATTAGCATTTAGATGCACTGGGGATGTTTCTATCTTATGATGTAGAATATGGCAAAGTGACATATGCGAGGATTAACAGTGAAATGTACAAAGAGCAGGTCATTACTGCAAAATTAATCCATTCAGCATAATTTAATTCAAGCAGTCAAGGGATTACTATACAAAAAGAAGTCATTTAATCTCTTTCTTATTGAACATTCACCTGATGGTTTCCCTAACTTTTTAATTACACCCGACAAGGAGATTGTTTTCAAACTGGTGCGCTTGTTAGCAGGATATTTCAATAACTCAACAACTTATTTGAATCCAGTTTGGTGAAAACGTGGGCTATGGGACAACAAAACAGTAATTAGTTTTTCGTGCAGCTGGTGCCACCCTTCAGCTATTTAGTAAACACATCACATTTTGGCTCCCAACAGCTTAACCATGTATCGACAGATTCAACACAACATTTCAACATTTAGTAAGTGTATCTATGTTACACTTCCTATGTTTTTATGCAATTTTAAACAAATTTGAATGGCAGGGACACAGAACTACTCAAAGTAATAACAGCATATTGACATTCTGTGGATGGAACTACAAGTGGTATTAGTGTGTATTTATTGCATTAAAGTCAATGCTATCAGATATTTTCAGATATGGAATAAGTCGAAAATGTCTGCAGGGGTGTGTCTTGCTTCACTGCAAGAGTGAGAAGGTCAGCGCCAATGGGTGTGTCACAAAGTTGTTGGACTGTGCCAAAAACACCAATGTTTATTGCCTGTTTTCCAACTCACAGTGAACACAAGTTTCTTTTATCCATAATCAAGACTATTCTTGAACCTTAACAAGTTTTATTTATCATAGACATTACAAAGGCCCCTTAGCCTTCACTTTATGTAATACGTCTAACCCAAATTATGACCAATCTCCAATTTCCAAGTTGTGTTTCATGCCTATACATATAACAATACTTACTGAAAAATTATGTTGTCCTGCCAATGTGGCTGTCAGATCAGAAAGTGATTTTCTGTTTCACTCGCATGAATAAATAATACACTTTGCCATATCAATTGGACGACTTGTTGTTTGCATCCATGTACATCTTTGTGCATGTCAACATGATATTAACAAAATGGGGACCTGCCGAGAAAAACATTGCTCCACAGTGCTACTAGTGGTGAGGAACTTTGCAGGGTAGATTAAGTGACCATAACTCAGAATTCCTTGTAGGCGAACAGGATACTCCTTTATTTACTTGCTACCTGCTTATCATATGTATTGCAAATAATTAATTGTATTTCAAGCTGCAGCCTGTGTTGAAGTGTGAAGTTAGTTTGACAACTCTACACGATGTCACAGTGCTTGACAGCTGTGGTTTTTAGGCCCATTATTTTTTACAGTGCTAGTTTGAAATACTTGCGGCACCAAAATCTGGCTTCACGACGCAAACAATTAAGCTATCTTTTAGATAATTTAATCTGAAATAATCATTTATCAATAAAGATTTTATTATGAGAAACACACCAGAACATAACATCCGAACTATATTGTTGTAACATGAATGGGCAGTAATTAACAGTTAAAGGCATGAAGTTAATACAACGATGAACATCGGTGATGGCTTCAAAGTTAAACCAAAAGCCAGACACAGCTAATGGGCCTCATTCAGGTCTTGTCCGTTCTTGTTTCAGGTGTGAAAAGTGAATATGTCCATCACACTCACACCTGTCAAAATAGCAACTGGCTCAACGCTAATGACAGAGGAAATGGCATCTCTGTGACTACAGGAAAAGAAACTATTAATTTCCCTTTTTTCTCACAGACTTTAACTGCTACATGTGAAATGCACAGTGCTGCCAAGGTACAGGTGTCAAACAGAAAGATATGGCAAAATGCAGCATTTGGTCTATATTGTAAAATGTGAAATGTCCAACTGTTTTGTGACAAATAGATAGACAGTCTCGTGAACTGAAATCTGTCCTGCTTGTCTGTCGTCCTTCCCAAATATGTACACTACCAGACATTACAAAGGTGCTGTATGTTATATGATGAAATATAACAGTGATTTAAAATTGTCAAATTTCCTGAAACTGGATGATCTGGGTTTTTTGCTAAACATTTTTGAATTTTGTCAATGTTATTATACCAAGGAAAGTCCAAAGTTCCTTTTTCCTCCCATTCAAGAACATTTCCCTGCTCGGCTTAATAAAGCACAAGGGGAAATCTACAATAGTTCTAACAATACAATAGGTCCAACCCTAGCCTAAACCACCACAGATGAATCCTAACCTCCCAACTTTCACTCCACATAGAACCTAAACCTGTGTTAATGTTGACTCTAAAACTAAATCTTTCACACAGCACTTTGAGGACTGGATGAAATGTCCAGTGTTTAAGCAAGAGTGAGCTTTAATACCTAATAATTCCAGCTCCATCATTACTTTTTGTGGCCTGTTATCCCCAGCATAACAGACAGGACTGTTGGGAATGTTAATTTATTCTCTGTATGTCGTCAGGGTCAATAACTCCAATAATTTACTGAGGCCCATTAAAAGTCTTTGAATATGAAAAGAATCCCTTATTATGCTCAAATTTATTCTGTTCAAATCCTCCTTACGAAACCAAACATTATTGATATTAATATTAACAGAGGGCAAAATAAGGGAGTATTTTACACCTCTGCTCTTTTATCAGCATGGCCTGTTGGTTGTATCTCTTTCTATTAAAACAACACAGTGAGATATTTTTACTTTGTAGTGTACACACACACACACACACAGAGAGAGAGAGAGAGAGGCCTGGAGAACAGTTGCACATCACATTCACTGAGCTCAGTATCAGAAATGTAAAACAGCCAGTACTAGTACATGGTGCTACTACACAGACCTGGATGTCAGAATACCTTGATATATTGTATAATTTCTTTATAACTATGATTGTTGTGACTGTTACAGTGCATGGGTCTGAGGATCCCTTAGTTTGTCCGTTTTGTGATCGATCAAGTGTGCAGAGGCCTTACCGGAGGTGTTTAGGAGTCAATGAAAAAAGGATAACTTTAGATTATATCAATCATAGATTTACACACTTGCTGCATATTTCAGTTTAATCCCTTTAAGGTATTTCTATATTGGGCATGATTATAAGAATTAATATTTTAGATATTACTGCGATGTGCCTAAAATAAGAATAACTTATACCAGAAAGAAACAAATATACGGGGGGGTATACAATAAGTCAACTCTTTCCTAACGATATACACGTCCCCAAAATTTCAGTGTGAACCACATCATTCATAAACCATCAATAAGTTATGATGAAGCACCAATTGACACAGTGACTTTCCATAGGAACCTTCACCATTCGGCCATGTGATTCAAAGCTGAGGGGTACAACGTGTGGTGATGAGCAGGCCAACTGTGCCCTTGTTGGATGACATCATTTTATTAGATGCAACAGGGTGATTGTCAAATCATCATCATCATCATCAGCATGTACTTCTGCGTGTCATCACACTGCTTAACAATGAATACATGTTGATCGGAATTATTTAAATCCTACAAGTGATGGCAAAAATTGTCCACGGCGATGCTCAGACCAGTGAAGGGGGTGTGAGCGAACTACATGCATCATATATAGTTCAAAATTATTTTGAACTATATACTTCAGATGCAGGTTGGGTCAGCTCTTCCTCTGACAGGACAGGGGACAGGTAGAGGGGTCATAAACAGGACCTGTGTCATCTAGTGTGTGTGTGTGTGTGTGTGTGTGTGTGTGTGTACGTGAACACAAGACACCCAGCATGTCATCTCCCGTTGAGCAGTTGGATTGCAACAGAGCTCTCGCAGGAGCGAGGCGCACGCAGACCGTCGGCCCGAGCACTCTTAGCCGGGGACTAGTTTCCAGTCGTCCACTTGGGTCCGGGTAAACAGCACCGCCCCGATGCTTGTTTGTTCTAAGTGTGGAACGATCCATCGCAGCGCGCCGGGCTCGATTGACGCTGTCTGCTGATCTGCCACTGCGGATTGCTCCGAATAACAAGGCTGCTCGCTAATTCCCGTCCGCCGGGGCTCTTCGCCGCAAACGCCGAGAGAGTCGCGTCCAAAAAGAAGAAGCCAGCGAGGCAGGCAAGACCGCCGCGCCGCCGGAGTCCGCGCCCCACAATGGCTTCGGGAGACCTGTACGAGGTAGGACCGACGCACGGCCAAGAGAACCGCTCGGCAATATTGGCGAATAATGGAATTAGGAAGTAAAGCGGAGGGCGTCGCGTGTGTTCACCGCGGCGCCCCGAGCCCTTTAACACGCCAAACTGACCCGCCTCGAGCTTTCGCGAAGCCGCGGGCTGGCGGACGTGTGCTCGGACTTTCCGTCGCTCTTGATGTACTTTTGAGGTGGTTCTGTGCGACCGTGCCCAACGGATGGGAAGTCGCTCGCGGGCCGAAGTGCTCCGCGCGTCGCCGAGTCCGAAGTGGTGGCGGAGTGACAGCAGCGCTCAGCGGGCGGACACGGCGACGGGCTCGGGCGGAGTGATGGTCGTGGAGGTGCGCGTACGTGCCAGGAGGTACTCTGTCATCGCGGGGGGACGGGGGGGGGGGGGGGCGAGACGAGACACCGAGACACCAGTTTGTTTTCACTGGGCGACGTCAACAAGTCATGGGCGAACAAGTGAAGTGGTGGCTCTCGACAGCGTCGGGGCGTAAAAGTTCACCCCACGACGTGCGTCGCGAAGGTCACGCTGCCCTCGTGCGCAACATCACCCTGGAACCGATGCCAGAAATTGCGTGAAGCCTGGTTCCTCCATCGCTCGCTGTCACCGGCCTTGGTTGTGCTGACACGGTGTCAGATGGTTCGCTCCGTGGCGCTGACACACACAGATCAGTGTCTGTTGACTTTCAGAGTCACGCACATACATATAGTCAGACATTGAAAAATGAAAGTTTTTCTTCTTTTTTTTCAAATGTACAAATGTTAAATATGCATTTGAAGTGCACAGAAACTTCCCAGAGCGTCTCATGGGTGTTTCAAGTAGATAACATTATCAGCTCGCAGCGCTGACAAACAGCATATGATGAGTCAAGCAGGACATCATTCTGACAACAAGTTGGATAAGTGCAAAGCAGGAAGTAATTCCTTTTTGTAAATATTTCTCTCATGGTTAGGCCCAATGGCTGTAATCATTTCAATTATCCCTCAATTCAGTGCCGAAACTCAGCGAGACATTACTCATCGAAACGAACCCTCATCTCACTATATGTTTGGGTGTTCACATGTTGCTGTGTTTAGGCTGTTGGTAGTCTTCTTATTTTGTTTTATTTTTTTAATAATGGAATGAAATTGGTTTTATGCTGCCTGTTTCTGCTTGATTAATTAATTAACTAGGGCCCCTCGCCTGCTCCAGCAAAAGCCTGATTTGTTTATGCTACAATTAAAATTTTTCAGCACTGACTGATTGGGAAAACCGTTCATGTACGCCTCCAACTCGTGATTCCAAGTTGTAGAATGTAGTATTACACCAGTGAATAAGTAGTTAGAAATATTGTGCTTTTAACTGAGAAGTTGAATGAGATATCTGCCTCACGTGGCAGCCTGTAATGTTAAACCATGGCCCCTAGAAGTTGATTCATTTTTTTGTTAATGGTAAATTTACTGCATTTATATTGCTCTTTGTCAGTTCTTTACACTGGTCACACTCACCCATTCACACACTCATACAGCTTTTCCCTATCACATAAACTCATACACTGATGGCATGATGCCCTGACTGTGGACCTGATTGACTGATCTTTGTTGAACAGGTTACTGGTTTACATGATTTATCATTCACAAAATAAGATTTATTTCTTAGTAGCAACATGTTGGCAGGCATGGCCCATCAAGATTCTTTGGATGGACACTAACATGATGACAACTGCAGCATGTGTGACTGTTCTGACCAGAGAACTGTTGTTAAGTTTGAGGAGTGTGTACATGTGCCAGCATCAAAACCAAGTCTGCCTGCCAGCTTTTTAAAATGTAATAAATTTGCAGGAGCAACAGGAATTACGGGAACAATGTCAGTTGTACAGTGTATGTGAGAACACATCAATTTGGGGTCAGAGGCCACTTTTCCTATTTGTTAATAGCCAACATTTGACTAATTGAATCTGCTTTCTGATCTCTTGCCTCCTATGGGCCTGAAATGCAGCTGTCAAAAGTTTGCATTTTTATTTGTGAAGAACAATAGCTGTGGTATGCTGAATTTTGGTGGTTGCAAAAGATTTTAAAGGCGTACAAAAAATTTAACTGTGCACACATATCATTCTCTCTTAACTCTTTTTAACTCTGATACAATGACATGCCAACTAGGGTGAAATAAGATGGTGAATTGGCAAACACTGTCTGCTTTGCATCTGTGTTGGTCAGCGTTGTCATTGGGGGCATGTTGGGTGTTTTTCTCTCCACTGTTGCCAAGTGCTTGCTCACTGTTGGAGCTGATGGGTTTATGTATATCTCTATAACAATGCAAAGTGTCAACCTTACTATGTAAAATGCCTAGAGATAATGTATGTTGCAATTTGGATTTGAATTCAATTGTTAGCATGCTAAAATTAGCATTCATTCATTCTAAGCACTACTAGGCCCAAGTACAGCTTAACAGAGCTGTTAGCATTGCTGAAGGCTCTTGGGGCCAGATTTGCTAAAATTAAATCCTGGTTATGTCCCCCTAAGACAGACAAGGCCAGCTCATAGGCACAGTTCAGAGGTGGGATTTCTGAGATCACTGAGCTCATATAACAAATGATAACGTAGACCCAGTATGAATGATGGCCATGCTCTGTCGCACCTGTAACCACACCCAAAAGTGATGAGAGGGTGTACATTAAACACCTGTTGTGACCATTTAGAGACCATTGTATGCTCCTCTTGCTATGATTTTGGGTTGGAGGATGCTGAAAAGGACTTTGGTAACTGAGGACGCATATGCCCACCTCCACACTTCCAGCTCATGCTAAAGCTTTAAGTGTTACAAAAGCACTTGTCTGTAGATACAACTCGGGCCTTCTATCTACCTCCACTACTCTCCTTCTCAATTTCTGGACATGAGTCTCTGCTATGCTATTATATGGTTTGGTGCCACATTGTTTGGGACTGTCATTTCAGTGATACCATTAGAGCTCACCCATCAAAGGTTGTTTACACTTGTTAATGTGCTCAGAATATCGGAGAGCACGACGGGCCATTCTTACAACAGCTGCATTAAACTCTGTTGAAACTCCATTTCTGGTTCAATGAACAGTAGGCAATGTCAGGTCCCCTTCAGTTTCCACTATTCACTAATTCACTGCCTGGAAAATGACAGTTTATCTTGTGAATTTTCATGCTTGCGTAACTATATGAACAAATTACTTTCTGACGGAATCTAGCACAGTAGAAAATGTGACCTTGATTCGTTTGACTAAAACTGTATTTATGGTAGACACAAGGTTAATGGGAGTTCTGCGCACCAGGCAGTAGATGCCTATGGCTGGGTTGGATTTATCCATAGATGGCAACGCTAGATGCAGGTGTCATACATGATAGTTCCGCATCATGCTTTAAATTGTTTTAATCACTGTCATAGCAGTGATCAACATTAGAATGTTTGTAGTGGGCATGAATTTGCTAAATGTGTGTTACTGAATAGGGGAATCCCTGAATCTCTTAGAACAGTTTTAAAGTCTCTACAAGAAACTTGCTCGCGAAAACACAAGCAGCCAAAGTTGACCAATCACAGTTCTTGTTTGTGGAAACTCCTCCACTGCCTTATCTCCAACATGTTGTTACATTTTTGAGTAGGTGCACATCGACTATAGCATGTTCATGCCCTAGGATGTGCGCTATGATGATATATTTTAATGGCGATGGACAAATGCCTCTTTCATATAAAGCTCTTGTTTATTTTGTTGTGTCACAAATCACAATCTTTGCTGCAACATTTTTTGGCTTTTGGTCAGTGGTTTACATTCTTCTATATTTCACACATGCAGCCAGGAAATTTGCTTGAAGGCAACACAAACAAACATGGTAATTACAAACAGGATAAGGAGTCCAACCAGAGTAGTATGGAGAACATCATACAAATATTTTGTATGTAAGGTATGACATTGAAAATATAGTAAGAAATAGGCCTGTACATGTGAGTATTTTATATAAGCTATTCAATTAATATACAGAAACGGTGCTATATCATGATACTTGTTGTTATGACCTACATCAGGATAGAAAGGAAATTACCTATGTCTGGATGAGATTTTGATCAAATCACTGCACTGAATTATGAGTGGATTTTCTTGAATTCGATGCATCTCCCACTTGGGTGTGTGTTGTCGTTATAAGGTCTTCTTGATACCATGTCACTTCCTCCCTTTTCTCTTTTGTTGTCTGTTTCTAGAGCGACCATTGTTCACCAAACAGGACTGGACACATAGCACTAGCTTATGAAGTGGCAGCATGAATACAGTGTCAGTTATACCAGTGGTAGGTTTAAAGGCCAGTCAGTGCAGTAGTGGAGTTGTGCTACACAACTACAGGCTAAATCTAGCAGAACAAGCCCCCGAAGACATGCTTTTATAACCTACAAAATATAAAGCCAAATCTATCATTGATAAGGTGCTTTAAGTTTATTTTACTGTCTAAAAGGTTTCCTTTATTGGTTTGTCGAAATAGTTCAATAGTTTGCACTTTGTGTTGCACGCCTTTACCCGATCACCCACATTTTGTCCTATTGAACAGAGGGTTGTGCCTCAGTTTTAAGTCACTTTGTCTGTGTCTGTCAACTAAGTAAATGTAATGTTCTAGAGCCAAACAAGGCCATCAAGATGAAGAAGGAGGCTTTTTGGGCTTGGTTGGCCCAGTGGTCTCCTCAAGCTGCACATTTGGGTGTGTAATAATGGACCAAATCTTTACCTACTGAAGGTGTCCTGAGACTTTTTGTGGATGTAGAGAAGGCTTATTACCGCATCCCTCAGGGAAATTTTGGGTGTACTGTGTGTGTATAGGGTAGTATGGGTCAGTTACAACAAACCACCCTTATACCAAAGTGAAAGTTATGTTAGTTTTCTCAACAGGAAGTAAAACACCTGTGGGTGTTGCCTCTTTTGAGTTCGTCCCTTGTCACCCATCCTGTTTGTAATGTTTTGGGCGCAGCCAGTGTGTCCAGAACTGCCTTTCTCCTTTTTTCAAACAAAAGTGGTTCTGTTGGCTTAATCAGACTGTGACCATGAGCATGAGCATTGTTTCCCAGTAATTACCTAGAATGTGAAGGCCTGCAACAGTTTCAAAATGAACTGTGAAAAAAAGTTTACACATCTCACCATAACATAACACATCATTTAGGGTTTGTGCCATTGCTTCATTGTGCACAGCCCGTCCTTGCTCTCTCTCTCTCTCTCTCTCTCTCTCTCTCTCTCTCTCTACTTCTACCTCTCTCTCTACCTCTCAGTGTCTCTCGCAAACACATTGACAGCAGACCTGTCTGTCATAGTGGGACATGGGGAGTGAAAGGGAGAACTCCTCCCCCACTGAGTTTGTTTGCAGTTAGGTGCGAAGTGGCTCGGGTGAGAGTCAGCACCTCCAAGACTGAGACCATTTTTTTTCTGTTTGAAAATGGTTGAATTGCTCCCTTTGAATTGAAAGTGAAGAAGTTTGTGAATCTTGGGTTCTTGTTCACTAGTCACAAAAAGGGATGAATATGACAGGTGGATTGGTGAAGTTTCAGCAGTAGGCTAATGCAGGCATTGTACTGGTCTATTGTGGTGAAGAGAGAGCTGAATCGTAAAGTCAGTCTATGTTCCATCCCTCACCTAGGGTCTGAAAGAAGTAACAAGATGAATCACATTGCGACTTCAAGTGGCAGAAATGGGTTTCCTCCATAAAGTGGTTGTGCTCACTATTATTTATAGGGAAGGAATTCAGACATTCGAGGGAGCAGAGCTGCTAATCCTCCTTTTCGAAAGCAGCCAGTGGAGGTGGTTCAGGCATCTGATCAGAATGCTTCCTGGGTGCCTTATGTTGGAGGCACATCCAACTTTTAAGAGTCCTCAGGAAAGACTCAAAACACACTGGAGAGACTACATATCTCATCTGGCCTGGGAAGATCTCGGGGTCCTCAGGATGAATTTAAAAGTGTTGATGGTAAGAGAGATGTCTGGACTACCTTGCTGTACCCTAGTGCCACCACGACCCAAAGTCAGATAAGTGGTAGAAAATGGATGGATGGATATACACAGAGACCTGCTAAATGTCATGTGCAACCGTCTGACCGATGGAAATGTTTAGTCACACTTTACAGATTTGTGGTCACGTGAGATGAAACTGGTCAATGTATTGTATTTTATCAAATACTGGAATATGAACATCTTATTTCCCAGAAATTTCACATTGAGTTTAATTAATACATCCTCGATAGAGAATCAACTTGAATGCAATCTAATTGATTTCATTTGAGTGAATAGTCACATACTAGTGTTGGTTTGACCTTGAAATGCTGTTGTTTACAGTTTGCAGCCTGTAGCATATCTCAGCTCAACACTTATCTATTTTCTACAGGGAATTAGTCAGTATCTTGTGCTTGAAAGGGGCGGTAAGCGATTCTAAAGCAAAACATGCTTTGTAAAAATCAGCGAATATTTCCTCGCTGTTGCTTCTGTGTGTCCTAGGAAAAAAAATCTGTGTTTTCTCCAAAAGCGCTTACCGCCCCTTTAAGTCACAAAATGTAACTTTTTAAGATGTGACAGTTCCTGGCAATATCTCAAGTCATGATTAAACATGTACACATAAAGTGTAGGGCGTCGTGTCCTGGGAAACGTGTTCAATCAAATATAATGGAAATCTGACCATTAGGTTTTGATTTCTTCATGTACAAATTTAAATAAAAATATTGCCTAGTGGTGGGACTACATGGACAAACATAGGGATTTATCCTCTGAGAATTATAAATATCCACTGTATTTTTCAGTGCTGCTGCTGCTATACCCAGAATGGAGTCATGTATGGTGAGCCATGAAGAGTACTTGAAAAAGCCCTCAGTCCACCAGAAAAATGATATCATATGAAGGGGCCTCAAAACCTGTACATTCATGTGTGCCCTGTTGTACAGGGCACGCATTTATTTAAAATTTCACAAGAGGCATAATCCTACCTTTCCCCAAAAAGGGCTTTTAAGTTCAAAAAACAGTTCTTAGCTGTCGGTTAGTTGAGTAGCTGCCAGGTTCGCATCTTTCCTAGCCTTGACCTTTTTTGTAGACCCAAATGTGCTTGTTTTAGTTCTGTAATTATGTCATAAAAAAAAGGAGATTCTATGCTAAAAAAATATTTTAAAAAACAACAAGCTCACTGGAGAAATGTAATATGTGTGCAGGTGCTTGTCACTTAAATGGCTAGTTGAACTGTTTTTTGCCTTTATTCCATTAGACATGGTTAAATACACTATAAGTAGACAGTCTTGTAATGAATAAATATTTCTGGAGCAGCAAAAACTAGATATTAATTGTTTCAATTTGAAGTAATTTCTAATTGCCTGTCCCTGTGTTTGCTACCCTCAGGTGGAGCGGATCGTGGACAAGAGGCGGAACAAGAAGGGTAAGTGGGAGTACCTGATCAGGTGGAAAGGTTATGGAAGTAAGGAGGACACATGGGAGCCAGAGCACCACTTACTGCACTGCGAGGAATTCATTGACCAGTTCAACAGCTTGAGACTGCACTCACACAAACAACCCAAAGCTCCAAAAACTAGTGGAGATTCCCTCATGACCAGCCACCCACCTGCAACAGAAAGCTCCAGAGCTAGGTCCGAGGCCCGGAAAAAGAAAAGGACTTTTGGTCCAGCTGTGGGGGTTGGAGTAGGACCTGTCCTAGGGATTGGGAGTGGAGGGTCAGGGCCCAAACACAAGCAACGGAAGGTGGGTGTAGGACCTGGGAAACATACTTTAGGTGACAGAATGAGCAAAGCCATGACCTACAAGGCTCCTCTGCCACGGGGGCCTCACTTTGTTCCTCCAGTGAGGGTTCCTCATAATGGACTCCAGAATGGAGAGGTGGAGCCTCTCATGTACAGGGCAGCAACAAGGTCACACAGACTGCCTACAGAGAAAGTGGATGGAGAACAACGAGACATTGATGCGCCTGGACAGCACTACTCCACTGAATTAGGTAAGCTGCTAAGATACCGAATGAAATGAGAAGAGCTAAGCTGATACTTGACTTTAAAGATATTAATATTGACATGTGAATATTAAAGTGAAACCACCTGGCTGTTCTAGAAGTAAGAAACCTGGGATGATTGCATGAAGTTTTAATGAAAGCTGTATTCAATTCAAAGTGATCGTTGTTTTTAAAAATCACAATTTTTCAAATTTCCAATTGTAGATTTTTTTCTGTTGTGTCCACAACTATTTGTAGAGTGACACAATTTTCATAATTTTTCCCTTGTACAACACCACGCGATTCTTTATAATTAAAAAAAAACTTTTAATGTTACTTAATCAGATTGAAATAATACTTGTAGGCCTGAAGTCACATCTGGACTAGCCTCTGATGCACATGCTTCTTTAACGCTTTACAGTCTCTCACTTAGCATTTCTTTCTTTCGTTTTGTAAAACAACAAAGCAAGTTCCTGGGGTTTACGGCCTACAGTTGGGTCTATAAGTATTTGGACAGTAACTCAATTTTCATGATTTTCGGGAACTAAAAAATAATTTTAAATAAAACATTTGGTAAAAACGATTTGGTGCATTCTTAAAACAAGGAAAGCACTCGTGAGATGAGCAACACCAAAAGGCCGGGAAGATTACTGAAGACATGTAAGTTCTTATTGCTTATTAGATGTCATAAAGGCCCACACTGATAAAGATATGGTGAGCTAAAACTTTCTAATGGCTAATATCATCCATAGATTTGTGGACCTAGATGGATATGAATAATACAGGTCCTGAAAGGTTCCTAACATACAAGACAGCTAGACACATAGAAGTCTATATTGCAACCATATCTTTTTGACATCTCCATCTTCTTAGATGATTGACTGCATTGCTTATAAAGAACAGGCCCACTTTTACACCGTAGAGACTTGAGCTGACACGCAGCTCTTAAAGCTTCTTCTATGGTCCTTTTACTGCTGGAGCTGCTGATAACACCTTTGGATGTTGCTCCCAGGTCACAGTCCAGGGCCTGCAACGCTAAAGTTAATCATTACATGTGTTTTTGTAAAAAGTTATCATGGTTCATTTAACCGAAAATTCAAATCAGAATGGGTTTGTTTTGTTTTTTTAACCATGTTTGAAAAACAGCACATATACATACTGTATCAACTATAGAATTAATATGGAATATATGGGAATATTCTGCCCCTTTGGTGTGGGTGTTAGAAACTTTTTGTCTTATGTTCACACACCCTAGAATATACTGAATGTCTGCTTACGGTTATATACAATATGTACTTGTTGTGGTCTGGCTTACTTTTAGTTTTTGCTGTTTATTCATTTTAGCATTCCTATAACCATGCTATTCACTGTATTAATAGAGTAACTGATGGTTGAAATTTCATGTGTACATTGTGGCACTCTGTTGCCACACAAGAACATGAACTTGGAAATAGAACTACACTGTAAAAGGCCCATTTGGAATCTGTTAGCTGTTCACTCATTTCAAAACACCACAACGTAATTAGATGATTGTGAGGCGAGAGCTTGTCTATGTAAGAACCTGAGGGGTAGCAGCCCAACCTGGTGGCTATTGGTCTGGCAGCCATTATGATCCTAATCTCCTAAGCCTTGAAAGACTACCCATCTCACCTCATTCAGCACCCTCAGCTCCACCCATTAACCCACTACAGTGGATGAGGTTTTCACCGATATTGTCGACTGGCAGCAGAATGTGACGATTCGGTTTAGACCCAACCCCAATTTATCAAGTGTTGGGTTGGAGAAAGCTTGGAGGGGTTCCCTAGAAAACTTCTCATTTAGTTCCCTATCTATCTTTGCAGTGGTGACTCAAAGGTGAAGTTCTACTGATTTGTGGATCATTTTGGTTTTTAACTTTTCACTACTTCAAGAAGTCAACCAAACTCAGGGATTTATGTAGTTTCAGTCTCCAATGAAAATAAAAGTTGAAGAGGATTTATTTTTCTGAACATCAGACCAACTTTTTGTGTTATTAGGGCCCGAGCAAGGCGAGTGCCCTATTGAATCTGTAGCGATTATTATTATTATTACATTTTGATTTTTGTCAATCTCATCCACACCAAATTGCACTCTCATAGATACCAGGCCCCTAAATGTGCCAGATTTTATTTGTCAGTATGTCTGTAATATTTACACAAGTCTTGAATGACAGATTGACCTGTTGTCTCATTCCACGTCTGTGGCAGGCTGCCCTCTTGCCAATGGAAAGATGCATCTGAACAGCTCTGTAAAGCGGAAGCTGGCTGAGGAGAAAGGCTATGTGTTCGACAAGCGGCTCAGGTACAACGTGCGACAGAGCGAGAACAACTGTCGATTCCGAGACATTGTGGTCAGGAAAGAGGAGGGGTTCACGCACGTCCTGCTCTCCAGCCAAACGACAGACAACAACGCTCTGACACCAGAGGTGAGAGCGGGAATTGCACACACTGTTTTACTGACTATACATGTGAGTTACATGTACATGTCTTTTTGTCCATTACGTTTCTGTGTTCGAGCTATGCACTGATTCCCCAACTGCTCCAGGTGACAACTTCAGAAAACGTTGTTTCCTACAAACTGCCTCCTGCCAAACAAGGTTTCTACAAGGAGGGCAATTATTAGTAGATATATTCCAGCACTGTGCCATCTGCTGTTATTGCAGCAAAATGTCAGTTGTACAAGTGAGGAAATTATGCAGCAAGTTCACAAAGGAGAATGTAATTTTGTAATTATTCTTCAAAAGAACTGGACACTCTAGAGATGAACAGATTTCCAGTGATTTCCACTGTAGCAATAACACTGACATCGCTGCAAAAGAATCATAGTTATATAAAGAAAAGATCAAATGCTTGAATGCTTAAATTACCTTGTTTTCATTTTTCAAGGTTACATAGATACTCGAATACAAAAGAATTACTAAAGCATTAAATGCACAACATGTCGCTATTGACAATGACATAATTACGTGACAGACAATCCAGATGTTCAGGCTTCTTGTACTCCTAAATCAGTCGACAGGATCTCACTATTTGTAGAAGCACTTTTGATGAGATCTGATGACAAACCAGCTGAGTTTCTCTCTACAGGTATTTAGGGCACATAATCTGAGCCAAGCTGTGACTTTTGACGAGTTTCCTCAGTCTCCTCATCACTTGGTCGATCACCCGCTTCATCGTGTCAGTCAAATTACCCGTCAAATCAACAGCTAGTGGCAGAGCAAACTGTACATCCTGAATACAGAAGTGACATTGTAATCTTTCATGATAAGACAAATTATTACAATTTTGCCATATTTACTTTTTTATGTTTAACAATATTAGACGAGGTTTGTTTTGGAGAAGCATTTATTGTGGTTTAGACTGATTATTGCCACATTCACAATATCCTTTTTATACACGGGCCATTCTTATTGAAGATGTTAATTCAGACAGATCAAAAAAAATTAATAAAAGAGGTTGTAACACTGGATGTGGTTAAATGGCTCTCTGCTCTGATGCTGCAGCTTATTGCATTTTGATGATTCACTGCTTGAATCGGCCGCCTGCAGGGATGTACCAGCCTGTGATTGGCTGCCCTTTTCCCACACTCTAATCAACATCAAGCTGGTCTGTTCAAATTTCCCCTGGATGTATTCAGTAACTGGCATTTCTTTTGAGGCTTTCTGCAGCTGCACTTTTGACTCTATGTCTGTCTGCTGATCTATAAACCCTCTATATTTACTGTTGTGCCATGTTGTGACCGTCGGTTTGAATTTGTGGAAGTGTAATTCATGAATTGCCATGTTATCATGTTGTTTTACTAGCAGTTCTTTTTTTTTCTTTTTTTTTACTATTTGTCATTTTTTTCAAGATAAAGTTTTTTTGAGTCATCCACAAAAATCATTTGATTAATGATGATTTCATAGTAAACACCACTGACCTGATAAAATTTCCCCTTGCCAAATGGAGCCGGATTGGTCATTTAAGTGTATATTTAGAATTTAAACCTTACAATGAAGTTGCTGATTCACTTATTAAAGTATATTCTAGTTGATTTGGAAATGTTCAATATTAATCAATTGTGTTGACACTTGTTGAAATGAATAACGTTAGACTAATATTATTACTATATTATTTTTATATAATACTTATGAGCTATGTTAATATAATGGTGAGGTTAGAAACAGATAATGGCAGGTATCAGACAGCATACATCTCTGGTGGAAAGCAGGATTTTCCTCCTCTCAGATTATATGATCTGTATTAGATCTTCCTCGGAGGGCGGTTCTGTCTTTGATACCGCGTCATATGCACAGCTACACTGAAGTGTTCATAACTGTGTGTGTACATGTATGTGTATATATGTGTACTTTCATGTATGACAGTTAGCCTGTAAACCCTGGGCTTATCAAACAGCGCTGATGGTGCCTTTTCTGTCTCTGTCTTTGAAGCTTCAGGAACAAGAGAGTCTGCTGAAGTGCCTGCTCAATGGCTTTAGAAGAGGAAATCTTCAAAAATATCCCTGTAGATTTTTAACACTCTCTTTTAAACACAGTGCTTGCTTTAAGTGAGAACGTCCCAAGAGTGATAAACTGGTACTCTGTCACCTTCCTGGCCTAACGTGCTGTTCCTGTGTTATACTGCCATTGGAAAGTTTTTGAAAAGGCTTTGTTTTATCATTCTAATACTGTCAATACACCGACTATCAGAGCCCTGAAAGTATGAATTAAGGATTAATACAGATATTTAACACGATTTCATCTATAGATCTAAATCTATCAGGAAATTATCTAAATCTTGATCACTCTCATTAGCTCTAAACATATTGTGTGTTTGTCAGTCGAGAAGTTCAATGTATTTGTATAGATTCATAATTACATACAATATCTATAGTGCCAATGCAGTATATCTTATGTAGGTTTAAATCCTGCATACCTACTTTTACGAAAGCATCAATGGAAAGGTGGGGGGGGGTCACAATATAGAACTTTTTGACAGCAGATTCTTATTCTTACTATTTACATCAGTGAGGGTTTTGTTCTATTCAAGTGTCACAATAACTCTGTTTTCAAACATGAACTCTGGACAATGTCAGCAGAATTGTCTCTGGACATTCTCTAGTGTTTTCCGTTCACATATGATGAACACAGTGGGAGATTGTCTGAGTCAGACTTGTTCACAACAGCAGGTTAAGCTCCGGAACATTCTCTGGCATCCGTGTAGAATAGCAGGAGGCAGGACCTGATGATAATTCTGCTGGAATAACAGTGTTTTTGTCTATAGTCATTCTCCGAACATTCTCCTGCTCTATTCTCACAAATGCTCACTAGGACATTCTCTGGAGATTATACGATGAGGCTGGCCGGAGAAGTTCTGGAAAATGTCTGAACTTCAGTGCATGTCTGAAGGCACCTCATGTCACAACGACGTGACAGTGAACTGGCACATGAATGAAGTTCAGCCATCATTCGCCTTATGATTTGTACCTGTGCTTTTTCTTGGTGGCGGTATAAATTACAGTTGTGCGACCGTACAGCTGTCGGTGAGGACACAACAATTATGATGATTCATAAGTGTCTGAAATCTCAATTTACTGCTCACTACAGAGTAAACTGTATGTCTGTTGTATGGGCAGCAGGGAATGAGTGAACAAGGGAGGGAATTCTGGAAAAAGGCAAAAACTATTACCTGCTTTGAGAATTCAGAAAATGTGCCAAATGGCAAGCGTGTGTCACGAGGGAGAAGATGGATACTGTTGCAACTGTCTTTGTTGTGTGTAACACCCTTTAGTTTGTCTACAAATAACCTTGAGGCCTCTACTCACGTGCATGGATACCACAGTGACTGTTCTCTTCTGGCTCTCTGTGCTACACAGTGGAACCAGGTCTCTGCTTCATGTGCTGTTTCTAAGCAGGATTATAGTTCACCTTGCTACAAAAATAATGCAGTCATCTGTTCTCTCCCCCTCTCTCATACACACACACACACACACACACACACACACACACACACACACACACACACACACACACACACACACACACACATTCATCTAGTGAAAACTGTTACAGATTATGTGCTTGCTGAGACATAGAGAAGTCAATTCAATCTGAGGTTAAATTGTTAATATGGGTCAGGTGATAATCTGATTAAAATGCAGCAGTAGAGCCGTGCAGATTGAGAGCGGACAGAGATGTGGTGGTGAGGAGTTTGGGTTAGGTTTTCCAGACGACTTCTTATCAGGTCCAAACACCTGTATGCTGATACAGAATGATGCACTGTTAAGGGTTAAATTGTGTCTTCACAGCCCGTTTGTTGAGGTAACATAGTGCAAGTCCTGTGATGACTTGCTTGTCTGGCTATTTACCATCCCTTGGATCACATCCGCTGAAAGAATATTGATAATATAGTGCTGCAACTAAGGATTAATTTCATTATCGATTAATCTGTCGATTATTTTCTCGATTAATCGATGGACCAAACAAATCGATTGTTTGGTAAATAAAATGGTAACAAAAAATGTTTTCCGCACCCCAAGATAATGTTTTGTTTTGTCCACACACCAAAGATATTTAATTTACTGTCATAAAGGAGCAAATAACCTAGAAAATATTCACAAGTAAGAAGCTGAAGTCACAGAATTTTTACTTCTTTTTTTTTTTCCTAAAAGCTTCTTCAACCGATTATCAAAATAGTTGGCGATTCATTTAGTAGTCGATTACTAATAGATTAACTGTTGCAGCTCTAAGATAATATACTTGATGCATTGTATTTTATCTTGAAATTTGCACACAACTTTTAAGAGGAGCTCAGGAGCTTTTAATATCTAAAAAGTGTGTGTTTAAAATAATATGCTCAGAATAGAACCGATGACAGTATATGGTAAATGGGCTGTATTTATATAGGTATTCTCTAATCTTAAAGACCACTGAAAGTGCCCTACAGAACAAGACACATTTACCCATTCACACATTCATACTACAGTACATGCGGATGATTACCGCGTTTTTTTCTGTCACATTCAAGCTCATTCATACACTGTCGGAAGAGCCGCTAGAGGCAATTTAGGCCACAGCATCAATGCAAAATGGGTTCCTCCCTGGTCCATGCCCCATGTCGCCACCAAGTTTGGTGCATATCAGTTCAGTCGCTTTGACAAGACCTGCTGAGAAGCAAATGCCGGCTAAAACATAACCTCCTTAGCAGAGGTTATTAGATGTTCACAGTCTGTGCACCAACACTATTTAGTCTCCATTAACAGTTGCCATTGTAGGAATGGAAATACGCATCCTTGCAGTCCCACTGTTTTGCAAACCCGACGGGGAGACGGCAATTTCGAAGCGGGGACGTGGGGGAGAGGAATCCGCGCGTCCCGACCCTCCCTGACGTCGAGAGTGCTCGGCCCCACTCAGCGCTGCTCGCAGCTTTAATGTAATTTACATCTCTTCTGTTTTCTCTTCAGATCATGAAGGAAGTGTGTCGAGCACTGGGTAACGCAGCCGCGGATGACAGTAAATTACTCTTGCTCAGCTCCGTGGGAACCGTTTTCTGCAGTGGCCTGGAGCCGTCCTACCTGATAGGCCGTCTGTCCACTGACCGCAGAAAAGAGAGCAGCCGCATCACAGACGCTGTTCGGTAAGAAGAAATCGCTCTACTATAAACATAGACTCTCTTATCACTTGCCATCAGACTTGATGGGTTTGGTGCTGATTGTTCTGTGGCCCCTTTAGGGACTTCGTGTTGGCATTTATTCACTTCAAGAAACCCATTGTGGTGGCAATAAACGGGCCTGCTCTGGGCTTAGGGGCCTCCATCCTACCACTGTGTGACGTGGTGTGGGCCAGTGAGAGGGCCTGGTTCCAAACTCCATGTGCAGCCCTCCATCTCACCCCCTCAGGATGCTCCTCCTACACCTTCCCCCAGATCCTGGGTGTAGCTCTGGTGGGTCCCAGCAATATCACGGCTCTCAGCTAACTTTACCTGGTCTAATTTGATTCCTGTTTTGTCCGACCTCTATGGATTTTTGGGGTGGCGACGGGGATACCAAGATTGGGGAGTAAGACATTTCCAATACTGATATATCGGGCAATATATGCATTGAAAAGAAAAAAAATCCTTTCAATGATTCCTAAGATGTCATTGTCAAACTCTTATGACAAGAAGAGTTGAGGCTTGATAATTTACAGTTTAATCATAAACTCTATTGTGTATAACTGTAAATAAAAAGAAAACACAAATACAACAATATATATAGAACTCGGACTGACTCTACTCATAATCACACGATTACCCTGTGTTTACCCAAATCATACATTTACATTGCATGACGTATTTGAAATAGCCACTCTCCGTCTCCACTGGCAGGCCAACGAGATGCTGTTCTGTGGAAGGAAACTCACAGCACAAGAAGCGTGCAGTCGAGGTCTGGTGTCGCAGGTATTCTGGCCAACCACATTTAACCAAGAAGTGATGCTGCGTGTGAAGGAAATGGCGTCGTGCAATGCAGTGGTAGGTCCTGATTATAGACAACCCAGAGGGCAAAGCTTCCCTTTTGAATGTTACCTAATGGACCCTCTTCACTTTGTGTGTGTTTTGTAAAAGGTTTTAGAAGAGTCCAAATGCCTGGTGAGGAGCATCCTCGTGCCACTGCTGGAGGAAGTGAATGAGAAAGAGTGTCAGATGCTGAAACAGCTGTGGTGTTCAACCAAAGGACTAGAGGCACTCTTTAGTTACCTGCACAACAAGGCTTATGAGAAGTAACCATCCACACCGAGGAAACCAGAGGTGGTTAGTGTGGGTGTGACGCCACCTACAGTGTGACCTTCAGCAGACTGAGGTCGTGATCTCAAAGTAAAGAAAAGCTGCGTTAAGGTCCTTCGTTTTCATCCATCAGCAGAGGGGATACACTGGATTTCTGTTTGCTTACATTGCTACCAACAAAACCAAAAAAAATCTGATGTGACCATCTTTTAAAGCAACCTTTTTATTGGACCCCAAATCCGTCCGGATGTTTCTTCTTTTTGAAGGAGTCAAAGAGCAAAGGGCCAAATGTGCATTGCTTCAATGCAGGGAGGTGCAGAGTGTTTCTGCAAGCACATGATAAAGTGATATTAATATATGTTAATATATATTTATTTTAAAACAGTTGCTTTCTGGATAGAATATACATTTTTTATGATTTTCTTTTGTTGCTTATTGTTTCAACTTGAAGTGTAAAAACCAAAGTTTGCATGAGGAGAGTTTCTTGCTTCTGAACATGCACATTCCTTCTGCTCTGTATGAACAGAAACTCATACATACTCAAGTCAAATACAGACTGCTTAAAGAAAATTTAAGTTTATAACATTTTTTGACAGATAATTTTAGCACCCAACAATAGCCAACCATGCTATTTGCACCCAGTTGTTAGTCTCCCCTGGAACACTTCAATGTAAAGGCTTTCTTACATGCTTAACATTGTGAAAGGGGTCTATTTGAACCCAAACCATTATCTGTCCTGAACTTTAACTAGTTTTGTAGCCTAAACCCTAGTCAACTAAGTGTAAAAAAAAAAAGAAAAAGGTCAATGTCTCCTGAGAGAAAGTCCTGTTTTTGCCCACTTCCTCAAACTCAGATTCCTCCCCATTCGGACCTGACCGGACTTCAGACATGAACTCCAGAAAAATGTCTGGACATTTTCTGGATTTTTCCATTCACTTGACGAACGCAGCAGGAGATTGTCCGAGTCAGACGCGTTCAGGCAAACAGGAGCATTTCCGGAACATTCTATGGTGTCTTGGCAGAGCATGCAGGAGGCAGAATTTCCAGCTCTATTCACATGGTCTCATTGGCAGGTAAAGTCCCAGAAAATGTCCGCAGCGACATCTGCGCACATTTGCTTCTAACACACAGCCCCTCCGAAAAATGTTGGGACTTCAGTGCATCTCTGAAAGCCGTTTGTGTCACATCTTAATACTGCCTCACCTGGCTTCCTAAAGCTTATCTGTCTGAAAGTGGTATTTAATAAACTTACTGGTGGCAGACGTTTTGAAGGCCACTTGGTGTATGGCACATATTAAACGCTGCATAAAAACAACTTGTGTCATCCTGTTTGCCATTTTTTTAAACTAACACATGCTCGGTGAAGGTGAAAAAACAAGCCACTTAGGAGCCGTTAAAGGTTCCACACTGATGTAGAAAGCTGAATAGCTGCCGTATGGCTTTTCTCACCTGGGTGCAAATAGACCGTGTTTTTTAATCACAATTGATTGTTTGGGCTCTAAAAGTCTTTATTACAAAAATACAGTCATCTCATTTTCCAGCAACTTTGTTATGATTATCAGAATTACCAAAAATGTTCTTCCTTCAACATGAAATCAAGTCTCGAGAGCAAACTTGTACGTGATGTGATATCATCCTCCTACAATCAACATTCATCTGTTTTTAGTTATTTTCACCTAAAACAACATATTTATGTATAAGATATGGCAAGGGATCAATATATTTTGTATTTATACAAATACAGTCTCATTTGGTTCAGGACGTTGCTTCAAGGGAAACTTGTTTGAATCGAAATGCACAGATTTTAATTTCTCCCAGAAAATAAGTGGAAAAGGAGAACACCAGACGTCTCATGTGAATGCTACAACTACATGTACAACTACATGTACAAATATGTCCGTTCTTAAATAACAGTTTGGCTCGAGTACAAAATTGCTATAGATAATTAAATGAATTTGTGTCACATCACATGGAAAGATTAGCAATGAATTTGATCTCACTTTGTTTCGAGCTCATTATTATACCGCCTTGCATGTGGAACTGAGGTGGTTATTACATACAGTACAACATAGCTTTGAGTTTTCAATGCAGACATTGATTGTGTGAAATGTGATTTTTCTTTTTTTCTTTTATCATGTTGACATCATCTGACAGTTATTGGTAAGTTGTGTACTTTGAGAGCGCCCAAAACAGATGAATCTTGCTCGGTCCTCTAGTAATCACATAGTGACTACACTAATTGTCAGTGATCAATATTGTGAAAATGCAACAGTTGTAAACCTGGAGTCCACTTTGTCCCTGCATCTGCATGTGATGAGTTAAGATTACAATAAATGTTATTTTTTGATGTGTATTATAGTTAGGAATCTATTTTGTTTTACCCAGAAAAAATAAATATATATATATATAGAGGTCTGTGAAGTTGTTTTGTAAAAGTACAAAAGATATTTGTCCATCTTTGCAGTTGTACACATGCAGTACAGAATAATATATTGATAATGTCGACTGTTTTGTGCAACGAATTGCATGTAATATACTGTACATATGAATGTGTTGCCTGTCTGAACACTTTGTATTTCAGGTTATGTTTTGTACCGGCGTTGTAAGTAATCATTAGAAATGTTGCATTTTATTTTTGTATTTATTTGAGATAACTGTTTGGATGTGCAGTGCCATGTGGTTTCCTTTGCTCCAGAGGCCCCTCGACTCTCTTAATCACCCCCTCAAAACTGTCCCGTAAAAACTTTAATAAACAAAATGTTCAGGAAATCCGTGACCCTTAAAGCATAAAGCGGTGTAGATAATGGATGGATGTCAGGAAAGTAATATATACATATAAAATTTCAAGGCCAAAATGGTAAAACACTGTTGTCACCTGAATGTTTCCATTTTCATTTGACATATCAAATTTGCTGTAAATTATTCAAGTCATGTCAGATAATTCAATATGATATTTTGTTTTACTGAGCTTTTTAAGTATAAACAAATGATTGATAAATTGACCTCTATTGTATTTGAGCTTTCTTAAGTTCAAGCATTAAATACCCCATGAGGTTGTTTATTGATTTTCAGTTTCATTCATGGCCATTGCAGTTTGGTTGCAAGGAATGATGGTTTGATGTTTTGAAGTCATTAAATAAATCAAATTCTAACTTTGTCATCTTATCTTAACCTGCCAGATATGTAATGATCTACAAAACACTGATTTGGCTCACACAATCCAAAATGTTCTCACAGGCAACTTGGCAGGATTGAGACCAAAACCTATTTTTATTCTTAAACAATCGATTGAAAGACGTTGGGATTTCTTCAGCTATATTCCTTGTCTGTTGATGTGTTAAATCCCGGTGTTGGTGTTGCTTGTCTTCATGGACCCAAGATGTGCAGGAGGACCTGTGTAACGTGTCTACTGTGAATCAGTGAATGCAGATCATTCAGGCCCGCGTGGACACACACTTCATGACAGGGGTCTCTATGTATTTATTCATTTATTTATTTTAATTAGTAAGATATTCTGATTGATTTTCTTTGTGTTGCCTGAGATAAAATAGTTTCAAATCCCCCCTAATGCACCAGATCCAAATGTCCACCTCAGCATGTTTGACGTGTGCTTGCTATTGAAATTTGACTCAAATAACATATAACTTTGATAACTAGAACAAAAAATCTTAATCCTGTTTGCTTCATTATTTATGACAAATTAGTTTGTGACAGGGTTCTTTCTGTCTTTTACAATATCTTGTGTTGACTCATGCATGTGTATTTTCACTGTTCATGTTTTTTTCCCCTCACACTTTGTCACAGAGAACATCTTGGGGTGCCTTGCAATTTAAATAAATGTCAAAGATGGATCCATAAGTTGTGATGGGTAGAATGAGCTGCTTCAAATAAAGAAACCGTACTTTCACCATGTGCTTTTTGTTTTACGTTTCCTAAAACACAATAGAATTCATATTTTACTAACTGGCTGTGATACTGCAATAATCAAATCATTTTTTAGATATGGAGGAACAGCTTCAGTTTACAATATTAATCTTTTCATTCAACTATGGTAATTTAATGAGCAGACAGTTCTTTTTCTATAATGTAACAGGTCTGATAGAATCTTCAAGAGGACCATTGTAAACAACACTGAATAAGTTACAGGATCCAGCCTCAAGGGTCCACAAAGAAATGATACTGAGCCCTCAACCACCTCTCACTTATCTTCACTCAGCAAAAGGCTCGGGTGTCATCTTGTGACCTAAATGTAAACTTTCAGTCACATGAACACAAGGTCATTAACCAGGAGCCGGTGGACAGTCGAAGAGAGGAGACGCCAGAGGATGTGGATGTCCTTCCATACCTTAAACAGCTCAAGTTTAATTTAACACTTTTTAAGACTTCCCGTTTTCATTTTCTTTACCATACTGACCATAGTATGAAGCTGTGTCTGAAAACCAGAAGGGACAGTACAGACAAATAACTGTACTTATTGTTTGTCGAACCCTGAAACCTCTTGCTCCCCTTTTGAGGAAACAAATTCCAACGCTTTATAGGACTTTTCATGACCAGTAGATTGTTCTTTCAGTGACACACCATATTGCAAGTAACAACAGGTTCTTAATATATGATTTTACTTTATTTCAAAGGAATTAATCTCTTCATGAATCAATATGATTCTCCTTTAAAACAAATGTTCGAACAGCGAATAACGTACAGCATGTATACCCACATTGAGAGTAACCCGGCCACTGGTCATCTTGTTATGGGCCTTTTTTTTTGTTGACGTGCATCTTTTATGCCCTGAAATGGATTCTCTCTGTTCTCACGAATAGTTTCCAGGTCCTAGAATATTCCTGAGTGTCCTGCCAACTGAAATAATGGTTGGATGAAAGGGCTCTGCTAAACTAACTAGCTCTCTGACGGAGTGGGAGTGCACTGCTAACACAGGGGAAATAAATGAGGATCCAAAATAGCCGTTTGTAATCCAAAGAACAATATGTGGTTGTTTTGTTTTAGTCGGCAGGGTTCATTACACGTTCAACATGGGATTAAGCTGTACATCATCACCAGGTTTGTCATTGCTGGTGCACATATGATACCAACATTTAAATAAGCTAGATATAACAGCATCAGGAAGTAGCTGATGTACATTATTACACCATGCCTGCCAATGCTAATATAAGCCACACTTCTCTGAGTTACAGAGTTACAACCCTTCCTGTCTCTATAGAAAAACAGCAGGGGACCCATGTTACACAGTGACGCCCTTAACGCAATGTCCCAGTATCTGAACACTTTGAGCAGCAAAGCTGCAGTAAAATGTCCTTCAGAACTGCTCCTCCTTGGGCCCTTCCTTCAGCCTTCTTTTCATCTCCTTTGCATGCTGCTTGCTGCGCTCCCGCTTCTCCAGTCTCTGTTGAATGGTAAGGAAAAAGAGAAAACACACATCAGCAGGTCAGCAGCCAGAGAGCTCGATCACAAAGTGCATGACACTGGCTGACCTCCTTCTTCATGCAGTGACGCATAGCGCGGTCCACTTCGTTGCACGTGCCGAAGAACTTCATGACATTGTGCTGAGGGGAAACATGAAACAAGATTCACGTTGTTTTCTTTTCTGTGCACGTGAAGCACCTTGAAAGACAATACTTCAGGGAATGGCGTACCTGCATGTGGCACTGCCTCAGCTGGTTTATCAGTTCATTGCACTCGTCCGTGTGCAGGTGAGGCGACAGATCCGGGTGCATTCTGAGTTAAGGGTTTACTGAGCCACTGCAGCGAAACTGAAAAGCCACAAACAAAAGAGGAGCACTGGTTGACGAGCTCTACGTTGACAATTGTAGGAATTGAATCATAACAGATGAGTGATTTTGTACATTTCAAACTGCATCATATGCAGCTAAGTTTTTTACTATTGACTCATGTAAAAAGGAAATTCATTATTAATTTATTCTGTAAAAAGGAAATTCTTTTGTTTTGCCTGGCGAAACAGTACAGAAGCCAAAGATAGTCAACTTTCAACTTTGTGAAGCAGAGAAAAACAGGATCTATTTACATCCGAGAGCCTAAAACTATTTATTGATTTTAACAAACCTGTTAAAAGTTCAATCAGGAGCAACTGGACTTGGTTGCAGATTCTTCACGACATCCACGAGTCCAGTCGCTCCTGATTCAACACACTTTTGGATAACTACGACTCGGATGAATGAGAATCTCCGCAGACAGAGCTGTCGTCGATTAGAGCTCGGTGTGAACCCACTTGTGAATCACTCCACTGCTTGTTTCAACACTACTTTATACACACTACGTGGACTGAGCTTTGTGTCTCCTGAAGGATACTAATGCCTCCCCATCCCTCTCCTTCCTGAGCTGCCATTGTGATGATGATGATGATGGGAGTTTACTCTTCCAGTGGACACTTGCCTACTGACACAGAGAGAGACAGAGGGACACAGAGGTGGGGGGTGTACAACACTGCGTTTGTAAACTGCATCCACACTGAATCCTCCAGTATCATGTGGACCAGGAGTGTTGACCCTCTGGATCGCATGAACAGACTATGTGGTGCACAGAGAGGACTTTTTGACATTGCACTGTGGCTGGGTCGTATTTGTTGAATATCTAACGTGTCTATTCTGTATCTCATAGTTGATGATATGTCATTTTCAGCGCCGTCACGTGCTTACCAGTAGAAAGGTTGGATCACCTCGGTGAAATGTCACGTTAGCTAACCGCGAGGCCTCAGCCGACGTCAGCGGTATAAATCCATAGACACCACGGAGGAGCAACGACGAAGGGCTTCGCCTCCTTTTTCCCCTCAATGTCAGCGGAAGTTGCTCTAACGTCTCTACGGTTTCGACTAAACTAAACTTGTCGTACTCGCCTACGTGCTGTGACATCGACGTAACCTACAACCCAACACACACGCTGCCTGTGACTTACAAGCTTTTCTGTACAGCTTTTGTAACTGTTTGATAGTGAATTGAGTGACTGCGGTCAACAACGAATCAGCGTCCGCTTTTTTTGCTCCATCCACCAATGGTGAACGCTGTCCTCAGAAAAGGCGGGAGTTTTGATGGCGGATGTTTACAGATGACACGAGAGCCTTCTCCGTAACGTACATCCGGTTTCGCTTTATCAAACCCTTACCACTGGTGCACTCGCACACGTTGACTTTCTTTCTTTTTTTCATTTCACAACAATTTTTGCCACTAATATTTGTGGCAAATATATGTTTTTACTTAATTTTCATGGTTTTACTCAACAATGCTGCTTTTGTGCCCTGGAAAAGCCTTTCAGAGATGATGGTCCTGCTGCTTCTCTGATTAAAATTCAATACTTATAAACTTCTTATTTTAAGTAATGAGACATATTTAAGATCATATTGTAAACACATCCATATGTATTTAGCTGAAACTACGTATTGTTTGATTTAGATTCATCATCTACATATTTGAATTGAATAAACTGACAATTATTGGATTGTATCTTGTCATATGTTAATATACACCAGTGGTTCATGACCTCTTCCACTCATGACCTGTTATAACAGGCTGCGTGTCTACGAGTGTTCAACTGACACAAAAGAGTTTCACTGATAAAGATGCAATTATGAAGTTTTTAACAAAATGAATAAATACCCAAATCAAAGACCAAAGAACTGTTTGGTGGAAACAAAAAGTTAACACATACGTTTGTGTGACTTACTTGTATCCTTATTCCTATTCGATGTTGTGTACATCTATCTCTGAAAAACTAATTAAGACCTACGGTTTTGATCTGGCCCTCAATTTGTTTCTTTGTTGCCTCACCTATTTACTGTTTTTTTTATCCTGTCTGTTGTTTTGAATCGGTTTTATACATGTTTCTTAACTTTTAAAGATGAAAGATAAAGTCATATAAAGTATTAGAATTGTGTTTGATTAAAAAAAAGAAGAAAAAAGCCAGATCACTACCATTCCAACCCAGTGGAGGGCGCTGTGGGGAGCGCGTTAGATTATCTGGCCGTATCTGATTGGTCCATTCGTGTGGCGGTTTGTTTGGATTTTCTCAGTTGTGCCTCTGACGCTGGACGGAGCCAAGAGTTACAAATTCAAGAACGGTCATCCGGTACCACAGCGAGGCTTTTATCTTCTGTCTGAGGAGGAATGGACGACTCCACTAGACGCCTACTGCAGCGGCTCATACGACGGATACCGGCTCCAATGTTGAAACCGACGCTGGAGAAGTGGGGCCGCTTGACGGTGGCGCAGCGACAGTCCATGGACTACACCCAGAGAAAATGGCCGTTAACGGAGAAGCTGCTCTCCATCTGCGAGGTGCGCGACGCTCTCACTGAAGCACGCGTCGTGTCGTTAGACGTTAAGTGTTAAAAACTGAACGAGTGAATGTTGGAAACGTGCCGTCACTTCTCTTCCCCTTCGCAAAGGAATCCACACGACTTGAATTTAACCGGCGTTGGTGTGGCTGCCCTTATCTTTCTCACCTCACCGCTTGTGTTTTTGTCTCCTCAGGAAAATGAGTGGACAACGAAACACATCACAGAGCTGGAAATGATCTGTAAGTCCAGTGAAGTGACTATTGTCGTGTGTGCTTGAGTAACAGCCGTGCCATGTCATCATCAACCCAATCATCCTTTGGTTTCAATCATCTCTCAGGTGTCATCGACAATCCGAACCAGGGGATGTGGCGCGCCTTCCAGCTCATGGACCCTGAGGGTACGTTCAAAAGAGAGTATGCATCTCGTACAGTGGCAGGCGGAGAGTCTGCAGCTTTTTCAACTAACACTGCAACTTGAGATGCACCGATACACTATTGTTTCAGACCAAGTACAAGTACACATTTTGTACCAATATGTGTACTTGCCCCTGCTTAAAAATAAGAAATATAACTTAAGAATTTGTGCAGTCATGACTTTCATGTGCTGTATAGCTTGGTAGCATTGAAATATTATGACCGTCTGTGCCAGCTTTTTTGTTTTTGTACAGTTTGCGTGTTTTTGCAATAAATGGCTTGAGTACATGAGCGCAGTATCATCCCTTACTGCAGCTGCCCCTGGATCAGGATTTTCTCTCTGGTTGAAAGCTTGCTCGCGTTATAATAACTCAAATAATATCCCAGAATCGATGTCATCGTGTGTTTTATAGACATGAAGCAATGTAAATATCGTTATGCACATTATATGGTAAAGCCACATATGTACGCTTTATCTGCGTTTTTATTATTCAGGGGAATAAGAGCAATGATATGATTATGGTTCTGATAGGAACTCTGATTGAGCTCCTATCGGAAACATAATCACATCATTGCTTTAGCAGGTTAAATACAGATCTTCACACTGACATTGGTTGTTAATGGAAGTACCGATTCACAAATGCATCACAATGTCTGCACATTTTGTCCCTTTTAATGTACGCTTATCATTCTGTCCTCTGCTTTTCTTATTTTCCAGATGACGCTCACTCTTTAGAGCTGACACAGTTCAAGGAGCAATTTAAGTCTCACCTCAGTGAGCTTGTAAGACATGTAAGCAAGATATTCTGCCTCACTTAAGTTACAAAATCCTACTGTTAATGCAGCTGCTTTATTAAAATGTTTTGATGGGTATCTCTGTGTTTAATGTTTTGTCTTTTGACATTGTATTCAAGGTGTCTGTCAAAATAAAGAAGCACACAGATGAAGCTGTATGGATTCGGATTGCGTGGGGTGACGGTTTCTCCCGGCCCAATCACCTGAAACCAACATATGTTGTTCATCATCTTCAAACCTCTTTTGTCTTTGTGACCAGCCTAACTTCGAAGCAAAAGCCCCTATTATCACAGGTGAGAAATGAGTTTTATATACATGTTGACATTTCTTTTGCAGTTGCCGGGAGGTAGCTGTGTTTTCTGTCTTTCTATTCCCCACTAAGTGAGTGGTGTTCTTGGCAGGCCTTGGTTCTGTCCACCAGACATCATGCTATTAAGGATGCTAACCTCAGTGGACGGAATCTCACGGCTATCAGGGACCTGCTGATGAGGCAATATGAACAGGTAAGCCTGTTGTGATTACACCACAACAAGACTGTGACATCAAGATTGGGGGGAGTGTGTCTGTATTATTATGTTGGAACCTAAATCCCATCTGGCTTGAGTGAAGACTTTACATTGCAAGCTTCTTCTTGGTATGACTGTTATTTTCTTGGGTCCAACACTGATACCAGTTTGCGGCTGCCTGGAATGTCGGAACTATTCATGAATAAAAAACGTGGAGTGCTGTCCTGCCACTCAGCTCTGTCACTGAAACCTGCCATCTTGTGCTGGATAGTTTCTGATTGAAGTAAAGCTGTCTTCAGTTTTATGTCTGTGATAACACAAAAAATAACAACAAAATTGAATTTAAAAAATATAGACAAACACATAAGAGATTTATCATTTAGAACAAATTCTGTCACTCTGTCATCTTGCAGATATATTTCGCTGTTCAAGTTTGACCTTTGCACTTGGATATTTTTGTGGGTGTTTTTAATTAAAATTAGGGGTTTAGATGATAAGGTTTTAGTGGAGGTTTGCTGTAACCTCACTAGTTGTGAAATTCTCATTATAGTACAATCAATTTGTTATATAGCCTGATAAAATGTTTTACCTTTTTTGGTTGTTGAAATGTTTTACCACAAATCAGTATGAGCCAAGGAAACCACTGTCCGAATAGCAATGTTTTGCTAGGTGTTAAATAAATTTGACCCTAAACCCTTGGTGGAAGCCATTTGTTAATATTCAGACAAAGACTGGTGTATGTTTTGTTTTTTAATGGATTCTGACTCTTCTGATTTGTTGTTTGCTTCTAGGTGTTTCCCACTAAGTACTCCAGCCCACTTGAAGAAAAGAATCAAACTCCCTCAAGTATGTTGATCAAATCATTCGATAAGGCCAGAGATAATTAAATCATTTTTTGCATGATTTCAATCATTTATTGCTTGATTAGCTTAATTTATTTGGCCCTGATGTGTAGTTCTGGTGAAATTCTGCATTGCCTGTGTGTTTATTTTTTATTTATTTGGCTTTATATGTATTCATAGACCCTCACATTGAAAGAGAACAAGCTGGGCCTTTCGCAAACAGACTTCAGATGGCCTGTGAGGCCTTTGGTGGTGGGACGTTACCTCAACTACAGTCCGCAGTTTACAAGGTACCCTAAACACATGCTTGTGTGTAAAATACTGAATATTGTAGACTAGTAGCTGAATATCAGAATCGGTCACACCTCAATCTCTTCCCATATCAGTGCAGAAGTTCAGCATCACTCCGTGCTTTAATCATCTTAATGGCGTTTTGCGTTTTCTTTCCTCAGCTGGAGACCAAATTCAGAGACCAAACCAACAGGAACATGACGGAGCGGGAGGAGCCGTTCAGATGTGTTGTCAAATTTGAAAGTACCAACCTCCTGGAGTCACTTAGACACTCTGCATCCTCAGGTACAGTCAATTTGTTAGTCAAGAAGAAACCATTTGTACATGTTAATAATATTTATAGTATAACTAAATATAACCGCATACTATTTTGATTGTTATTGTTATACTACTTGCAATTGCATAAGTTTGCCACAAGGGGGCACACACTTTGGGGAAATATTTAAATTCATTTTTATGTCATGGTCAGTGGATTCAAGGCCTTTTGAAAAGTGTTTTGTGTTTATGTTGTACCTCTTTGCACCTGAACCTGCCTTCCTACTTTTTAACCATCATTGGAAAATTTTGTAAATTCTAATAAATTCATCATTATGTTCTTCATCTCCACTCAGCAAAGATATGAGACAGAAACATCTGTATGAGTTTTTTTCTTCCACCAGCAGTAACCATTTTGACAAGAAAGAGCTTTACGAAATCTGTGTCCTCTGTTTCTGCCTCCATTATAGCTGTGATTAACTAACATGACAACAAAGTAATACAAAATTGATATTACAGTTTTTTTGTTTAGTCAGCTCAAATAATTAAATGTATTTTTTATATTTTACAGGAATTGCTTCGACCCCTGTCACCCCTCTGCTCTCATCTATTCCTTTAAAAGGAAGGAATTATTTTGTCATCACAGATAATGGCCCTGGTCCTGCCTCGCAAATGCACCCATCACAGAAGTGACAGGTGACAGCCTTGATTTAAAGGACTCACAGTGTGGCCTGTTCTCACTTGTCCTGTGTACATTCCACCAATGGTTTGCTATTAATGTTTAATCATTGATCTTAAACACATGGCTCTTGAAGAGTCATGGCTAACTGTATTTTAGAATTAGATGTTCCCCTCTGTTTTTATGCACTTGCAGTTACAAATACATCGGTGTCGTGCAATAGCTAATTGTCCTCGTATTATCTTGTGTTGCTGTAATGCTGAATTTTTTTACCAATTAAAGGTGATATATGTCAAATTGATTAGAGGTGGATTACACAGTGCGTTCGAGAATTATTAAGGCCCCATAGATTTTTCTTTCTAAATAAAAGAGCCTAGGTTAGATGAGATCTCATCACTGCAGTGTCTAGCAGGAAACCAGATATGACTCTTAGAATTAGTTGTCACCAAAAAGTTTAACACAAAATAGATTGTATACTTCCTGCTTGAATGGATTGTACTTCTCTTTATATTTTCACCATTTACAGCCCAAATTAGCCTGTGTAGTTTTTGATAAATATATATATATCTCTTTCTATATTAAAACACGAAGGTACTGCAATATTTTTGTTCCGCAAACCATCAGTACGCACTGGTTCTATTTTTCCAGAAAATCGGCCTCACGCGAAAACATTTGTGACAATAAGCTTTACACCTTTTATTTTGCCAAACGGAAGTGTAGAGCTTGTACCGGATGTGACGTAGCCCCGCCCGCCTCGTCCCACAGAGTGGAAGGCAGCAGCCGGCCAGCCTTTCAGACAAAATCGAGGGCCGTAATGCTGCATCTCATCCGACGCTGCCGCCGCGGTCCTCTGCCGAACACAGGATGGACCGTCAACACGGACACACGCCGGACTCTGCAGCGGGCCAGGCGGCCGTCGGAGGCACCGGCGTCACGGACAGCCCGAGGGGCCGCGGAGAGTCCCTGTCGCAGTCGCGGGAAATAATCAAGCCCACCATCACGGAGCTGACCAAAGAAGTGAGGACGAACATCCTCTGCACCGTGAAGGGATGTGGCAAGATCCTGCCCAACACACCTGCGCTGAACATGCACCTCGTCAAGTCGCACAGGATCAAGGTGAACGTGTTCGTGCGGTCGGAGGGGGTGTGCGCAGCGGCCGTGCTAACGCGGCTAAGTCCCGCTCGTCGGTTGGAAAACGCAAGTCATCCATCATCACAACTTCACGCTGTGGTGACGCGTTGCAAACGCGACGTCAGAGTCGGTGGGAGGCAGAAGTTAATTTAACCCGCGTTCGTGTGTGTGTGTGTGTGAAGCGCCGGGACAAGCTAGCTACGACGTCATTAGCCCCTCATGTCACGGGTTGTTGATTAGGAACACGTGTTGATCGATGCCTTGCGCATTGCCCCCATACACACCCACACCATCACTAGCTGAGGGCAGGGAACTGGGGAGTTTCTCATGTGCATGTCGAAGTGGTGACAGTCTGTTCACTTGAGACCGAGACACTATCGATACCAAACAGTCAGCAAAATGGAGGCAGTCCAGTGGTGTGGACCACAGTTGACCTCTGACCCAGGTTGTCATGTCCTCACTGGGCTGTCAGTGAGACCACTGTCCTCCACTGTCTCCGCTCCGTGATGGAGGTCGTTGCTGGGAGAGGGTTAGTCGTCTTGTGTGCTGCCACTTGACTGAGCTCTTTGTTTGAAACAGGTGAATGTGAGAATTTGAATGAGCTCCTAGGAGAAGTCCATTCATCCCGGCGGAGGAAGTGTGGTTTTTAGGCCCAAATCAGTGGTTTCACCAAATGGAGGTTCAATCAGATTCTCCTTTTTAAAATGAAAGTCTGACTAAATTAATCACAATTTAAACATGGTCCTGTTTTACTCAAGAGCATAAACAAACCTTTAAAAGTGAGGGAAAATTTTATTTCATTTGAAACATTTGGTTCCTTTTCACTGTCAATCCATGTCCTGTGTTGTTTTCTCCTTCTGCAACCACAATTAAATAGATTCGCAACAGTTAATCAACTACTAAATTATTCGCAACTATTTTGATAATCGATTAATCGGTTCAAGTGGTTTTTATGGGGGGGAAGTAACAATTCTCTGATTTCAGCTTCTTAATGTAAATATTTTCTGGTTTTTTTGCTCCTCTGCGACAGTAAACTGAATACCTTGCGTGTGTGGACAAAACTAAACATCATCTTGGAGTTTTGGGAAACACGATCAACATTTTTTGGACGAAACAAATAATCGATTAATCGAGAAAATAATCAACAGATTAATTGAATAATGAAAACAGTCGTTCGTTTCAGCCCTACAATTTAACATCACTGATTTTGCATTGGGTGTAAATTGAGAAAAGGAAGCCTGCGTCTTGAGCCTAAATGCGCCGATGGAGAGGGAGCGTGTTCTTTTTAATGCATAGCTCTGCCCTGACCGCAGTTTTGATATTCTGGTTGACATGATGAGAAATTACTCATACGCTGGAGCTGCTCCCTCCTACTGCAATAATGAGGCACGACGTGGAACACGGCACATCTGTTTACATCACGTCCAATTTCACACCACCGTGGTTCTACTGCGTCGCTGCCAAGCAGTAATGCATTTTCTGTTCATAGACTGTTCGTGTTTCCTGTGTGACTGTTTCCCCATGAATACTGATCCTTTTTGTTTTAGTCTGTACACAGTGCCCAGAGCAGACTCCTTACATAAGGCTAATGTGACTCTCTTGGCTTTAACAGTCTTTCTACCCATACAGCTTCACCTAGAAGCAAGGAGTTTATAGACGATTTATCACTTCACAGTACAGCCTCCCAGAAACGAGTACTAAACTCAGCGAGGGCTACTTAAGAGGCGGTGGGCCGACCTTGTTGTAGCAGAGACAGTGAATCTTGACTCTGTCTTTTGAGTCACACCCAACTGTCCAAATATGACTTGGGGTTCAGCCCCAACACAACCATATGGTGTAACTGAAGCGAACTGCAGGAACATTAATTGTTTGCAGAATATGTATTGTATGCGAACGCCTTATGATAAACCAGAAGAGTGTTTGTCAGCTGCAGCTGTTCAGCTCCCTCCTGTGTTAAAGCAGACGGAGGTGACCTTGACCACTGGAAGGCTGAAGCAGTAATGACTGTTATTTATGGAATGTGATGTTTTTTGGCTACACACACATGATTATACATGTGGTGGATTTCCACCATACATGTAGTGTTGGTGCTGTTTTTCTGCATAAAGCATCATGCTACTCAAAAGCAATGCACTCAATGCACAGCTGGTTTGGCAAGTCTACTCTGGGAGAGACAGAGGGGTTATAGAGTTGCCAAGCAAATTTATTTATTTTTCTATGTAAATGTGTTATTGAGTAATGTTACATCTGCAATACACATATTTACCAACAGTGGCTAAAAAAAAGGAAGGTAATGTACAACCATCACACTTATTATCATAATCCTTATGATGGCTTTGTAATATGAGTGGAAATAAAATGGTATAAAAAGAAAACATTGTGTGTCGTTGACGTAACACACCGATTACATCAAAGCTGTTTTCAGACATGAATCTCCGGAAAATTGGGTCTAGGCAGTTTACCTTTTCACATATAACGATAATTCCACTGCATAACGCAGTGTTTTTGTTTTTGTTTACACTCCTCACCACTATGAATTTCTGGATATTTTCCTGCTTAATTCTCACACAGGCTCACTCAATGTTAGTAGGGGACTGGCAGGAAAAGTTACAGGAAATGGCCAGTGCAACATCTGCCGACATGCAGCCCCTCCGGAAAATTTCAAAAATGTCCAGACTCCGGTGCATTACTGTCACTTTCTGTTGGTTGCTTGTGTTTATGGTGATATCAGAATCAACATTACTGTTTAACACTCGCTCTAATCTCTGCTGAGTGAAATGTACATTTTTAACCCTCTTGTCCCCTTTCTTCATCTTTCCCTGTCATTGTCGTCCTCAGGATGGTATGGTCAATCCCACGGTCAGAAAGGACATGAAGGGCTCTCAGAGACTGTACTGCTGTCCCATCGAGGGCTGTCCCAGGGGGCCTAACAGACCCTTCTCCCAGTTCTCCCTAGTAAAACAAGTAAGCCTTCCCTCCATGTGCCTGTAAATGAAAGTAAAACAAAAAGGTCTCACTTCTCTGACTTATGTATTACAGGCATATACTGTGTGTGTGTATATATATATATATATATATATATATATATATATATATATATATATATATATATATATATATCTGTAATCTCTCAATGACTCCTAACATGTCGTTATCATACCTTTATGACAAAGAAATGTAATTGAGGCTTTATGTTAGTTTAACCATAAACGTTATAAACGTATACATAAGCATACCAATATGTCTGTGAAAGGCTCATATCGGCTGATATTATCAGCCAACAGATATATTGGTCGTGCTCTAGTAGAAAATGGGGAGAGGAGAGTTATAGAGTTGTTTAACCGTTGCTTTAAGCTCTGTCAGACTGATTCTTAAAATGACAATAATATTACCAACACTTATTGATTACATTGTTAATAATACTATTTTTTAATGGTGGCTGATTTGGATCCTGCAGCTCTTGAGTCAGATATTCCTGCACTAGGGGAGAGAGAAACCACAGAGTTAGTGAAATGATGTTATAATTGTCTTGCATTGATAGTTACGAGCTCTACAGTCTTGGTAACAACATACAGTGATCAGCCACAACATTGAAGACTGTTTTTAAGGACATTATATATGTATATTCTTTTCTCTTTGTCTGTTTCATTCTAGCACTTTATGAAGATGCATGCAGAGAAGAAACACAAGTGCTCCAAGTGTAACAATGGCTACAGCACAGAGTGGGACCTAAAGAGGCACATAGAGGACTGTGGGAAGATGTACCAATGTTCATGTGGTTGCCCCTACGCCAGCAGGGCTGCTCTACTCTCGCACATTTACAGAACAGGACATGAGATTCCAACAGAACACAGGCATGTACATGCATAAGCCACACAAGATTTGTACTGAAACTTAGTGTTAAGTTTTGCTAAAAAATTGCCTGGGTTTCTGACTCTGACTTTTTGTATCCGTTTTGTTTCTCTACAGAATTCCTCCAGTAAAAAAACGGAAGATGGAGAAACTTTTATGCGATTCTGAAAAGGTGAAGACCAACGAGTCGACCTGTCAGATCATGCCTTCTACTATAGAGCTGACAGAGACTACTCTCCCTTCTCACACAACTGTTCGCATCCCAGACTCGCTGAGTCAGTACTCCAACCCGTGTAAGAGCCTCCAGAAGCTGCTTCTACCAAAGCCCAAGATGGCGTTGGTCAGTGTTCCTGTGATGCAGCTGGCTCACCTGCCTGTCCTCCTTCCATCAACAGAAAGTGGTGCTCTGAGGTCTGTAGTGCTGGCAGTAGACAGCCACGGATCCGTCAGCACTCTTCACCTCTTGTCGCAAGCCACCGGAGCAGTATTACCTCAACTTGATAGTAAGAGTCTGGGTTTCAAGGATAGCATGCCAACTTCCCGTTCCAGCCTGGGGCATGTTAGCACAGGGGTCCAGGTCAGTCTGGATCCCGTGGCTGCAGAGGTCTCACCCAGCAGCCTGGCAGGACAGCGGGGAAGAAGCACCTCCACCAACATTCAGACAGACAAGTCGTACTTGTCGAAAATGCCCACAGGGGTGGGTGTTGGGGAGGAAATGGGCTTGTGCTCTGTGGGCGAGTCCTCAGTGTCGTCCTGCGCGCAAACAGACATCAGCGTCAGTGCCCAAGTCCTTCTCCCAGTCAGTGTTGAAACCCAGACTTTCTCCTCCCAATCCAAAGCCACATCCTCTATCGGAGCTCAGACAGACAGCCAGTGCCTGAGCCCAATTCATTGCTCGGACTCATCTGTGCCTCCATACAAAACCAGGCAAACACAGACACACTTTGCCACCTCACAATCAGAAGAGAAGGCCCAGGACCAGGCCATCATGTGCTCTGACCTATTTGGCAGTGACTCCTTGAGTGTCTCCACCCAGACCGCCCTGGATATAGAAGACACCCTCACTGCTGCAGGAAGCAGTTTATATGAGGACTCAAAGTCAGCAGGTGGTATGTGTTTTGGGGTCCAGACAGATGAGCTCAACTCAAACAACATGGCTGACAACCAGACCCAGACCATGACCTTGTTAAGTGACCTAGAAAATATTCTGTCTGACAGCATGTCAGGCCACCAGGTTCTCACTGAAGCCTCCTCAGCCTGTGGTTCAGGTCTGGGCTCCGTTCAGGAGCAGCACAATGGCATAGACTTTGACTTTGAGGAGTTCCTCAATGCCGTGCATATCCAGACACAGACAGAGGAAAGTGAGCTGGGAGCACTGGGTTGTGACACGCCTCTCGAGTCTCTGGACATCCAGACCCAGACAGATTTCCTCCTGATGGATGAATTGGACCAAAGCGAGGGACCAAGTCGAACTCAAGCCAGCGACCTGGAGCTATTTGATACTCAAACTCAGACTGACCTCAATTTCCTGCTGAACGCCGGAAGCCAGATGCCCCTGAGCAGCATCCTGCGACATTCAAGCTTTTCGATGAGCACAGAGTCTTCGGATACAGAAACACAGACAGATCTGCCTTCGTTTGCCACTGGTCTCTCTGCTCAGACCCCAGTCAGTCAGGGAGACAACGCAAGGCTCTTGAACAGCACTGAGACACAGACTGTGACCAGCCAGGCAGAAGGCCTGGGACACCTCTTCCTGACCAGCAACGAAACACAAACCGTCATGGATGACTTCTTGTCAGCAGATCTTGCATGGAATATGGAGTCCCATTTCAGCTCTGTGGAAACCCAGACGTGCGGGGAGCTTTGCGTTCTCTTTCAGCACCCCGAGAAACCCAACAGTTGAAGCCCAATCAGAGAAGCTGCCTAAGCTTTTGCAGTACAGGCATCTGATATCTGCCTCTTCCTATAAGGGGAATCGGCCTATGCCGTCCCCTGGCAGATAATAGTCTTAGCAGTAAGAAGTCTGCCTCTTTGATCATTCCACTGAAAGCATCATGTCCAGAGCCTTGCCAGGTATATAACCTGACTGCTCTGCTGCACTTTATTAGCTCAGTGGGCATGGTTTATCAGCTCCTCTGACAGTTTACATATTTATTTGCACATAAAGTAACCTATTGTACGTCTCTTGTCTTAAATGCAAGTTTACTTCTATAGTTCAGTGTATAACCACGGTGACTGGTTTTCAACATTGGGGTCCTGCTAGGAAATTCAAAATAACAACACGTAATCAATGTCAGATGGTTGGCATCGTTTCGAGTTTGGGTGACGAGAAAATGCGGTTCAAATGGTTTCCCTGCATCACAGCTTACAGATATGCATATACTGCATGAATACAATTTCATCTCAGCTGTGCAGTATACTATACTGCACATTTAGTATGTTTTGAAATGTGAACAGAGCCTTCTCTTGGTCAGCAGCACAAATGAAATAGAAATTCTCAGCTTGAGTATGTGATGGATCACTGTTGTTGCTCTGTACGCAGCAATGACATCGGCCAAGCTTTGGCTGCTTTACGCAGTGGAATTATTGTTATATGTGAAAAGGTAAACTGTCTAGACCCAATTTTCCGGAGATTCATGTCTGAAAACAGCTTCGATGTCATCGGTGTTATGTCAACGACACACAATGTTGTCTTTTTATACCATTTTATTTCCACTCATATTACAAAGCCATCATAAGGACTATGATAATAGATGTGATGGTTGTACAGTACCTTCCTTTTTTTTAGGCAGTGTTGGTAAATATGTTAATTGCAGATGTAACATTACTCAATAGCACATTTACATAACAGAAAAAGAAATAAATTTGCTTGGCAACTCTATAACCCCTTCTGTCTCTCCCAAAGTAGACTTGCCAAACCAGCTGTCCATTGAGTGCATTGCTTTTGAGTAGCATGATGCTTTATGCAGAAAAACAGCACCAACATTACATGTATGTTGGAAAACCACCACATGTATAATCACGTGTGTAGACAAAAACCATCACATTCCATAAATAACAGTCATTACTGCTACAGCCTTCCAGTGGTCAAGGTCACCTCCGTCTGCTTTAACATAGGAGGGAGCTGAACAACTGCAGCTGACAAACTCTTCTGGTTTATCATAAGGCGTTCTAAACTTTGACCAGTGATGAACTAGCAGCTTTATGTTTTACAGAGTTAAGCCCCACTACGCCTTCAACAGTAAGTGAGGCGTTAATCTAAGCTGTTAAAATGCATCTCCGAAATATACCTTCACTCATGCAGAAGTGACACAAGTATAACTGTAATGTTTGTCTTGTTCGGTGACGCACTTTTCATCTAAATGTGATTGTGCAGTGTGATGTTTTGTAAGCTTTTTTGGGTCTGGGTCTCTGTAGTTGAGCAGTGAGTTCAGTCAGCAACATAGGGTGTCATTGTCTTTGACTTATTCATTAGCTGGGTGTAAGTGTATACACCAGCAGAGCTCTGTGCTGAAGTGATCCAGTGATGTAGACTACAGGATTAGCACAGAGCTATTGTATCTATTCACCACCTGATTTTGACTGAAAGGAGTCCTGCTGAATATCTTCCATTCAAATCTTTAGTTTCCACCTTTTAAGAATTCGGACACGGTATTTGAATTTATTTGAATTATTTAAATCCAATCTACAAGCAACTCAACCAATTTGAGTTTCATTACATGCTGCACTAAGCACAGGCACCACATATGGACTGTTTTATGAAGGAACGTTGAGCTGTAGGCCTCGTTAATTTGTTCATTTTGTTTCGTTGGTGCCTTAACCCGAGTATTAACTTTCATTACAGGTTATTGATTTCGATGCTTTGAGGTTAAGAATTATACAATAATGTTTTGGTTAATGACTGAAAAGTTGTCCGAATCCTTTTGGTCTTTGCTTTGCATGTGTAACATTCTGTGGTGGTATTTTCATCATAGTTGAATCATAGCATGAACTATTGGAATGTCCCCAATTGTCCTCCATAGTATCAGTAGAAATATTTATGTTCTGTTACATGGTAAATAATACTGTACTGCATTTTGTTGAACACAATTTGTTTGATGCCATATTTTTGGACGTGTTGCAGTAAATAGATGTTTGTAGAAACTGAAGAATGTACAGAACATGACACTGTGCCCAAGTGTATAACATGTTCTATTTTTTGCACCATATCCTTTGAGTTAAAGGATACTTTTCCTGTGTTTATTAGGATTTCAATACTATTTAATTTCAACATTTCTCGTATTGAGATTAGTACTTCTAGTTTGTGGTTTCTGGAATACAGCGTAGCTGCTCCCAGCTGGTTTAGTGGCATGGGGTCAATGCGTAGAAGCCTCCTCAGTCTCAAGTGTCATCTACAGTGCTTTATTTTCTCTCTGTAGGCAGTGCATGCAGATACAAATATTTGTTTAAAGAGTTTTCTTGCCTGTACCTGTAGGGTTAATTGTTGCCTTGATTACTTGTTGAAGCTACACTACAGATGTTCTTAATAAACTGCTGGAAAATATAATGTCCTTTGTCAATTAATATAGAAAAAAGGTTGGAGAAAAAACAAGTCAAACAATTACAAAGAAAAATGAAATAGGACTGCATGTTGTCACAATCGGTGTCCAAAAAGGGTTCACATACCCAAAACAGCCAGGCTGCTGCATTAAGTTTTTGGAGTTTAAGCAAATGTATTTATTCTTGATTGTGAAACTCACATACTGAGAGCTTAAAGAAAATGTGGGTTTGTGAACCCTTTCTCTTTATTATTCACTTCTTCATTATTGAACAATGTAAAACATGATCATATCATGCATTTCATCTTTTCACTGTGATGTAGTTACATGTGTAGCTTGTTCCAGATGGATGAACTCTTTACAATTACTTCTAAGTAACCGCGTTACGTTTACTTTCATCTGAGACAAAGGTTTGGTTTAATTAAATTAACACTGCAGATTTTTTTGATTAGAGAATAATCCCACTAGGTTTGTTTTCATTTTACAGAGCAGCTGAACACAAAAGAGGTAGTAGAATAATTACGCAAAGTAACACGCTTGTCCAAATTTCCAAAATGTTGCAGTAAATTGCTGGTTTTTGGAGACCAACATGACACAATAATTAAAGGATCCCTGCACTAATAACTCATGTACAGTACATAACCCAGATTACATCCACAACCACCAGGAATCATGTCTGATATGAAACTGAAGATATACTGAGCAGATGCAGAATTTTGGCCACACACTATACGATGTATAGATAAAGGCTTCAATGCAATACTGAAGGTGGAGTTTAAAAAGCAGATTGTGCAAGGAGGGATTCTTAAGATGTACGTTGCACTGTTTCTAGGCAACCAGAACAGTTGAAGAAGCACTTGTGGGAACGGGTCAGAACAAAATTAAAGCCTGAGTGCTGAGCTAAATGTTTCAATGTTCCTTTCACTTGACTGTTGTTATGGTGAGTATATGCTCTGAACACTAACACCAAATGAATTATCTCTGCTATGACTTTCAGGAACATGTCCCTTACGTTGAATTTGTTCTTCCAACTGACTATTTTGATGGAAACACTATGATGCCTTAAGGCTGAGACATGCATGATAATTAGACTTTAACCTGTTGAACCTGAGATTTGAAAGTTGTGGTACACTTGAATAGTCTCCAGACGTTTCCAGTTATATTTCACAGGCCTCATACAGCGTGGCAGTACACACAGCCTTGTTCCTTAAGAAAACAGACAGCTGTGGTGCAAAAGGGCTTGGGCATCTGCTGCAGTGCTGGCATAATGGGTCTGCGTGAGGCTCCTTCCCATTGAGTAGCTCCTGTTGTGCGCTGTATCTGGTTTGGATGACCTGGGCACCCGATACCTTTTGGAGATAGAAACGCTTACAGCAGAGAACAAGTGGGGGTTATGCTGACATGTCCGCTGTTTGGAGTTCAGGGCTGTGGGGTAATGGGGAAGCTCTGCACTTGCAACAGGGTCGACTCTTGTTCCTCTGGCCTCACTCTTCTTGTCAAACATGACACAGTTTTCCTCTAGGGTTTCTCCCTCTGAAGCCTTCTTGCCACTGCAGAGCTGGCTGCCAACCTTGGGATTCAAGTGTGATGACTTGATTGGTGGTAAAAATGTGAAGTTTTTTATGGGAACCACGGTGCCATTGGGCTTGTGGCTTTGTTTCTGAGACTTGATGGGCCTGTTCTCTGACTTTGTGTATTTTGAGGACCTATGGTGATGCTGCAAAGAAGTCGCTCTGAGTGTCCCTTCCTCCTCGATCGCTTCTTGGAGTGGTATGGTTTTCTGCATGACATTGAAGACGGGCCATTCTGAGTTATCTATCTGCAGAGCCGCTGCAGCAGTGTCACTCCAAGATCCCACCTCCTGGTTTATTGCCATGGATTTATTAAAGTTGTTGTTAGTGCCTGCATGCGACTCGCAGCGCTGCTCTGCAATGCCGGCTGAGCTGTCTGCAATAAGGAGTGTTGGGTCAACCGACAAGGGGGTCGGGTTGTCGGCCTCCTTATGCTTTGGTTTCTTATATTTCTTCTCAGTCCAAAGTATGCAGCCCAGTGGAGCAACTCTGGCCCAACCACGGACCTGTTTTAATATTAAACATACCGTTAAATATGTTATAAATTAAAATCTTGACTTTAACATCAACTAAATCAGATAACGGCAGGTAACAGTTTGCAGTACTAATATATATTCATTCACTTACAGCTTCTTCCATACCAGGGTAACAGTGATACTCATACGGCTCCATTTCTTTTGAGAGGTCCTCCACACTGATATCTAGAAGGACATCGGTTAGTCTTCTCTCTGGTGTCTTGTGAAGCTGCTCACCAACCGTGTCCTCCTGTGTTGGAGGCTCCTCGTCTGATCCAACCACAGCTGTGTGATCCACTCCTTTTAAAGTCACCATCATTCACTTAGTTTATGTTTTACTTAGTTTGCTTTGTAATAGCAATTCATTAAATGGCCTAACTCCGTTCCATTTCCATCCATTCTCTTTCACTTTTGTCTTCTCACATCTTTGATCTTCTCACACTTCTTGATTTCCTGACCTGTGATCTTCTTGATTTCCTTCCCTTTGATCTTCTCACACTTCTTGATTTCCTTCCCTTTGTTTGGCCACCCTTTGTCTTACCCATCTTGGATTTATTCACTGTATGTAGTCTTTTGATCATTTTAACTACAGGGACCTTTTGATCATATGCATTTGAATATACCCCACCTCCCTGATGACTTTAGAAGCAGCCATGTAAGCCCCTCTCGGTCAGACTCAAAATGTGTAACAAGGTCTAGTCGTTCTTAGACAATTCAATGGAAAGCTTATACGTTTAAATAAATGAAGCCCACTCACTCAATTCCAACTTTGACACAGAATCCCTTACACCCTATTTGCATGGGAGGTGAATTGGTGACCGCTAAGGAAATATGAAATCAGAATTTGTCTACAGTTCCAATTTCAGGTAGATGACTCTTGACTAGGGTGCAGAGAGGCCCAGTTAGCTTGTTGAAGAGCTATACTGTTACTGCATGACACCAAAAAATAGCCCTCATCTTAAACCATAAATCACACTATTACATGACTATTTAACATGAATAACTGTGCAAACGCAAGGATTCAACAGAATAGTATAGCATGTATTTAACAAACCAAATTGAATAAATTTAAAATATAAAAACCATAAGACCTGAGGTTGTGTTACTCAGTCTGTCGTACCATGCACATTGGCGCGCTGCTGGAGCTCATTTGAAAACAAAATGGAGAGTTGTCTGTACTCACTGTCCCATGGAAATGTTCGGAGCCCTGGAGGTGACATGGACGATTATTGTTTGTAAAGCGCGTCCCCGTTTCCCCGGTTGTGCCTGTTCTTCAGAGCTCCTCTTCAGGGAGCGGACTGAGTTCAAACCCCTCTGACCCACGGTTAGCTGAGTGAAGACAAACGGTCCCGAGGCTGGGTCCATGCGCAGGGAAGCAGGTGTATGTGGCAGCGGCCAGGTAGCTAGGTAGCTAACAACAGTCCGCACGTGGCTATGGTTTTTGTGCTAATGTTATTACAAAGCTGACTGGAAACTCCAAACACTGCTGCTCACCCTCCCATTTTAACTGAATACACACTTTTATAAATCCAACTGATCTTAACTTGGGTAAAATTCGTTAAACTTAACGAGTTAATTAGTCCCACCCTTCTAAAAATTTGATAGGTTACCATATTCGTCCCAACTTTAACTGGACATTGATTGGCTGATAATAACAAATGGACACCTTGTATCTGATGTGTTCAAGGTATACTCAAAACATGGGACATTTCAAGACCTTACAAAAATACACATTTCTCTATATTCATGCAAAAAATGACTCCAGACTAGTAGTCTCTGAGAAAATATTTCTTGTTATACTAAGAACTGAAATGACATATCAAAAAGAAAACCGTTCTAAAAAATTGTAGGGCACAGGGCAGTTGAACACAAAGAGGTAGTAGAAACATTTTGCAAAGTAAAACGCTTGTCCTAATTTCAATAATTTTACAGTAAATGGCTGTTTTTTGGAGACCAACATGACACCATTCATAAAAGGATCCCCGCACTGTTAAACTTTTGTACGCTACATAACCCAGACTCTATCCACATCCCACCAGGAATCATGATGATACAAAACTGAAGACATACTGACCAGATGCAGTAGCCTCAATGCGATACTAAAGTTGGAGTTTAAAAAAGCAGATAGTCCAGGGCAGGATTCTTACGAGGTACGTTGCACTGTTTCTAGGAAACCAGAACAGTTGAAGAAGCACTTGTGGGAACTGGTCAGAAAAAAATTAAAGTGACACAAAGAGCTAAATGTTTCAATGTTCCTTTCACTTGACTGTTATGGTGAGTATATGGTCTGAACACTAACACCAAATTAATTATCTCTGCTATGACTTTCATTAACATGTCCCTTACGTTGAATTCATTCTTACAACTGATTATTTTGATGGAAACACTGTATGATGCATTAAGGCTGAGACATGCATGATGATGAGACTTTACACTCTTGAACCTGAGATTTGAAAATTGTGGTACACTTGAATAGTCTCCAGACGCTTTCCAGTTATATTTCACAGGCCTCATACAGCGTAGCAGTACACAGCCTTGTTCCTTAAGAAAACAGACAGCTGTGGTTCAAATGGGCTTGGGCATCTGCGTGAACCAGACCCACTATGCCAGTGGGTCTGCTTCACGCATTGAGTAGCTCCTGTTGTGCGCTGCATCTGGTTTGGATGACCTGGGCACCCGATACCTTTTGGAGATAGAAATGCTTACAGCAGAGAACAAGTGGGGGTTATGCTGACATGTCCGCTGTTTGGAGTTCTGGGCTGTGGGGTAATGGGGAAGCTCTGCACTTGCAACAGGGTCGACTCTTGTTCTTCTGGCCTCACTCTTCTTGTCAAACATGACACAGTTTTCCTCTAGGGTTTCTCCCTCTGAGGCCTTCTTGCCACTGCAGAGCTGGCTGCCAACCTTGAGATTTAGGTGTGGCGACTTGATCGGTGGAAAAAATGTGAAGTTTTTTATGGGAACCAGGGTGCTATTAGGCCTGTGGCTTTGTTTCTGAGACTTTATGGGCCTGTTCTCTGGCTTTGTGTATTTTGAGGACCTATGGTGAGACTGCGAAGAAGTCGCTCTGAGTGTCCCTTCCTCCTGGAGCGCCTCTTGGAGTGAGATGAGTGGTATGGTTTTCTGCATGGCATTGAAGACGGGCCATTCTGAGTCATCTATCTGCAGAGCCGCTGTAGCAGTGGCACTCCAAGATCCCACCTGCTGTTTTAACCCCATGGATTTATTAAAGTTGTTGTGAGGGGCTGCATGCGACTCACAGAGGTGCTCTGCGATGAGTGTTGGGTCAACAGACAAGGGGGTCGGGTTGTCGGCCTCCTTATGCTTTGGTTTCCTACATTTCTTCTCAGTCCAAAGTATGCAGCCCAGTGGAGCAACTCTGGCCCAACCACGGCCCTGTTTTAATATTAAACATACTGTTAAATATGAGAACAACATTTTTGATATGTATAAACTGAAAACATACCAAAAGAATAATTTTTTGTGAGATTGTGCAAATTTGATACCAATATCAGAGAAATCCCTGTACAGTGGGTAAGGGCTAAATAACAGGTTGAAATATAATCATCAGAAATTAGAATGATATTTTATTTCTGTTCTTCTTGTGTAAAAATTTAGATTTAATTCTCTCTCCATTGACACCAAACTGTGACCAGGACACTTATTTGTGTGAGTCAACTTGTGCTATTGGTACAACCTGCTTAACTTTGACATGAACTAAATCAGACAATGGCAGGTAACGGTTTGCAGTACTAATATATTCATTCACTTACAGCTTCTTCCATACCAGGGTAACGGTGATACTCATACGGCTCCATTTCTTTTGAGAGGTCCTCCACACTGATATCTAGAAGGACATCGGTTAGTCTTCTCTCTGGTGTCTCGTGAAGCTGCTCACCAACCGTGTCCTCCTGTGTTGGAGGCTCCTCGTCTGATCCAGCCACCGCTGTGTGATCCACTCCTTTTAAAGTCGCCATTTTTCACTTAGTTTATATCTTAGTTCTTAGTACTTCATGGTGAAACCTAAAAAAACACAAAAATAAGAAACAAAATATGGTGAAATTTATATATTGTTTTATTAAGTCAGGTTACAGAGACACGGTCAGATTTAAACATTGAACACGTAAACGCTCCTCCAGTTCGTCCAACTCACCGGAAGGAGGCCTGAAGACTGAATCCCGGTTGTAATTTGATTTCATTCATTTTTTTTTTTTTATTCCCTCCCCTTCTTGTATCGGAAATCACCACTCAACGCAAAGTTCTGCTGTTCCGTCGTGGTGGTTTTCTTTCTGGTCGATAGTGTTTCTGTTCTTCTCTCTGTCTCAGAAGTGCACAGTCGCTGAATGCCTTTAGATACGAGCCGCAACGCTGTCGTCATGACAACCCGCAGAGGCTTCAAGGGAAGTCGTGACGTAGAGAAAAGGGGGCGGGGCCGAACACGCCGCTGCAGCAGCAGCAGCTCGGGGCTGCTCCGGACGAGCGGTCACATCTCTGTTATGCAACAAAACTTATACGTCACAAAAAAAGAAATCCCCCAATCATATTAAAATGTATTTCTTTTTAAAGGTCTCAGTCCGCACTGTGATCTGCCGTGGCCAGAGCCACAGTGCGATGCATGCAGGAGTTAACCGGTTTATCACTTCTGAAGGAGGAAACCATTTTGACTGGTTGGAACATGCAGTTCTGCACGTAGACCGTCAGTAGACGTCGAACTCTGCCCCTCAGGTTCACGTCAGCTGTGGGAGGGTACTGCATGTTCAACTCGTGGGAATGTGATCGAGAGAGGCTCGATGAGAGATGGAGAGGTATTCTCATGTGATTCCTTTTTTCTTTTTTTTTTAAATGAATTGCGCAGACAGTGGGATATGTTCGTTACGCACACTTCCATTCAAAGTAGGAGCAGGAGCAAACTCGCACTTTGAGGACGCACAGCACCACTTTGGTTCATTGGTCCAGAGCCGCGGAGTGTCAGCATCCGCCGCAGCCGCAGCACCTATTGGCGCGGGGGACACGGACACCTGACGGCTCCATCACTTGACTCGCCGGGCTTTTCCCCATCACGACTTCTTGGGTCCTGCTGCGTTTCATGGAAACGGAGTGCGCGCATCCTCCCGCCATGCTGCCCCCGAAGAACTGCCTGCCGAGGAACTACAGCTGCATAGCCGGGCTGTTCGGGAGCCTGGCGGCGGCCAACCCGCGGCTCGACGACGGGGAGGATTTCGACATGATGAACGGCACCTGCGAGCCCATCGAGAGCCCCGTGGTAGACGAGAGGCCACGGGGCAGGGAGATCTTCCTCAAGCCGCAGCAAAGTCCAACGCTGCGTCGGAGATGCAAGTCGCTGCCCACGCCCACGGAGAGGGCAAAGTTGGAGATCTCCCGCAGCAGGAGTCCAACCAGTCAAAAGAAAGTGCGGTTCGCCGACTCCCTTGGCCTCGAGCTCACGTCCGTGAAGCATTTCGACGATGCCGATGAGCCAGAGGTGCCGGAGCGAATCCTGGCCACACTACCGAAGGCACACCTCCACCTCAATCATTCGGAAACCAAATTCCCCCGGGCCCCTGCGCAGTCTGTGTCCATGGAGCTGCAGTTCACCAACCCGGGCACACTACCCGGCTTCGGGCAGAAAGTGAGGGAGGTGAAAGTGCTGCTGGAGAGCGTCGAGGCGGACGAGTTCAGCCTCTCCGGGTTTGTGCGCGTGTTGAACCTGGCCTTCGAAAAGAGCGTCTCTCTGCGCTATTCTCTAAACAACTGGATGACGTGCATGGACAGTTTGGCCTCCTACGTTCCCGACTCGAGCGAGGGGGACACCGATAAGTTTCGTTTCAAGGTCGTCGTGCCTGCCTACCCGGACAATGGAGGCGCTTTGCAGTTTGCGATTAAATACTGTGTCGGCGGGCAGGAGTTCTGGGACAATAATAATGGGAACAATTACAAAGTGCGGCGTCACCGGTTCAAGATGTCCCCGCCGCGGGAATGGGAGAATGGATGGATCCACTTTATATGAGCTTCGTCGTCCGCAGTGGCACGCTGCGTGCGTAATGTGTGCGTAATTGATCCCCGGGTACCATAATTACGCTGTAGCCTGTTAAAAATGATCTCCCCCCCCTTGTCATTGTCAGCTACACACACACACACACACACAGACGGACAATAATATACCACGACATTTAAAGTATTGTCCGTGTTGCGGTGACAGACTGAGCGTTAAGGTGTGTTAACCTTTGAGAGGTGGCCCAAGTTGGATGTGAGATAATTTGCCTTGATGTCAGGGCTCTGTACGGCGTGGTGCCCTTTGGGAGGACATGCTCGGGTTATGTAATGTGGAAACACGTGCCACGGAAAACGTGCCGGCCAGTGCCGACTTCGTGCATCACTGTTCATTTCAAGAGATGCTGCAGATTTATTCGATGGCATGGTGATACTGGAATTATCATTATGTTGAGCATGTTTGCAAAATAGAAAGGGGCAGAGTTGACAGCATTGTGCAAATTGTTATATTCATACGAATTCAACGTATAATTCCCCACTGTCATGCCTTTATAAGATGCCTTATTTTTAAGCCATGTTGCGGGAAGTTGTGCATTTAATATTGTCCAGTAATTCCTTCGTCAAGTATGAATATAGTACATGCGTTGGAATGACATTAAACGTTTTAAATAAGGCCTATAGGCACATGTAAATAGTTGGTGCCCATGTACAGGTAGGCCTCTAGGGACACTAAGTCACAAACCTGCCTTTTGTTATTTACTGTAAATGCAGTTATTCAACAATTGAATAACTGCATTTATTATTACCTGCATCAATGTAAAAATGATTGCATATTTTGCCAAATTCAAAAGTCTAGAGGCCTGAACATAGTCCAAAGACAATAAACTCAACTTTTTTTTTCTTGAAAAACAATCCCCCAAATCATATCTGTATTGAGACCATTCCATCAAATCATACAGCCATGTACAGTATATTGAAATGGGCTTCAACTTTCCTGCCCTGTACTTTTTCTGAATGAATCCATTGAACACGGTTGTTCCCCCAAAGAAAATACATGTAGCTGTTTGCAAGGTCAAATATACCTCAGATTACTTGTGGACTACTTCAGGTTGATCATTATAAAACAGATGCATTTTCTCAGTAATCATTTTCTCACAGACACATTCAAACAGAAAGGCATTATTGTACATTTGAAACAATGCTAATTCGTTTCTAATGTCATTGAGCGTTGTCGTTAGCAGACATTGTAGCTGTTGCAGGCGCGACTGTTTCACCAGCTGCTGCTGCTCTGATGGTACATGATGGTCGTCATGTGCAAGAGTAATGCTGCTCTGCTCCCTGAACACAATGGTTTGAACCGCCTCATTGTTCAATATTTCCTTCCTTAGATTGCAAACTATTTACTTCTTTTCCATACCACATGCCTTGATTGATGTTACACAGTCTTCCAAACCTGATCCAAATCCTGTTGCTTACGTAGACTTTGGCAAAAATGAGTTTAATTGAAGGCAGTCATTCATCCTGGGTTTTTGTTGTTTTTGTTGTTGTTGTTGTGCTTTTAATTCCTGTGCTCTGACTAATCTGAACATCACTTCAGCCTTTGTTCACATCATCTTGGCATCAGGTCGGGATGTGGATAAAAGACTATTCCTGTAACCACTTAGTTTTTGGAGCCGCTCCACTGTCAATCCTTCAGTAATGTTTATCTCAAAACCTCACATGATATGTGACATTGTGCAGCCATAGGCTCCCTGATGTTGTTAAAATAGTTTTGCAGAGATGAGAAATGGCCTTCACTGAGTTGATATTTCCCACTGCTCAACTTAGATTTGTCATGCACAGAGCTGGATTTAAAAGGTCTGGCCATAGCAGAGCTTACTGTGTGTCGTGTTGTTGAATCAGTGGCTATTTACTTATTGTCTGCTTTGCTTTTTCACGCATCCATGCAGTATAAGACCAGAAAGCATTAGACCACTGAGGTGGATACACAGGGATGCATCAACACCAACCATTCACTACCAACAGAAGCTTTTTTATTTTTTTAATTATTTGTTATTATAATATTTTGCTGACATCTGATCAAAATTGTTTGGTTACACAAACACCTGTTTGAATATGCTTCTTTCTATATTTTCCATTAGATTTAACTCTTGGTTTGAGTTTACAAAAAGTTTGGAAACCCTAAGATACCAGTTGATCAGTCTTGGTCCTGGTATCTCCCCTCCCTGCCGTTGTTACTGGTGCATCCCAACCCAAAAGAAAACAAAGGGCTTCTGGTCAGTTTAGATTCTCAGCTCAAAGTATTCATCACAGTTTGCATCTCAACTCACTGATATATAGATATGTATGTAAATGTGTTAATGTTTCATATTGAATGTCTTCCTATTACTGTCCTATGTCGTGTGTATTTTGAAGCATTTTAAAAGCAGACTTGAGAGATGTGAATGGTAAAACTTTGCCTGATGACGCTGTGAAGTTGGAGGATAGAAAATGAGCTGAAAACGAAATGACTCACTTAAAAGCACACTTACTAATCGTATCTAGAATTGGAAGCACCATGACCGGTGCTATTTTGTCTCAAAATTATGTTTTACGTAACGGTAAGATCTTCCCTGAAAATGTGCTCTGAAATGTTAGCAGTGAATCTGAATGAAATGAAATATTGGAAACCACATGTGCACAACTAGGTGTGCACTGCCTTACTAAATTATAAGTTTACCTGGAGTCATGTAAAAGAGATGGACGAGGGCAAGTGCTTGTTAGGAAAGAATATAATTGCTGCATGTGAATTGAGGAGAGTTAAGAGGAACACATCCGGGCAAAAGTGGGAAAATGCACTTTGGCGTTTGAAAATGTGTGGCACGAGCGACTTATGATTGTATCTGATACTGAGCAGACTCTGTCAAAGCAGGTCTAATGCACTTTTGAGTGAGAACAAGGAAAGAGGCAGGGTATATGAAAGCTTCTCCTGTGAATAGTTAATAATGTTTTCCATTCTCCGTCATATTTTACTGCTCTCTTCTCTCACTGTGGAAAGCCTAAATCACCTCTGACTAATTTATAACCATTGTGTAGCACAGATTTATTTCTCTCTTGGGTTGGTCCACTTGTCTGTTGTTTTCTGTGAATCCTATGCAGCCCTTTTTGTGTCGTTTCACCTGCAGTCATCTGACAGTTTTAATCTGTAGTAAGAGATGTCTGTCTTCTTATTTTACAGTGATTATTCAATATCACTTTATTTTTATGTTTGGTTTTTAATGTAACCTATATTTTGTTAGAACAATGGTTAATAAAGGCATCTGTGATGATAACCAAACACTTTTTAAGGTCACAATCACTCAATACAATCTTTATTCTGTTGCCTTTATTCGGCTTCCTTCTGCTTATGAAGTGAACATTGAATACAATATGTTGCATAATACTGTAAGCAAAGCTATTTTTCCTAAATCTCACCTCTTGGACTCCAGCGAACCTTCACAGCTAACGTTGCATTAGATGTTACTGTAATAAATGTGCACTGTGTGATTGCAGGGCTGGGCGTGTGCGTTCCCAAGGTGTCCGACTACAGGGTCAGCTGAGCATCTCATTTGCATAGGGCTGCTGCTCATCCCCCTTCATAGAGCGACACGCTGCAGTGTTGCCATCGCCATTGTAGACATGACTGCAGACATGTCCTCGAATGATTACAGCCTCATGCCACGCCCCCTTGTGTTTGTGGAAGGGAGGGGCCGGAGCTTGACGCAGGAGAAGGGGCAGCCAGAGCTGCACAAAGGTGCAATGAACAGACAATATAGGATCATGTGAAATATAATGAAAGTATGTTTTTGCTTGGTTACACCTTTGAAACAAGGGATGAGCTCTGTACATCATAGACATGCTCATGCCTCCATACCATCATATGTTATACATATACATTTTAAGTACTATTTTTTCTCTTTTCTTTCTCTCCAGGTGGCATCGTTCTGGATCATAGTGACACAATATCTGGTACGCATTTTGAGTTCATTTTGTCACTACAGTGTTTTTATTTCTATCAAGCAAATCACTTTCTTTCTACATATATTGGTAATTCAAATACTAAGTAAACTGGCATCATCAATCAGTAAATGGGTGATAATGGCACTGTACAATAATACTTTCTTGACTGACACTGGAGTTTGTTTAAAAAAAATCTAAATTCAATTTTACTCTACATTGAGAGGTTTAAATTAAAGTTGTGTGTGTTCACGTGTGTGTGTGTGTGTGTGTGTGTGCTTTCGTGAGAGAGAGAAAGAGAAAAAGACAGGTATATATTGTACATGTTGTGTATGATGTGTGGGTGGTGTATGGAAGGGGCTTCGGTGTCAGAGTTGGAACACGATCCTGCCTAATCTTCATGTAAACCTTCAGGCAGCGATGACTGAACTGTGTTGAACTTTCCGTACTTACAGCTGTGCTGAAGGCCTCCTGACAGCTTGTAGCTGTACTCCATGCTGGTTTAATGCTTTCAGGAACCAGTCAGAGTGAATCCACATGGCCTCACAATTAAAACCTGCTGTGAGATTCCACTTTAATTCTATGAAACGTGGAAAAAAAATCACACAATTCCCCAGAATGCCGATAAAGAGAGAAAATAAATGTGTCCGTAGCCGGTGAAGCAGGAAATAACAACATGCAGTTTGATTCAACTGCAGAGTGGCACACCTTTCATGTCCGGAGTTTATTTTATTGCAACATTAACCATTTTACAGGACAAATTCCCTTTCAGCATGAACGTGTTTTTGTAAGCCTGTCTGTGTAATTACCAAGTGATGGGCGATGAGGCAACATTGTCATGCTGCGTAACAACAGCTGCTTACGTAACTGCTGTGTTCGTGTGGTGATGACACTCTGATCGTGCTCGCCCTCGGGGGCGTCTGGTATTATTAGACAGCAACCACAGACCCACGGCCATTTTCATATCCCACCTGCGCCGCCCTCTCCCACCTCATCCAAAGTGTGTCCCTCGGCTATAATAATGTGGCCGAGTCGAGGCACACGAATAGGTTTCATGGTTTCAATGTTAATGATTCATGTGAAGCATTCAGAGAAATGCTGGGCCATGAGATTAATCCTGACTCGGCTGCAGAGCAGGCATACGGCCATAACATTGTCTCCGTGAGCTCTGGATCTGAATAATGAATTGGCTAAATGGTCCTTTACAAGTGTGGAAAATTCCTTTGGTTGTTTTGGAGTGTCTGCTCTCACAACTTACTGAGACTGTGGCTTTATTCCTTTGACCACAGCAGGTCATTTTTTTGCATTATTTTTCTATACCCCTCTCAGGGAAATCATCCATTATATTTATTTTCCCCAGACTACTGTTAAAACTACCCTCTCGGCTGTACCACAACACAATCGTATACATACAGAATTCACATCCACTCACTTTCAATCAGGCGTGGTAGGAGTCGGACGTGATGTTTGTCAATCTGCTGGCCCACTTTTATCATCCTCTTCCCCTCTTCTTATCACAGTTCTTCTCTTCTTCCCCTCTTATTCTTCTTTACAAAACCTTTCTTTCTTGTCAGTGCTCATTTTATAAGACAAAACAGTTTTGCTTCAGTCTGTCATTTGTTTCCTTCGAATTTGAAGTGTAATTTAAACAATAATAATGCGATTTTGTGGCTGCAACATTATGTATTTTCTTTTCTGCTTCTATAATTGTAGTTGTGGCATTTGAAGCTTTAGCTTGAATTTATATGAAATTTCAACATGTCACATTTCAAAAAATGTCCTTTAAGTCCTTGTGAGTGTGTATGGTTTTTTTTGTTAAAAAAATACAACAATTCACAAAGAAGTGTAGATCAGGAAACACTGAGTGTGTTGTAACCCTCGGTGTAGTTAGTTAGGGGCAGGTTGAGCTTTTGGCTTGTTCACGTGAACCTCATCTGCATCAAACTTGTCTAAACATGTTGTTTCCACTGCATGGCTGGTTTGTTATGTAAAACTAGACAAACAGACACGAAGAGAGACCTGAAAACAACAGTGGCTTCATCGGTATCTGTTGGAAGCTTTTCGATGTTCCAACACTCTCCTTTTTCGTGTGTTGCCCTTGGTTTTTCATGCGAAAGATAGAGGAAGAAGATAGAAGAGAAAGACAACTTGCTTCGCCACACACCATGTTTAGACATGGTAAACAGGAACCAAGCTCCAGAAATATCACAGGAAATACTTTCCCACCAATGTAATCGCACGGTGGTTCACTTTCAGCAGAATAGCCCATTGGACATTTATAACACAGGAGTCTCCAGAGAAACAAAGAATAGACCATGTGTGGTTTTGCTGTACTGTGGTAATGGAGAGCTGGAATTTGACTGATCTAAATGATTTGGACAATTCCTGCCCACATGTAGCAGGAAGTCTCAGAAACTTTTTTTCTTTTATTCAACAAGATGAGAAATACACTGAGTAACATGTTGATCACTGACGTTGTATTGAGTGACTTATTCAAAGTCATTTGAGCCATATTGCCTCCTTTGTTCTCAGCTAATGTCAAAGTAACAGAGGAGCTCAGTGCATCTCTTGTCTTATCCCCTGAAGAGATAAAGGTAACTCCCCACGGGAGATACAGTTCGGGTGTGAAGAGTGTGCTGTACACACACCGATGATCTCCCTTACCAGCTGACAGATGGCGGCTGCTTTCTCATATCTGGGATCTGCGTTGTTAAGGGCACATGAAGTGATCATGACAACATTGTTGGTACAAGAGGGAAGAATACAAAGTGTGATGGTTGCGCTGCAAAATAGGAATTTTCCAATTATTTTCTTTAGTCATTGTCACAGGAAAAAACAGATAAGTCTGGTCTTAATTTTCTGCATTCAAAAACAGCTGGAAAAGCAACTGAACATTTTTGCATGATACCAAGGTCCATGAGACGGTAGTTGTATGGTTTTGTTTCACCTGCTGTCAAATGCAGCTACAGTAAAATTAAAATGTTAGCATGAGCTATTTCAATTTACTGTGTAATGATAAATGATTGCAGAGCACTGGCGCAGATGTCTAAGAGCACTTCACTGATTGTAATCCATTGTCTGTGAAATCAAATCCCAAAAAGTGAATCCAAAGAGCTGCACCCGCTCCACCCTCAGTGTTTAGTATGCTGCTGATCGTCTTCTAGTCCTCTCAAGTCAACAGGACCCTGTGTAATATAACGCTCAAGTTCTGTTTCATATGAGCACCGCAGGAGTTATTGCACCAGGGCAATATAGCTCTGAATAAAACAAAGGGGAAAAAAGTATTTTTTTTAGTTTTCATCCCTTTGTTTTTCTGTCATTCTCCACTTGTTTTTCATTTTGTGATTTTATAAGCAATTCAGTTTCTTATCTGCTTCTCATCCTAGACAGTTGGTGATGCTCTCCAACAAATGAAATATTACTTTCTCACCTTTTCCACTGTCCTTGTGGAATGTATCTGGTATTTTAGAGACGCAATGACGAGCATTCAGATCACTGCAGACGCAGTAAATTTCTTGTGCTGGCACCAGAGAAGAAGTCTGGGCCAGAGGCACACTAATAAATAATCCACTGACCCAGACTGTTTGCGTTTACTCTCTCATCAGCTCTGCACCATCCCTCTCTGGCCACAGAGCGATGAACAGAGAATCAGAAATCAAAACAGACCATGAGAAAACTGGTATCGGTACTTAACATATAGCATCAACAGTTCCCTGCTGACATGTTTCATTGTCACTCTAAAACTGGCCTCTCTGTCATGTCAAGTTAGCTCATTTAATGAAGAAACTGCAAGGATTTTCTCTTTTATCTATTTATGGTCAAAATTATATGCTACATGGCAAAAAGTACGAGGAAAATGGTGGAAAGAACAGAAAAAATCCATGCGATGCTGGACCTCGGTCACAGGAATTTGTTTACATTAAACCATCAGAGCATTGGTGATATTGGCTCATGGTCGTTGCTCTAATTTGTCCAAAAGGTGTTTCACAGGGTTGAGGTCAAGGCTTTGTGGAAGACAGTAAATCCAGCCACACCACACAAGTCAGAAAATGCATTTTGTTTGGTTGTGGCAATGTACAGTATTGACCAAATTGCAGTTCTATATAATAAGCATTAGGAATTCACTTAGAACCAAGGAGCTAAACCATTCAAAATGTATCCTAATGTACATTGAGAGGGGTGGAAGGTGTTGGTCGGAAGTTTGATGAAAGTGAAATGAGCTGCGGTACGGTATTGGGCTTACTTGATTGAATAGAAATACAGATTTTAGGATTATGGAGGGAAACAGGAAAGTCAATGAGAGGAGCCAAGATGTGAGGCAGAGATGTTGTCTTGAATTAATGAATCCAGGAGAGTGAATAAATAACCTTGACTGAGCAGTTGCTAAGCTTTAGAGAACATTAAAGTTTCCAAGTTGGTTGAGCTATGTGCTGGTTTTTAAACCAGCATGACATATTTCAGGTAGTGGCAGAGGCAGACTTAGGTCACCTGGAACTTTGTGGGCCATTCAGTCAGATTAGGTCTCTGATTGAAATGAAATACAAACACTGTGTGTGTGTGTGTGTGTGTGTGTGTGTGTGTGTGTGTGTGTGTGTGTGTGTGTGTGTGTGTGTGTGTGTGTGTGTGTGTGTGTGTGTGTGTGTGTGTGTGTGTGTGTGTGTGTGTGTGTGTGTGTGTGTGTTCTGGTGTGTGTGTGTCTGTCTCTGTCTGTCTGTCTGTCAATAAGGGAAAGAGAGACAACAATCAACTACTGCTAAGAAAGGATGTATCCTCCATGTGTCACCTGAAGATGCTAGCCCATTTGTAGATGTGCATCGCTGCTCAGGGGAGTGAATAAGCACCCCATCGCTCCCTCGTCAAGCTTACAGGGGTGCCATGGGCACTTTGTCACAGGAAGTGATGTCATCGACTCCCACCCCTCCCCTCTTTTCCAAATGAAAAAAACCCTGTCTGATGTTTAGGAGCAGCAGGGCCGTGTGCGTGAGTGAGTCAGCGAAAACGTGACTGCTGTCAGGACAAATATTTGTTAGCGGGCATCTCTTTGCACGGAAAGGGGCCTTGAGATTAGAGAAGTATCAGGCATGAAGCAGTGGTCGTGTGTGTGTGTGTGTGTGTGTGTGTGTGTGTGTGTGTGTGTGTGTGTGTGTGTGTGTGTGTGTGTGTGTGTGTGTGTGTGTGTGTGTGTGTGTGTGTGTGTGTGTGTGTGTGTGTGTGTGTGTGTGTGTGTGTGTGTGTGTGTGTGTGTGTGTGTGTGTGTGTGTGTGTGTGTGGGTGGGTGGGTGGGTGGGTGGGTGGGTGTGTGTGTTGCCCTATGGTAACTTGAATCGTATCGTTTTCACCCTACATCTCCATGAGCCCTGTTGCCTTTGGGTGCAGTCAGTGCACTCACAACAGGTCTCATGAAATAGTCATGTTGCTGCACTCTCACACACTTTGTGTGTGTGTCTGGCTTCCATCCCACAGCACTCTCTTATGTCTCTCTGATTTGCTCCTCCTGACAGGGGCAGGTCACATGGAGTGAATGTGTGACTGGAGGTGCTGTGGTCCTGATCAGCACGTGACAGGTACATGTAATCATTTTGTTTAATGATTTTAGAGTTTGCTTTTATCATAATATACATTTTTTTTGAAATGTGCTCTTTTCCCCTCATTATTGTTGTTTTGCAATATGTCCTGTTACAGCCTATTTATGTACTTGTATATGGAGAACTGCATTAGTAATGTAAAAAATAGAACTATGATCATGATGATGGTGATTATTTACTTTCTTATTTCTTCGATGCACATAGGGGGCTCTCAGTGTCATGTACTGTTCTGAAAAGGCTTGATTCTGGCCTTTATAAATACAATTGACCATATACAGAATATTCACCCATTCTGCAGAGTGTCAGTGTTTCTTTGATAGTTGAAGAAGAAATCTTTCTGCCCCACTGAAGACATTCTCTCTTACTGTGTGCAAATTATGTTGTTTTTTTTAGAAGCACGTGCACACGTGTAGGAGAAGGTGCTTCTGTGTGATGAACCAAAAACTGATACACTTCATGCATGTGTGCACTGAGTCTGCATATGGGGACATTTACTCCTATAAGGCTTTGAATCTCACTCTCTGCTGCCCTCTTTTGTGCAAAGATATGAAAACAATATGATCTCTACGTGCTACTTCAAGTGCTGTGGGGTAACATCATAGATGAGAATTTGTTTTGTGACGCTGTCTTTGGGAGGCAATTGATAATCTGCTGTCAGCTCAGCCTCATCATTGATTTTTGTTTTTAATCCTACATCGCTGTCGATATTACAAACGCCAAATTTGCTGCTCAGCACATCAACAACACACACACACGAACACGGAAGGGCTTGCGTTCTTGCTCACAACCCTCTGACTGTGTCTCATCTGTCCGAAGCTCCACAGGTTATCAGATCAGGGAGGACAAAGAGCCCAGATTACGAGCTCGCTGGCAGCAGAGAGACTCAGGTGATTGCCCCCGTCTCTGGGGCCCAGTCATCAGACACAGCATCACTGCCTCCATCTGTCTGAAGGACTGCACTCTCTCTCTCTCTCCTCCATCACCCTCTCACACTCCATCTGGTGAGAGTGTGTGTGCGTCACAATGGCCATCATCACCATGAAGTGTGGGGGCCAGTCACATTCAGACTGTCAGCACTGTGCTCTTGCATTTAAAGTAATACAATCTTTTGACCATCAGACGACGAACATAGACATGTGTATGTGCCCATCAGTAACAGAGAGTGCCCTGCTCTCTTTCCTCACCAGGTGTGCCATTCTCTCTCCCTCGTTCTCATTTGCTTTCATTTCTCCAAAGACTGTTGCCATGGTGACCCAGTGCTTCATCATGTGGTGAGAGCCGAATCTTCCCGATCTTGTGCCAGGTGAGTAGATGGTCGAATCAGCAGATCAACCACACTGGTGTTCCTTTACCATGTTTTACTACTTCCAGAAGCAGCGCATATTTTGACTCAAGCAGCAAAGTAAAAAAAACCAACAAAAAAAAAAACCCTCAGATAATTCATCACAGAAGCTGTCGAACATAGCTGACACTTCCGTGCCACGAGGAAGAGGTTTTGGCAGGAGATGAGTGGAGGGCTTATGATTTTTGGCAGTGCTGTGTGAGTGTGTGAGAGTGGATAGAGCGAGGCTTTTCAGTGTCCTCCAGTTGGTGTTGTTTCAGCTGCGTAGCCTCGGGGACAGCGGGGAGAGATCCAGAGGGGAGGATATCAGCGACACACAGCACAGAGAGAGACACAGACAAATACAGAACAATACCCATTTGCTACAGTCACAGATCCTTTGTTATGAAATCCAAAAGTGCAGACATTAAAAGCATTAATTATTATTTTTCTATACGGGTTACAATCATCTTCAGGGACAAAATGCCAAAGTTAATGACCTTATTCCAACTTAACAGACTCAAACAGGGGTGTTTATTATCCATAATTTTACATTTTAGTAATATTACATTGTATTGGCTTCCGTCTCTATTATTATGTTAAGTTCATTAGACATAAAAAACAAAAAAATGTTGTTATGGTTTTAAAGAACAGCTTTAAACCAGCTTTTAAAATGTTGCTCTTTCGTGTCAGGACACAAAAAAATTAGTAAACCCATGTTTTTTGACTTTTGCTTGCTGAGCACAGTCACAAAAGATTGATACAACACAGTGGAGAGTAAAAACCTTGAAATCAAAAAGACAGTATCAATCCATTTTTATACTTAGTAAAACCTGTGATTTTGCTACAATGGCAAAGAACAAAAAAATCATTATTCCATCTCTAATCACACTGTTTTATGAGAGTTGTGTCATTTTAGTCTCAAAATGTTCCTGACTTGGCGTGAGAACACAGAGGAAGACCACCTCAAGTTGATTTTTGAGGAATTAGGGATTAAGTGGTTTAAGGAAGCTCAATGAACTATTCAAAAAGCATTTTGGTTAAAATTAAAAACAGTGAAATCAGGGCTGTCTTTTCACAGAGTTGTTTCACAGGTCCGTGATTATAGCCTATCAGGAAGAAAAGTAAATTTTCTTTGATGCCAGGTAGTAAAGAGTGCTTTAATATTAATGTGAACACGTTCTTGTCATGTCCGGTAATGAGTAGAGATATTTTACCTAAATGAAATTCTAACTAGCTTTTATTTCCACATGTACCTCCTCAATTTGCACCATGTCTCTCCAGAAGGTCCAAGAGGATAAAAACTCAGCTTTTTCCAGCAAAAATTAAGATACAACTTGAGAGCAGTTACATTTTATAACTCACCTGCAAAAAATGGCTCATTCATCCGAGTCAATGTCAGATGAAGACATCTGGAAATAACAGACGGGTACGATAAACAGTCTAAATCCTCTCCTGCTCCCCCTTTTCCTCATCTCTCGCTCTTTTTAGAGTTATGTTTCAGGGCCTATGTACAAAAACCATTAATCTCAAACAACAAGATTATCTGCCGTCTCCGGGCAGGTAGACAGACACTCAATAAATTCAACAGAAACGTCTCTGAGCTCTGCAACGTTCATGCTGGAGAAGAGCAGCGGGCAGGATACATTTCTTCTCAACATGATTTTGCCTCATACTCTTCTCATGGAAACTCTTGGTTGTGTACAGCATATGGAGGCAATGCATGAAAAGATCACAACATGATTATTTATGGTCAGATTTTGCACATTTCCTGAGGTTTATGTTTCATTGTGTGTAAATGGTGATAATATTAGACAGTATCTTCAGACCCCCCCCCACCCCCCTTACAGATTATAGAAAGAAAATCATTATTAACACACCATTTTCTATAATCACATGGCCAAATCTGGAAATGAAAATAATGAGGATAATGCAGAGGTGGATATAATATCAATACCTTTTCACTCCTGCTGACTTGACTACTGATTTGGGAAATTGTTCCCTTATATATCCAGTCAGACAAGCTTGTATGTGCCCTTTTGTATTTGCTGTGGCATACGTGGCATCATACGGAATTGCAGATAGCACACACACAAAATTGATGCAATCATATTTGTCAAAGCTTCCTCTTCAGCCCATGTGTGAAGAGTGGTAGTTGGTAGTTGATGTTTTCGGCCTCATGATGGCAGCAGAGTGACATGAGTGGGCTCTTTCTGGAGAGCGTGGGGAGACTTAACAAGGAAATAAAATGTAACCTCATCCTCTGAGCCTTTGAGGAGTCTGGTAAATTGCTGTATAAAAACACTCATTGGCTTCCACTACTCTCTCTCTCTCTCTCTCTCTCTGTGTGTGTGTGTGTCTCTGTCTCCCTCATGCTCTCTCTGTCTTCAGGGGATGGATTGTAAGGACTGCTGCCTATTAATGAGAGTCTGCGAGAGAGATGTGTTGACGCAAGGCCAGCTCGGCTCTCAATCTGAAGAATGTGTTGGCATATACAAGGGGCGCCACTCAAATGGAACTTTAATTTATTTACAACAAAAACCAGAACAATCGTAAAAGCAGACTTCACTGCCGGGAGCTAACAGTTTAGGTAATAAAAGCTGGAACATAACTTCCTTTAACCTGAGAATTAACCTTTTATGGGGCCCTTTCTTTCAATCTATTTTGCACATTGAACAGGAGGATAACTTGTCCTCCTGCGAGTGGGTGTGCGCCTGTGTGCGTGGTTGCGTGTGTGTGTCAGATGCTCGAGGTGGGCTGTGAATGAGCCTTTGATGTAACCTGCCAAGTTTCCCCTGTGGACAGCAGCTGTTATGATAAACACGCCGTCTAGTAGCAACAGATCCTCCCGAGATGATTCCCCACCCCTCCTCTCCTCTCCTACTTTCCCTCTCTTGTCTCCCAAGGCTGCGTTTAATGGAAGGGAAATGAAAACAATAGCCGTGCCAGTCTGCAGGCCAGCAACCGCTCTGCCAACCTGACGGTGAGCCAGGGAGACAGAGACTGGGGGACAAAGACCGCGATGGACCAAACTCAGTCCAGACAGGGGCTTTTTAAAAAAAAAAAGATATGTGTTTCCACAGAGGGGGTGACTGAGATTGATTGTTCATGACCGTCTATCTATCCAGCCAACCCAGAGAAAACAGGGAAGAGGCCTCAGGGGATTAGAATGCTCGGTGTGCTGCGGATGGAAAACCAGTGTTCATCTTTTACATGAGCCAACATCTCATCTATGGAGCCATGAGAGGGCTCCCTCCGACCTCCAACCACTCTGACAAAAACAAAAAATATTAAATACTCATCTCCGAAAGTGACTTCAGAGCTGTGCTGGGATTTAACTCACACCATGGGTTTTCCCCCCCCAAAATGATACTCAGTTTGTAAGTGGTAAAGTCATTATTACAGTCACTCCTTACACACAAATTACTCCTGGAACTCTCCTGGCTCTTAATAGTATTTTGTCAGAAAGTCTATAAGATAAAAAAAAACAACTATTCATGTTCATGTCAGCCTTGTTTTTCTCCAATGTCTTTTTCAGAATTAAGAGTGCTAAACTGCCCATTGTCAGAACCAGGTAAGAGTATCTCAAAATGTAGCTGTTCCAAAACAATAGTGCAATAGAAAAAGGTTTCTTAACTTACAGTATCCATTTGCTTCATACTTCAAAAATATGTGCCAAACCCAACTATATGAACCCTAAACAATGTCAAATCTAGAACTGGCACTGACAATTGCAACAGTCCTATTAAATTCAATCAAGCTGCACCACATTGCACAAACTCATAGATGTCAGTCCCCTATATGCCTTTAAAAAAAAAATCAAGATCCTGCGGGGGGCTGCATGGTGGTGTAGTGGTCAGCACTGTCATCTCACAGCAAGAAGGTTCTGGGTTTTTGCATCCCAGTTTGAACCAACCAGGGCCTTTCTCTGTGGAGTTTGCGTGTTTTCCCCGTGTACGCGTGGGTTTCTCTGGGTACTCGGCTTGCTCCCACAGTCAGACATGCAGATTGGGGTTAGGTTAACTGGGGACTCTAAATTGACCGTAGGTGTGAGTGTGAATGGTTGTTTGTCTCTGTATGTCGGCCCTACGACACGCTGGCGACCTGTCCAGGGTGCACTGCTGCGCCATACTGACGATTTAGAGTGTTTGTGGCTGATGACACGTTCAGGTGGAAACAGTACACCCACACAAGGAATGCAAAGAAATTAGTCAACGCCGTCTTTCACTAATTCTCCGTCGCCAAAGTTTACTCATCAAAGTTTTGTTAGGTCTTGTAAAATGATGTCATTCGGCTTTTGGTTTCCATGATCTTTGGCACTCCACAGTCATGTATATGCATGTTGTTGAGTGATGGTGCAGGAAGGGTTTGAGGACACACACACATGCGCAAACACGCGCGCGCACACACACACACACACACACACACACACACACACACACACACACACACACACACACACACACACACACACACACACACACACACACACACACACACACACACACACACACACACACACACACACACGCACACACACACACTGTGGTCACGACGGCCCAGACCACAGGCACCCATGTGGAACAAGTGAGTGAACAGTCCTTTATTCCTGCACTGAGCTGCTCTATGAGTAAACCAGGTTACTCAACCCTCTTAAATTGTGCGTGACAAGTCTTTTTTACTCACTCATCTAGTTCCATTGCAACCTATATGACTCTTCAGACTCATTTTTTGCACTAAACCTGTCAGAGTTTGCGTGCCGACCTTCTTACCTGGAGAGTTTTTGGTTTATCTGCTCTGTGACCTTGGCGTGAACTCTGTCAACTTGGCTTGTTGCCCACTGAGGGACAGGCAGCCCATTTGGCCCTCCAGTGCCTGTCTGACACTGATTGGGTTACTGAGTGTGTGTCGGAGTAAACAGGGAACCTGCCCACCAGTCCAGGAGCCCTGGCACAGCAGGCATTTGCAGAGGTACACAAAGATCCTTTTTACAATTTCCACTTCACTACAGAAGGCACACGCCACAGGCACCCTGTGTGTGCTCGTGCTTATGTATGCAGGCACACAAGTATTTGTAACTGTGTGTAGTCGTGTGTGTACAAAAACACTTGGAAATCTCAGGGTTGTTTTTTTTCTTTTTTTTTTAAAGATAAGTTGAAGAAGCTTCTCCACTCAGAGATCCCAGCTGATTTTTTCCAGGACAAACACCTCGCCGACTCAAATCTATTGTGTATCTCAGAATGTATGAGGTGTGATTGGAGTGGTTAATTGAATACAGACTTATCTCTCCCCCCGTAAAGCTTTGTATATCCACACAGGCTACATGCATCTTACTGGAATATCATGTTGCCTGTTCGCCTCGTCTCTCTGCCCTGCTGCCTCTTTCCAGTACCCCCCAAACACACACAACACCAATACACACAACACTAAAGAACCCTCCAAAGGGATCACTCAGTAAGCCAATACATCATGGGAAGTTTGTGCTGATGAGAAGAGGAAGGGGAAAAAAAGTGCAGGGGTAAGAGGGAGGGGGGTAGAGATGTGGGGTCGATGGAAAAGAAGGGAAGGGGAGAAGATGTGGAGCCCTGATCACAGTGATGGATAAGAGAGAGGATGAAGGTTGGTGGCTACTCTCTCCCATTGAATCCCTCACATTGGATGGTTGGTACAAGGAAACAAAACCTGGAGAGAGATGTGTAAATGAACATTGATCTTTTGCAAGTTTTTTTTGTGTTTTTTTCCCCTCCCATGAATAAGTCTTATTTTGGTCAGTGGCAATATGCATGACGTATCCTGAGGGGGTTGTCTGCAGTGAAAAAGAGACAAAAAGGGATTTATACTGGTCGGAAATCAGTGGGACTCAGACAGGGAGAAACCACAGCACTGTCACGATCTGAGCCCAACAATGGAAGATTGGATAAATGCAGATGCCGGACTGCTGGGAAATGCAACAGTGTATGACAAGCCTTACCACAACTTGACTTATATTACTGGAGGAAAAATATCAAAGAGAGAGAAAATAGCTAACGATCCAGTCTATGTGAGCATTGTGCTTCATGCAGTGCCTATTGTGCTAGTAGCAACAAATGCATCACAGTGTTTCCGACTCATTGATCACCGTTATCATCTGATGACTGGACGCTAGAAACATCCTGGGAAGGGTTGCATCTGAATGGAGGGCACTGAAAGTCGGAAAGAGAGAGGGGCAAAGGGTGGAGAGAGGCAGAAGAGGAGATGGAGCCAAAGGAGTGGAAAAAGAGAGGGAGAGGGAGAGGGAGAGAGAGGAGAGGTTTCCCCTGCAGGGCTGTGTGGCTGGCTGTGTGCTCCTGTTCTGCTAGGCGGCCGTGGCTGGCTAAATAAACAATCGTAATTGGCTGTGGAGCCCCACTAGTCTGGGGTTTCACTCGCTTTCATCCTCGGGAAGCTGCTGGGAAGCTGTGGGAGAGCTGAGGTGAGGCATCATGACAAACACACATGTGCTCAATCATTCACACGCATGAGGACTCGCAGACATACATGGCCGTATAGAGTGGAACCTGATTACATTCACAGAGGCCTGCTGTGCTTCTTGATTCCATTCCCCTTCTGTTATCAGCGAAATGGCGACACACGATCATGTGTGTGAGTGCGCGAGCTGTCGTGAGTGGCCTCCGCTGCCTGCTGTGTAGCTCAGAGGAGAATAATGTGGCCACCTGCTTGGCACATCTGGGGATAAGCTTTCTATCACACACACACACACACACACACACACACACACACACACACACACACACACAAAATGATAAAACAATAAATTCCTGGATTTTGCGGACACAGCCGGAGCACAAAATGACTAAGTTACACTAACGGGATTATGACACTGACTCTGGAGAAACTTTATCCATCATGAGCCATTTAGATTCATCTGCCGAGGTCTGGTGAAGACCTTGACAGTCCCTTCTTTTAACGATATAACCAGGTATTGTTTTTTTCTTGCAAAATGAGAGACATCTAGTGGTGTAAAGGAGACAAGTCATTCCATTTAAAACTAAACAATAACCTGCGTATGTCACAGAAGAGAAGAGAGCACTGTTGTGTGAAGAAAGATTGTGAGATGGATATGTACATGTGATATTTTGGGATTATCCCTCTGACATTGAATCAACAAAAGCGTAGGATGAAAAGCGTTGATTCTTATGTTTCTCTGCTACGATGTCTAATGTACAACCTCGTCTTAAAAGGTGTCTTAAGAAAATACAACACCTTGAAACAAAGACTGCATTTTTAAAGTAACAGAAATGTGTTGCCCGAGAGAGAAAGAAAGAAGAAGAAAAAGAACTCCTTTTGCTCTCAAGAACCACTTTGGCCCTTGGCCCGGCATGGCTCGGGAAGGGAGATTGTGAAAGCGGTTGTCATGGAGGAGAGCAGGAGAATCTAGACGAGGAGAAGTGGATGTGAGAGGAATAGATTTGCTCTTTGGAGACGCATAGTCTTGGTCATTTCCCTGCTTTGAACATTTGAGTGTTCCGTTTTAAAGTCTGGCAACAACAAAAAAGGAATGGGGAAAGTGACTAATTTTAAAGCAGTATCATGTCATACTCAAACACATAAATGCTTGTTTTGCATGTATTTCAAATATTTACCAATTTATTTTTTATTTTTTATTTCATAAATGTATTATTTATATTATTTTTAATCTTTTGACAGAGTGACAAGCATCCTGCCATCCTTGGTCACCCGACCCTCGGTCAAGGGTTGGTCAAGTGGATCAGATCGGACTGGGCTTCTTTGGAGGTGGGCCAAAAACAAAAAAAAGGAGCTGCAGCAATGTATGGTATGATTAATACCTTTTAATTAATGATTAATGTATTTTATTGTGAATTTTACATTATAAAATGTAAAACTATTCTAGCAGACCCCCAAATGAAAATTCAGAACATGTTACTGACCAAAATATGGGCACTTGCAATATCTTTTATTGTTATCACAATAAATAAACATTGTCACAATATAGATACTCTTCCTTCCACTGAGTGAATAAGACGCCCAATTATTTCCTTGCTGTCTTCCAAGTCGTCGTCTGGAAATTCAGAGTTCATTGAGGTTTAACGGTTCTGGCAACAGAGACAAAGCTGTGAATCAAAGGGCTGAATGTAAAGATGGCTCCGACCCAGACGCAGCAGCTGAGTCTGCTTCCATCCTTCATCCATTATGAACTTCTCCTCCTCATCTGACTACGAGCACGCACTCACAGCGCTGCTCACATGACCAACACACCCCGGGAATCCAGACAAGCCATGAGAGGAGAATGTTTGTGTGTGTGTGTGTGTGTCCGTGTGTGTGTGTGTCCAAATGTGTGTATTCAGGGAATTAAAGACTCTTAGACAAGTTGTGTGCATGTCAGGCACCTCATGTATCAGACAGCACCTCTGTTCACTGGAGCCAAATGAACAGGAGACGAGGGGCTTTCCTACCTGGCTCGCATACGACACTCACATAACACACGCACGCACACACACGCACGCACGCACGCACGCACGCACACACACACACACACACACACACACACACACGATTACATGGGTTAAAGGGCAGAATCTGAGAAAGAAAATGCTGGGTCTTGACAGCTGGGACTGCATGGGTGTAAATGTATTTGCCAGGAGCTGAGAATAAAGGCTCGTCTCTAGGGCAAAGGACAAGTGATCTAGCTGCTTACACCAAGATAAATACACGCACGCACACCCACACATGAACACGTGCACAGCCACGCGCACACACACACGTACAAGGCCAGAAATGTGATAGAGGGAGATGGAGATGAAGAACGAGGGGGGGACTGGAGGGCTGGATATTGGGTGCTGAATGGACTTGAAGGTGGGATTGTAGACAAGGAATAGGATTATGTGATAGGGACAAGGGTGGGTGGTAATCACTTTTTCCAAGGACCGCGCTGAAGATGGCATGTCATCAACTTTTCCCTGGCAGCTCACCTAAAGTCAGGGCGAGAGACAGAGTGAGAGAGAGAGAGCGAGAGAGAGAAGGAAGGAGGGACTGAGGAGAGGGGAAGGAGGGAGAGGCTCGCTTCTTCCGAAGGCGGCAGGCAGCCAACAACAACAGCCGACTCCAGTAGGTCGGCACAGGAAGGGGGGTGGGGGAGAGAGAGTGTGCGTGTGTGTGTGTGTGTGTGTTTGTGTGTGTGTCTGTCATAGGCTACCTTTGAGGACAAATTTCGGACTAACGACCAGTTAATTGGGGGAAGGCTTGTCCGACTGGGCACAAAAGCTGTGTCCCTAATTGAGAGAAGGCTTTTTTTTGGTCCAAGGATTAGGTTTGGGAAAGGTTAGGGTTGGTAGGCAAGTAGTGGTTATGGTTAGGGTTAGAATATCTTTGTAACAGCCCCGCAACTGACCTATTACAACGTGTGTGTGTGTGTGTGTGTGTGTGTGTGTGTGTGTGTGTGTGTGTGTGTGTGTGTGTGTGTGTGTGTGTGTGTGTGTGTGTGTGTGTGTGTGTGTGTGTGTGTTTTAGTGTGTGTTTTAGTGTGTGTGTCTTTGTGTGTGTGTGTGTGTGAGTGTGCGTGAGTGAGTGTGTGCACCCTGCGCTCCTCAAGCTTTGCCGTTTGTTGTTGCTGAGCCAGAGGGCCTTCGGCTGGGCCGGTCCCAGGGGAGTCTTTACACCACATTCCTTTCCCATTATTCCAGGCGTCTCTTTACGAGCGGCACCATCCCCAGATTCGGCTGGCCTTTCCTCTCGCCCATGATGTCCTGTGTTTTCATCCTCGTCATTATTTGTGGTTATTAGCGGCTGCTGCTGCGGCGAAAGGTGGTGATGTGTTTGTGTTTGTGGTTTTAAATGTGAATGTGTAATGTTTCATCTTTACAAACAACTGGAGCCTGTAGGTCATTCAGGGTCACGTACAACAGTTTGTAACTCTGTTTGCCTCGTACATTTCAAGCAGGATTTCTTACTGTAACCTAGAGAAAGACAACGGAGTGAGAGATAGTTTGCTAACATCTGCTGCAGGGAACAGGTGTCCCAGGATCTACAGTTCCACGTGGATCACTGATGACCCAGCAGGGAAACACCATCAGGGCCTTTTATCACTTGCCCTCCTCCTCCTCCTCCTCCTCCTCCTCCTCCACATTTGCTCTTTCTGTCTCTCTAGTCTCTTGTCTCCTCATCGCTTCCTCTCCCCTCCTAAATGTTCTGTCCTTCTTCATCTTGCTCCCGAGGCGGAACCGTCCTCCCGTGGGTCTCAGTGACCTGAGATGGGTGGAATGTTCATCGTAAGTATTTCAAGACTTTTCAAGGTCTCAGATGGGAGGGATGTGGAGCCTCGGGCCTGGGAGGGGCCTAGTGACTGACTGACAAGTACAGGTGAAAGTGGATTGGGTCAACCGTGTGTCACACACACACGCACGCACGAACGCACACACACACACACACACACACACACACGCACACACACACACACACACACACACACACACACACAGGCTCCAGCCAGGCTGTACTTATATGGGACTGAGGTGAGAGGTCAACTACTGCTGTGAGCTTGCTACAAGGGAAAGTAATGGCTCTCTGACCCAATGTCACATGCTCATGTCATGTGGGTATTTTGCCGCCGTGAGGCCGACAGCCTCCTCTACTTTGCATTTCCTTTCACTGTTAATATCAGATGGACTGATGAATATCGTGGAGATTACGCTTACCAATTTTAGTTCAGAAGTGGTCATCATCAGCATCATCATCATCACATCAAAGCCTTAAACTGGTCAATTTGACCCAAACACCACACTTGTTTAACTTTACTACACTCACAAAAATAAATGAATTAATTAAAAGAAAGATCTGTGTCCCAGTCTGCACTGTATGAGCTGGACGTGTTAGTTTTTCCTTGTTCAGAGGAAACACATTCCTCTGTTGCACCTCTGACCTTGGAGAGAGGGAACAGATCCTGCAGAAAATAAACGAATAAATAAACAAGGAAAAACTCCATGCTTCTCCTCTGAGGTTCCAGTTTTTTCTTTCAGTATCTCTGTGCGCAACAAACTTCAACAACTCCAAATGGAACTGCGAGTGGACATTTTTAGATACATCTTATCGTGTCAATTAATGTCAACATTTTGGAGAACTCGTCATGATCTATGTCACAACCTTGAAAAGCTGCAAGATTATTTTGTAATTCTTTATTTAACAGTGTGTACAATTTGTAACCTGTTGCTCAGCCGCATTGATGACTCTCCATCAAGGAAGAGAACGGCTGACTCTGGCTCACTCTTTACTTCCCATGTCACCTCCCTGTGATGGCATGTGCACCCTTACTTCCTGCCTGGCAGGATGCGGAGCTGTGGTTGGCAGCTTTGAGCAAGGCCGTTATTCATGGTCCTTGCTTGTCAATGGATATGCAGCCTTTTTCATGGCAGACATTTTGACATAATCATGTTAGGGAAAATCAAATTCATGTGTAGAACATGTGTCGATGGACTGGGGAAAACACAGGGTCTTTTGAAAAAATCTTTATTGTAGTCAGTAACAGTTTCCTGAACATCATGACCTCCTGCTCCCAGTTCATATCCATCTGAGTAAAAGTGATCAAAACAAGCAGCAGTTTAATATAAGTCATTCTGATATGAGAATTACATGTGCATACATAACGCATCCCTCTGTGTCCTATACCAAACATATACAGTCATTTAGATGTTAGTGCAGTCATGAAACTAGCTAACTAATGGTGACACTTACTGTACTCAGAAATACTCTGGCAATGTTTACAGCAAATAAAATAATATTTGTATTATTTTAATGGATAACATGGAAATGTTCTGCATCGTCAACAGGGCCCATTAGCAGAGGAAGAGATGAAGGAAGAAAGAATGGGAGGAAGAAAGGAGAAGAGGTGAGGAAAAGGTGACAGAAGAGGGAAAGACGGCGCTGAGTGACTAAAACAACAAAAGAGTCAGCAGAGCTATCAATCAAACCCGGTTTGTACAAGACCACTCAGTCCAAGGGGAGAGGTCTAATCAGGCGAAATGAGAGAAAACATCTGTGTTGGGCGCACTCAGGCTTTTTCCTCTTCTTTTTTGAGAGAATAATCTGTGACAGAAACAGACAAGGTCAAGGGGAATTAACTGCATGAAGAGTGGAAGGCCTATTGTGAGCAGTGTGGGGAAGTGCTGTGTTTAACACGTGGGTGAAGTGAGCCACAAAGCTCTGAATGAAGCAGCGCTCAGAGGGTCAATGGACAGAAAGAGTGCTGTGCCTTACTGTCGTACAGAGCTGCGATTCTCAACCTGGGGCGCACCAGGGGCTCGTGATCATGTCTGAGGTGGTCGCTTTTATCTATAAGAAAAAATCTATTTTAGATTTCTACATTAAATTGTCTGTGCCATTGATGAGATTTGCTTCAGACTGGATGTTATTGAGTGTGTTTGCGAGAGTCAAAGTCTGTGTGCACATGAGTTAGTGCCTGGAGCCCCAGACGAGCAGCGCGTCGTCTGCTTGTTCTCTCGGAGTTTCGGACCCCACTGTATATGTTAAGTGTCCAGTTCAGAGAGGCGGTCTCTCAAGTGGAGTCCTGTGATGTAACTGTCAAAGAAGCCCTCCCTCATGGCCCTGAAAGCACAGACACACACAGGACTCGGTACGTACACAAACAGTACTTTTGACCACAGTGGTCGCGTGCCACCTTTTGAAATCAGGTGCATGTGACCTGCTGAATCTGCAACAACCCGCAAATGCTGTTAACAAAGAGCAACATGGGCCAAACTTATGAGCATTTGTGAGCAACTTTCAAACACCCGCTGGTGCTGTGGTGCTGGTGCCACACACACACACACACACACACACACACACACACACACACACACACACACACACACACACACACACACACACACACACACACACACACACACACACACACACACACACACACACACACACACACACACACGTTGTAATAGGTCAGTTGCGGGGCTGTTACAAAGATCCTTCTTACAAAACTCCTGGAGGCCCTACACTACTCAACAAGAGGTTTTTATTCAAATCACTCTCCCGCTGCATTCCCTTACTTCCCTTACCCACCGTCTCACACCCCCCCTCATTGGGTGTCCCTTTCCACTGAGCTCAGCCTGGAGGGTCAGTCGGGGCAGAGCAATCTCCACACAGTAAATGATTCCTCGTGGATGAGATGTGGGAACAAGCCTGACCATTTTTTTTCATTATTTTCTTTCAAAATGTATAATATTAATATTGAGTACTATTTGTATCAAACTGAAGGTGCTACATATAAGCACCTATTGCCTATTGCTACATAGGCAACGTTAGCATTAACTGCTTTTCACTAACCAGTCTACTGGAAATGTTATGCGTTCAGGATCAACCTTCCTTCCTTTACTCTACCAAGAGTTGTCTCCGGTCTTGGAAAGCAACACCAGTGTTAACTCATGCTTCGCTTAAAAAAAAGAAAGAAGATGTGACTTCTTTGCTTCTACTTAAGTAAGCTGGCCCATCTTGTCCAATATGGCGAGTCCCAGTAGCATCCAGTCTGCCCTGAAGAGTGTGCACTATATCGTCTTGTATTGTAAATGCAATGAAGGCTGCAGCTCTTGGCAAGCAACCATCTCCACCACCCGCTCCGAGCAAAAAACATTCAGCGGCAGGGAAAACGTACACAGGGCACCTTTAATCATCTTGTAAATCCTCCGATTTGTTGGGGGCCACTGTACCAGGAAAGCCAAAGAAAGAAAGAGAGTTAATGGCATACATGTTTCCATAATTCATCTTTCCCTTATTTTCTCCCGTCTTTCACTCTCTGCTTGCTCTATTCTGCTCATCTGTGAATTGCCTGCATGAGCTTCGATCGGACAGACTGCATATAGGGGGGATTTCCCAGATGATGCACTACCATGATCTGACACTACAAGGCAGTGTTGTAAATCTCTGCTGACAACATATCATTAATGTTTCACCATGTGCTGTGTGATGAGTAATTGGCGTATATGCAATTATTAGATTTAGGAATGGAATAATGGAAATCATCTTCATTAGTGCACACTAAGGTTACGTTACGCTGTCTCTGTATTCTGTGCTTGTTGTTTCCGCTACCTCCTCTGACACTCCCCCTCCCTCTCTGTGGGAACTGTCGGTAGAAACAGGTTGGCATCACACAGGAATGCACTTTTTGTTCACTGTGATCTTTCTTGGCTGCTGTGGTGACGAGGAAAAAAAAGACCTTGGGTGAGCAAGGGGGTAAGGAGAGGAGGCCGAGGAATTAAAAAACTTTGGGTGGTTAGAGAGCTGAGGAGAGAGGGGGCACAGTGACGATGAAGAGGAGCATGGATGAAGGGGGGTGCGATCGTGAGGAAATGCGGAGGTATAAAGAGATAGACCCTGACCCGCTGACATCAGTGAGTCACTGGACAGTGGCTGAGTCCAGGGGGCAGTGCCCGGTGGAACGGATAGACATAACTGTTTACGTGTGTTATTGTAAGATGACGTGAGTGTTTGAGGTTTGATTACTCGACTTGCTGTTTCATAGACAGACGGACAGATGGACAGATAGACACATCTAAAGTTAAGCTCTATCTTTCTGTCTACTTTGTTAGTTAGTTCAGATTCTAAACTAACAAAGGTCTGTTCCCTGGTTATGTAACACGTTACTAAATGTTACACATCCGTTCCAAATGCTGCACATTAGCACAAATAAATACAGTGAGGACCAATGAAGCAACATTTGCCAGACATCTGTTGGAAAGACAGTTTAAAAATAGAGATTCTAAGTTTTGCATGCAGATGATACAAACATGCTGTGTCCTTTTTTGCATATATATATATATATATATATATATATATATATATATATATATATATATATATATATATATATATGCCCCAGACAGTGCACAATAAACTTTTGTGCGTTTATCCTTTGCATGGCCAGTACTTGGGAAGCTACTGTAAGGGGGTGTGCACTGGTAATCTCTGAAAAATGATTACCGGGGGCCGGCAGGGGTGGGGGTTTCCTTCGGGGTGTCGAGGCGCGTCCCACGAATCGGGGATGGCGCTGCGTACAGTGAGCGCGAGTTTGCAGAGCGGAGGCAAGAAAGTTCCGCCGGAGAGGCGACCCGCGACCCCGGCTGCTCCTGGCGCGTCACCCGCGGGCTTCCAGTGCGAACACGCGGACCGCGGACTCCGAGTGACGCGGGACTCGCGCGCTGCCTCGCGGAGGTTCTGAGCGGACTCCTGGCCGGTTCCAATGGACTGTGGTCCGTCTCACCAGCCGGCGGGGAACTCGGACTGAAGTTGGGTCGCACGACATGGCAGCTGAGCGCGCGTGGCTTCGCCGCTGACGTTATGTCACGTCGCCTCGTGTGCGCGGTTTGAAACACAATGAACTCCCCTCGTGACACGGACCTGGCGACCTTCTCTCGGAACCGCCGTCTCATGGCCGCGGCTATGCCCGGTGAGGACAGCCCGTCGCCCGGCAACCCTCCCAGGACCGACCGGAACGGACTCGGGGGACTCGTTCATTGTTTCATATGCGGCGGCGGAGTTACACCGGGGAAGGAATTACGGCTGCAAGTGACGTACCAAAAGGAGAGGGTTTCCTTTTTCCCCTTTCTGCAGAACCAGGAGCCGGCCCCGGGTGCGTGTGAAGTGAGCCCGGACGGCGACGCGCTGGTGTGCGCCGTGTGCCACTGTTTCCTGACGGAGCAGTGGAACTCCTTCGAGCGGAGCAGGACGCCCATCGAGAAGCGCATGTACTGGCTGAAGAGACCCTACCAGTGCGACTCCCGGCGGGTCCCGCAGGAGTGGAACCTCTCGTATGACCTGGAGAGGAGGATCAGCGTCGGCAGCCAGAACTACGACGGGGGCGCGGACTCGGATTTCTCCTCATTCTCCGACAACGACAACATGTCCGACCAGGAGATGGATGTGGTCGACGGGGCCAGTGTGGGCAAAGACAAGTGCCCGCGGGCGCCTGGCAAGTCGCCGAGGGACGGTTGCAGGAGAAACAATGCCATCAGTGTCAAAAGCAGCCCAGACTCGCAGCATGCCATGCGGTGCCCGGTGGGTGTTTACGCGGCGCAGAGATCTCCGAAAGCGGAGAGCCTCCCCCCGGCGAGGCGCGGTGCTAAGGCGATGAGTAGTGTCTGTCAGTCGTCAGAGTATCTGGCGAAGAGCCAGGAGAGGTTCCCCCGGCGATGCTACGACGGGCCTCTCTCCGACGCACCTGTGCAGGACAACGGGGTCATCATGCGCAACAGGCGGTGGCTGGAGGAGGGGACCGGCCGACGCGCGGAGCCGCGTCAGACGCAGCGCGGTGCCGGCGGCAGCTGTGCTCCCCCCGGACCCCCGCCGCTGTTCTACCGGGGACCGGCCGGGGAGCACGCCAGCGCCAGCGCCACTGCCACCTCTCGGTGTGACACAACCAGGGGGAGTGACTCTGACAACTCTGACGAAGATGAGATCAACATAACAAGTGATGATGACAGGGACATGTGTGACAGTAAAACAGGCCCAGCAACTCACCCGAGCTCTGCCAGAGGCCTTCCGGCGAGAAGGATGGCCCAGGAGCACAGCACTGCTGCGCCCAGGCCAGAAGAGTGTGTGTGCTACATCTGTGGCACTGGGCTCAAACACGATGAGCGTTTTCAAGTCAGTGTTCAGAAACAGGAGAGAGCGCAGGGTGAGCCCTTCTTCCCCTTCCTGTGGCTTCACTCCCCTCCCCGCGGTGCGGTACCCATCAGTTTGGCAGGTACAACCCTGGTTTGTGGAAGCTGTCACAGCTCCCTCATGCAGCAGTGGCAGAGCTTCCAGCTTGCAGATGTGCCGGTCCTCCAGCGTCTCTATGTGGTCCCCCTCAACCAGACCCCCGGTTCTGTCCGTCCTCCCCAGGAGGGGAAACCCCTAGAGCCCGTGGAGTACACACTCAAACCCAAGGCTTCCCACGAGGCCTGCTACCTCTGTGGTCAGGAGTGTGGAGGAGATATGAGAGTAGCATATGCACAGGCTGGTGTTGGCAAATCCCGTGGTGTGATGTATTTTCCCTTCATCAACATGTTGCCTTGCCCACCTACCGCCCAGGGGCTGATTGATGGTCGTGTACACTGCTGCCCACAGTGCCATTTAATCCTGGAGGAGATCTGGGGGGCCTATCGACTCAGCCTCAGTGAAGACCTCATCACGTCTGTCAGCTCCTTCCTGGTCAGGTACCACACTGCCGTGGCCATCGAGGGGTCTGAACCAGCCCGTTCCCAGACAGGTGTGGCCTCTCGCCCTGGCAGCTCTGTGTCAGTGTGTTACCTGTGTGGAGCTGAGCTGTTTGCAGGGGGAGAATACCAGCTGCATGTCAACCCCCCTGGTCGCTGTGGGGAGAGGGAGCCTTTCTTCCCTTTTCTTACCGTCCACCCTCCCGCTCCCCGGGCCAAACCAGTTGACGCCACTGGCCTGGTGTCAGCTTGTAACCTCTGCTACCATGACCTGCGTGCCCAGTGGTCCCTGCATGAGAGCAGGGGCCAGGGGCCCTCCACCCCTTCTACCTCTAGCTTTCCCAGTGCCAACCCCCAGCTCCCCAGCTCACCCTGGGCCCGGCAGTACAGCTGTGAGGCTTTCGTTTGTTTCTTCTGCAGGCAGGAGCAGCGCAGGCAAGGTAGGCTATGCGCTGTCACTATGGCCAGGCTGCCTGTGTTCCTGTATGCCCCTCGCAGCACACGCACACTCCTGGTGGATGATGGAAAGAGGCTGGTGATTGGCTCATGTGTGGAATGTAAGGCCATGGTGCAGGTGGGACAGAGAATGCAACAGGAGAGGGACAGACTGGGACATGGATCCTCGGACGAGGAGAGGAGAGAACCAGAATCAGCCTCGACACGCTCTCGACATAAGGTAAGACCACAGCGAACCGCCCAATATGACACGGTACAACCATGTTCTTCTTTTTTCCTACTGCTTTTAAATTTCACCCAATGGATTCTTAAGCCTTGTTGACGTGACAGTCATCTGTCATCTATTAATCCCCCTGCATTCCCACAGGGCAGTGCAGACTGTTTGCCCTAATACGACCTCTGAGTCACACAGCAAGGGATGATTTTGATCTTTTGGGGATGGCAGCGTACACAGCTTGGATGAACAATGAGGAGACAAACATTTTAATCAAAACTTAATTCTATAAACAGAGGGAAAGTATGGGGATATGAGGTCAGCTTTGTGTTTGCCGTGTGCGTATGTGTGTGAGTGTGTTTATTTGAGCAAAGCATGAGTGAGTGTGTCTCAGCCAGTACTGAAGTTTGTTTTGGTTTAAGCATGTTGAGGATCTCGAGGAGTATTTCCAAGGAAGTTAGTAGGTCTATCCCATATTCTACAACATGAATGCAAAAAGAAATGCCAACAAATTTATAGATCAAACTTCCCCAAAAAAGAATCAACACCACCAGACCGTCAAGAATTTGAACTGATTGTCCAAAGGGTTAGTGTCGATTCTCGGGGGGGGGGGGTAAGGGAAAAGTTTGGTTTATTAAGACAAAAACCACAAATTTGTATCAGTGTGAAGATGACCAGTTCTTCTCTGTTGCTTTGCTCCACAAGTCCTGTCATTCTAATCAGTCCTGTTAACTTAAATGTAACAGCAGAGTAGGAAACACAACTACGAGGTGAAAAAGTCCTTTTTCATCAGCACTGTCAAAATGTCAGTCCTCTTACATAAAATAGTGTAAAGTCATCTCTGCAGAAACAGCACTGATAGTCCTAATGAAGGTATAGTGTTGTCAAATGGGTCCAGGTACAATAACATTATTATCAATTGGGTGAACATCATTGATTATCATTTATGTACTTTATGGTGTAGCTGAAACATTGATGTTTTTACGCATTTGCATGACATACATGATGAATGACATTAAAACAATTTGTCATTTTTAACTTTTTCCACTCCTCTCTCAACAACACACGCATGAAATCCCTTTCCAGCTGTTAAAAAAAAACTGAAAGCACAAACTCAGATTTAGCAGATGATCAATTGCAGAGGACTGAAGTTGGAGGAGTCGGGGTTGGGGAGGACTCGTGCAGGGCAAACAAGGAGGGCGGTGTGTTAATGAAAGGCTGAGGAACATTCAGACAGCCAGTTGGCTCCGCGAGCGGCTCTGAACAGCTCCCTCATGCAAACAGACAGTGACAGTCCGGGCATGCGGGACATGTGAAGAACATCTGTGGATGCCATTCACACTCAGCAACCTCAATATGTTGTACACTCGCACCGGCTGTCTGGAGCTGTCCACCAAATGATCTCTTTGCCGCTTACAGAGGTGTTTTTGGAGTGACACTGTCTCTCTTACTGCTTTGACCTCCAGACTTAAGACTTTATTATTTGTCTTAGCATTAGCCTCTGAGCTCATGCCAGATGAGCTCATAGCAATCGTACGTGAAGGGCTACTCCTGATATAGAGTATAAATATGGAACCAGCTTCTTGGGGTGGGGGGTGGAATGTGGGAGGGGGGTGTCGGGGTAGGCAGGGTTTCAGGTGATCATTTTGGATCGGGAGTGTCACAGGTGGCACAGCCAGTTTTGGCCTAAGTGAGCTGGTGACCTCATGGCTGTGAAAGTGCCCGTGTGAGTTTCTGTGGGGATGGGGAGTGAGCGAGCTGCGGGGGAACAGGTGCTTTGTCCTCTAGTGTCACGTTAGATGCTTGAGAGCGTCTGTCATCACTGGGGTTGGGGCTGTCAGTAGGGAGTGCCCATCTGGTTCCCCTTAGCGCCTCGTGTGCCTGGTGCAGAGGGCTGTATAAAGACCAACAAACATTAAAATGCTCACATACTATACTATTTTATTCTATTCTATTCTATTCTTTTTTCCCATGTTGCACAGCAGTTTCCCGTCATTACCCCAACAAGATATGGCACCGTTCCAGCAGTGAATTCATGTTCATTATTGAGAATTCAGAAATGTTTTTGATGTTAAATCAATGATTAAGCCGAGAATGACTACACAATTTTAGTAAATACATTGCTCGGTACGGCGTAAACATGATTATACACGATGAGTGCATATCCTGTGAAGTGGGAAAAGGGTGGATGATGCCGCCCTGCCTCTTTTCCCTGCTTGGTGAAATATGAAATAGTACATGAAACGAGATCTGCCAGGGGACACTCTAGTAGCTGTTAAATGTAACACATTCGAGCAAGCACGCACGCACACGCAAGCACACATACACACACACGAGATGGGAGGTTATTCTGTTCTCTGTTCTGCTGCTGTGTGTGTTTAATTAGTATGTTGGAAGTGACCTTTGACAGGTGTGTAAGTACCACAAGCCGGTGTCTGGGGAGGGGCTGCCGGTCAGCAGATCCTTCACTTGCACTCTCAGGAAAACAGATGTCTACAGATTTGTCCCCCATCCTTAAACTGGAATCATGCTTGGGAGGGATCTCTTTATAGTCACTATGGACTTCTTAATATACATATGTGACTGCACATCTTCTGCACAAATGCACAAATAATGAATATCTATATCATAGATCTGCATCTGAAGATAGAATAAATAACTTTGTTGTTGTAAGGATCGTGGTTGAAGTTTAAAGACAGTCTCCCTAACAGTGGCTTCTGCATGTAAAGGTCTAACACTGAAAATAAATCAATCATTAGTCAAGCCTTACAAAAATAAATACTGCATACATGTGTGTAGATACAGAGCACACAAACATGCTAAGCTTCTCTTAAACTCTAAAGTATACAGATGTGTGTAGAAAGTGTGTGTGTGTTTCTGTATCCACGGATGGTTTTGTGCGTTGGTATGGTGGTGTGCTGAGTGAAAGGGGATGATCAGTGTTGGCCTAGTAGAAGAGAAGAGATGGACACTGTGTGTGTGTGTGTGTGTGTGTGTGTGTGTGTGTGTGTGTGTGTGTGTGTGTGTGTGTGTGTGTGTGTGTGTGTGTGTGTGTGTGTGTGTGTGTGTGTGTGTGTGTGTGTGTGTGTGTGTGTGTGTGTGTGTGTGTGTGTGTGTTCGCATTGCTGTGGGCGCTGCGGCAGTGGTGCATGTGTGTTTGGTGTAAAAGAATCGACAGTGCACGGTCCATATCCTGTAAAGGAGGTATTTGCTGTCACAGGAAAAAAATGCCGGCATCTTGACAGTGTCGCCAAGGAAGATTAATGGCATAGTGAAAGAAGCAGAGAAGGCAAAATTACACATCAAATCTGGATGCGCAGTTGAAAAGGGAGACAAAGAAATCACCCTGAGTGAATTATTAGAAGAAGAAGAGGAAGAAGAAGAAGAAGGAGAGAAAAGAAAAGTGGGAGACTGAGAGAAGGTGAGGGGGTTAATGGGATTTAAATTGCAGCCAGAGCAAAACAGAAGAAAAAGTTTAATTCTCATCAATTCATCATAGAAGGCACTATTAGAGGAGAGACGTTTTACCCAGAAAAGGGGATTCTTTTAAAAAAGTGTTAATTTGAGGCCTGTGAGGTGGTGTGGCCGTGCCATATGGTGGGAGCTGTCCTTGTGCGTGCCTGTGTGTTTAGTCAAAACCATCCATATTGCGTGTTTCCTGTAAAGTTCCTGCAGCTGTGCTTCTCTCAGAAGTGAAGTCGGATGGACAGCCTTGCGTTTCACAGGGAATCCTCTGGTATCTGAGGGGCTTACTTTCAAAGCTGCTGAAGGTGGGTTTTGATTTAGCACTCAAAGCTTTAATCACACTCTTCCCACAAGCGTCCCTCAGCGCTCCATTTCTTGCCCATATCTGAATGGAGCGATCAGATCCAGTATGGAGTAGATGAGAAGGGGGATTTTCATTCTTTGTTTCCCCTTTTATGCATCGGCCCCTTCAATCATTTGCCTATAGGCTGTAAAAACCTCCCCCAACATACCCGTTTGAGGGGACACCACAACACGCCAGGCCTGTCCTTTTGCCTGTTACTGTATCTCTTGCCTGCTGCACGTTGTAAAGTAGCTGCTGCGCTGAGACCAACCTTTACAGAGACCAACATCACAAATGTTGATTAGCTGAGGCAGTTGTCCCAGGAACCGCATACAAATTGTTGGTCTCAGGACACCGGCCACTTGGATCCATCAGCACGTGCTATGTACAGTACATACATTGCAGTCAGCACTCATGCATGCCCGCTATGCATGTGTTTCATGGATGTATCAAGAGAACTCTATAGGACTCCAAGAGCATCTATTTATTCCAATATAAGTTGCTCACACAACTTTATGCCAAAGAGTCCTCTCCCTCCTGTTGTGCAGCCTGCTGCACATCAGTTTCAGTTTCCGTGAACCAGCCAGCCCTGCAGACTTCACGCTGAGGTAATCTCAAACATATATATAAAAACAGCTTGCCTTAACCCTGGAATAGTTTCACAAATACTAAACTGTCATTGTCTAAAAAAAGAATCTTCAGAGAAACAGGGATACTTTCTCAGTTTGAGGTGTCCTGTCAACAGATACACCTCTTTCGTGGTGGTCTGTTTGTTTTGTGTTGTTACAGTGTTGTGGTTGGCCACTGGGACAAATTGACAGCAATGACTGTGCCAGATCCAGCTCACGGGTGTATGGAATAAGAACTGGACGTTGGTTTAAGAAGGTGCTGATTTGTTAGAGTGAAATTTCTTCACCCGCACATCAATCAAAAAAAGCGTTCTCACTTCATTGTTTACTTTGTGTTTCTCCATCACGGTGCTGCTCAATTCATAGACTTTACAATGGAACAGACTGGTAGAAAGGCTGAGTGGCTGCGGTCACCCCTGCAAATATTTGATGACGTGCTAAACCAAAAGTCATTGGTTTTTCTCCTGTTGACTGGCTTCATAGGCTGGCAGTCGATGTGGATCAACAAATGTCAAATAGGATCACAACTGGCACTTTGATTTTAAATTCCCTCGCAGGCGATTGTCAAGAGGAAGCAGTGAAGTGTCAAAGAGAGGAGGAGAGTGTTATTAAATCAAGCAGCATCAGTTTCCTCAAATCCTGTGTTGGTGCACAAAAAGGGATGTCAGTGTCAAAGGGTGACAATGTGGTAGCTCATTATATAAGAGAATAAGAACGCTGGTTGTCTTTGGTTCTTCGAGTAAAGGTTGTTGATGCCACACGGGAAGGCAGGACTGATAAAGAAGTTTGGGTTTTGGGGCTCATCCAGGAGAAGACTGCCAAGCAAGTTTGTAGCTGAGAGATCAAGGCATACTGACCTTTTAACCCTGCAGAGACAAGCGGCGATGGGACGTTGATATGGACTCAGCACTCGTGGTAAAATCTTTTTGGAGGGAAGGATCCTATTTAAAAATGTGAGGCTCCTGTTTGCATTTTTAATTCATGTGGGAAGCCAGCCTGATCTTGTGATTTATTCTGCACTTTTCTGGATGATGTCACGTTGCAGACAAGTTGAGCTAAAGTGCGTCGGAATGTGGCCTTGACTGCAGTGTATAAGACTGTTATCTGTGTTTATCTGTGTTGATCGTAGACCGACTGTGTTGAATTGTCTAGGAGAGGGTAACAGTTTTGAGCATTGGTTGTTTCTCATATAACACACACACATTTTAGCCTGTTGGCACTGAAGGACAACTGTCAAACACTGCCAGTTTCTCAGGACTGTGTAGGTGTGTACAGACTGCTTGATTGACATCTCTGGTTTCCTCTGTCAGGACTTCTGATCCTTATCATTATAGCGAGATTTTTGGACTCAGCGACGTCCAAGCCAAAAGTCAGGCTGAGCCTTTGCCTCACTGGAAAATATCCCAATGGGATTTTTATGGGTATTCCATCATTTTGGCATTACATTATGAGGTGAAATGATCCATAATGGTGGCTATAAAACTGAGCTAGTGAGACATCTTAGCTGACTGGAGTTCTCCTCTCAGTCTTGATATTGCAGGTAAACAGAAATGTGTGCATTCTCTCGGTTTGTGGGAGGCAAAGGGAAGAAAACAACAATGGAGACAATGGACGAGGTGAAAATGGAACAAAGAGGGCAATGCCCCTCTTATCCACTGAAACCGTGGACAGGGGTGTTAATTGTTTTTGTCGGGGTGCCAGTCTGGCATCAAGCTATGTGTATGCAATGAGCCAGTAAATCATGTGTGAACTTTTAAGGTGGGACCAATGTGAGTTTGACGTACAGTACAGTGTTAGTGTGCATGTGGTTTGTGCTTGTGCTTCTCTTTCGTTGTTCTACTCTATCTTGATATTTCTTTGAACAATTGCCATCTTTCTCATACAATTTTCATTGATCTATTTTCAATTTTCCCTCCCTCATTCCCACACAACATTTTACATTATGGGCATAGTTATTAAAATGGACCTGCAGAGAGAAGGGAGGTTCCTTGAACTGTACAACATGGACCACTGATCTGGTTTTGAGCAAAAGAGAAAATGCAGAAAAAAATCTGCATGTGAGCAGGGGCTATTTGATAGACAGGGTTTTGCTCTTACAATTAAAGATCATGCTTCTGAATAAAGATAGGAAATTAACTCCATATGGAACCTTTAAAACAAACAAACAAACCAACAAAGTTGTTATTGACGGGCAGTGTACTAAAGCTATATCTGTAGGCTAGTCTGTGTGTTTACATCCTGATGTTTTTCATAGGCAAATACTGTTAAATAATACTGTACATCTGCTTTGTGGCAAATCTGCTGTGTTGTTGCACTGGAGGCTGGCATATCATGGCAACACGCCAAAGTGGAAGAGTGATGCTGTCATGCCGTATTTGCCCCGGAGTCTGGGTTTTACAGTAGTCTTTGACTGACTGGGGTAATTATAGATCAGAATATAACAATGTCGTAGCCCTCTCTGCCAGTTGCCCTCTGGCCATAACGCACATCCACCCACGGCCATATATAAAGGCGTATATTCGCAGACTTGCACTTACATACACACATGCCGAGTTTAATCGTGTAATCTTGTGCATCATTTACATACAGAACAGCTGCAAGCGGGTGCGGGTGTGGATGTTTGTGCACACGTTTGTCTGCCAGGTGGTTGGCAGCACTGGCAGGTGTTTGCTCCCTTGCTGGCAAATGCAGCTGGATTGTGCCACAGCTGTGTGTGTGTGTGTGTGTGTGTGTGTGTGTGTGTGTGTGTGTGTGTGTGTGTGTGTGTGTGTGTGTGTGTGTGTGTGTGTGTGTGTGTGTGTGTGTGTGTGTGTGTGTGTGTGTGTGTGTGTGTGTGTGTGTGTGTGTGTGTGTGTGTGGGGGGGGGGTTGTGGTCCTCCACCTGGACACAGCTGGAGCTTGTGGCAGCACAGTAGCTAATAGTGGAGCTATTTCCTTGCCAGAGATTTAACATGTAACCTAAACATAACTCTAAGCTGGCTGAATATTATTCATTGGTATTTAGTACTACTCATTAGTTTTGCTCTTTTATTCCCTCCAAAGTGTTGCTGAAGGTCAGTGAGAATGTGATTCTTCGTTCTTTGATTCTTTGCCTCAATTTCACTTCACTTTGTTCTTGCGACCCCGTCCTGCCCTCCTGTTGCGACCCCGTTCTGCCCTCCTGTTCGCCCTCTGTTCGTCTGACACCTCTGTTGGGGTGAAGAGGGGGGAGACTCTCGTTCACCCTGCTGTCAGGACAACTGGAGATGTCAGCTTGAGCCAAAATAGCCCCCTGTAGTGGACTAAATATATGTCACACCCTCTTGCTCTACACTCTGCACACAGGACAACCAGCCAGACACCGTCTTTCACTGTCCGCCAACCAGAGCAGAGATAATAATTAGCATTACTGGTTATCTTCAGGGAGCTTATTTTGGCTGAAGAAGACATTCCCTCCTTGGCATTACTGCCTCCTCCCAAGCCCTGACCCCCTCACTCCAACCCCCACATATGCCACCCAGCCACCTGGTCTCTCACATACTCACATACTGTCCAGCCATCTCCATTACAGCTAGGAAGAAGAAGGCAGACAGAGCGTCTTGGACTGAGCCTCCCTTTAGGGTTTCTACACTGTGGGCTGAAAGTAGATGTCCAGGTCGGATTGACCACACGATGGGGGAGTTAGATGCTCTCATGTGGATTGTACAAGAATTGTTTGGCATGGCTGATCGCAGTTGTGTCTCTGTGGCCGCTGCATGTACTTGGAATAAAAAGGATATTATTTGTAGTAGTGTTATACTTTCCTCATCCACATGTACGCATGGGTCTGAGTGACATAAATGTCGTCACCCGACAAGGTACGCAGAGCTCTGTGTGGATGTCCTCCAACTCGCTGTCTCCATGCAGACTCATCTGTGTCAGTCCACACAGCCCCTGTGCTCCAAGAGCACCAACTGTGCATGGTGTGCCCCAAGCAGACTCAGAGAGGACTAAAAAGTAGTATAATAAGAATGGTGCCTGCAGTTGTCCACAGCTGTCCATGTTCACGTCCGCAAGGGAGTATCACTGAGGCTTTAGTTTGGGTTTTGATCCAGTTGCTGTGGCAGGGAAGAAGTCCAGGGCGTCATGCAAACAAGGAAAGGTTACTCAGAGAGACCTCAACGTAAGCCAGGTGGTGTCGACGTCAATAGAGATGCTCTACCCATCAGTTCACACATAAACATAAACACACACACACACACACACACACACACACACACACACACACACACACACACACACTCATGAGCACAAACACACAGATATACTGTAGTCAGGAGTTACTGGGACTTATTGAATAGTTTCCATGGGTGAGTGTTTCCCACACTGACATGACCATCCTATGAGTCAGAAATAAACCATCACCGTTTTTCCATCTGTGACAGAAAGATGCCACAGATACTTCCCGAGGGCCTGTCATTATTTATTTGTTACCTTATGCCTGTTGTCCCTTTCAAGTATGCCAATTGCACTGTTGAAATTTTGACAATATAGATTTCATGTGGCTGTTTAACACTGCCGGTTATGTCTGCAATTTATTGAAAGCACGCCTAACCTAATCCAAGGATACAAGGACAGCAGTGGGCTAACAGACGACCTGCCAGCTTGGTCAGTGGCATTTCCCCCATGGTCAAGAGTTGTATGCAATGTTAACCAATGTGCCAGTCACAGTTAATGTGCAGAACACAGCCCCAGGGCCTCAGTGAAGTAGTGAGAGCGGTAAGCCCCCAGAGTAGATTTAACCTGTCACAAACCATCTCCGAACTCCTTAGTGTACGGCTGCACTGTTACTGTCTGTGTAGTATCAATGACAATGTTGTCAGGATTTATTGGCAAGTTCGTAGGGACAGGATATGTCTCAACCAGACCCATAACATATTGAAGAAGCTTTTGTTATATGGACATTATGAGGAGAAAAAAGAGATGTAAAAATCCAGTGTTTCCTCCCCCATTATAAGATGCTTTATGTTATTAAAGCCACAGAGGCCGAGGGGCTCTCGATGTTCTTATGTTCTTCTCTTCTACGGGGGGCTATAAAAATAGGCCTTGGCTCGAGTTAGGTGTCAGAGGTCTTCTCTTCTCTCCCTTCTTCTCCTAGCTCCCCAATCCGTCCATTTCTCTCCATCTCTCCCCAGTCCCCCAATCACCTCACTCCTCCTCTTTCTTCCTCTGGCCCCTAACCCCCTTTTCCCCCTTTTTTACCCCCCCACCCCTCTTCATCTCTCCCTGTGGTATTAGCGGGGCCACATGTTGCTGGCCTCTCCTGGTGGTGTGAGCCCCATGGCAGACCCTGGCTCCAGGCTGACGCGTAGCTCGGTGTGTGTGTGTGTGCGTGTGTGTGGATGAGAGGGAGACTGTAATGTGTGCCTGCATGCCTCGGAGTGTGTGTGTCTGTGTGTGCGCGCGCCCGCCCGTGTGTGTGTATGTGAGGCCGCTAACACAGTAACCTGATAGTGGTGCGGCTGAGCTGCACAGAGCGGAGCAGTGCTGTGATTTATCCCGCAGGCTCAGCAGATGGCTGCAACAGGAGTTTGTTTAAGTTTGCTTCAGAGCCGGGCAAGCAGCCAGGAGCATAGAAAGGGCCTGCCAGAAAAATGTTCACTGACTCTGGATGCCTAACCACACTACTCCCCCTCTCCTCTCCCTTCTGCTTTCCCCTAACCCCTCACAGCCCCCACAGTCCAACACACACACACACACACACACACACACACACACACACACATACACACACACACACACACACACACACACACACACATAGAAACACACATGCTCTTGCAGACTTTCTGTCGCTACTCTCCTTTTACCCCTCTCTAATTTCTCTCTTTCCTCCCATCTGCTTCACACACATGCTTACATACATATGCACACCCGCGCACACACACACACACACACACACACACACACACACACACACACACACACACACACACACACACACACACACACACACACACACACACGTTTGTGCATTGTCCTCTCTTCTGTTGGCAACATCCTTGATGCAGACATGATCTCACACCTTAGGGGGGGACTGTCCATTCTGGTGGGGGTCTTTTGAACACAACCATATGACCAACTGGAAATAAGAAGAATTTCTGCAGCATAAACACTAACAGAAACACATTCACAAGATGTGCACACATAGCAGATGATTTATTAAACGGTGTCCAGTTAGGTTTTGATGTCCCTGCGTTACCTTACCCTCTCTTGCACTGATTCAAGCTCTTGGTGTCTGTTTTTGAAGGTGATGACAAGTCCTGTCACATCGCCTTAAGTCAACCAGATGATAACTCCTGACCTCCAATGTGTTCAATCACTACAATCTCTTGCATTTTGTTTTGAGAGCAAATATGTACTTTACGCAGTGTCTTTCTTTCTTATGGGTTTTCAGGGTAAGATATAATTATTAAAGATCAACTCTGAGGCCACGTGACGTTACGAATATCTGAGTTCACCAATTTCCTGACCACGACATTCTATTCATTCAGGATTCTTCAACTTAACTACCAAGCCGTGACAAACATTAGTCAGGGATAAAAGGTTGTGTTTTGTATGATAAACCAGTTCAGTGTGTTTATCTTTTTTTGTGACAGTATTGTCACAGCATGAATAAGTTGGCATCTCTCTTAACATTTATGAGGCTTAACAAAATATAGACTTCCACACACAAACACATGTTACCCATTTTCTCTATTTCTCCTCTCAATTGTCAAAAAAAGAAAAAAAGCCCACTCCTGATCTCCGTCTGGGCAGTGATACTGATCCACACATAAACTATGGAAGAAGGGTACATTGTTGTGTGAGTAATGTACACATGTATGTACTGAATCTATGTATGACTAATTGTGGAGACTGCCGGGCCTATTGTGTCTTGGCACAGATCCTTATTTCCTCTGAAGGAACATAAGTCATTCCTCCTGTCGGTTTTGCCTTTAGGTCAGAGACACACTTCACTGTTATCTGTGTTGTATAAGCCTGCAACAGTTTGTTGGGGATGAGAGGCATATGGGATTTCCTGAAGGTATCGGATACATACAGAATAAACATATCATGTACCAGCAGTATACAGGGGGACCGTTATGGATTTTTGGGGGCTGATTCCAATGGTGATATTAGGCAGTAAAAAATTTGTGACACCAACATGTCGGTTGATATATTTATTGGAAAGAAATTTGACAATGATTCCTACGATATTGTTATCAAACCCATATGACAAATAAATGTAATAGTTTAACCATAAACGTCACTACAATAACTACAAATAAACAAAGAATACACAAATACAACCACACATATAGAATTTGAATTAGAAAATAAACATAATTATTCACAATTCTTTACATAATATGTAAACATAATGCACAAATTTTTTCTGCATTGTTTATTCTGTAAAATAAAAGTTTTTATATTGGATCCTATCTTATATCATAAATGCTGATACTAATATGTCTGTGGAAGGCTCATATTGAACAATTTATATCGACCAGCGGATATGTTTGTCAGGCTCTATATCTATGTCCATGCCTTTCATCGTAATGTTAGAGTGAATATAATCATCTCACACCCGGCGTCACAGTTTTTTTACTCCACCTTTGTGCTGGTTCCTATAGTAACAGAAGCCAGCTCATTGATTACACACTTACTATTCCTGTGATGTTTGGGGATACCTTCCTGAATGACAGCCCACTCTGAGCCATTACATACACCTCTTCAAATCTAGACAAACCACACATCAATCAGAGACCAGACGAGTAAAGGAGAGAGAATTTTTTTCTTCATATCCGCCTGCAGCTCTTCTCCTTGATACCCTCGGCGGAGAGGAAGTGAGTAGGTCACAGGTCAGGTAGCTTAGCAGCCTGCTAATGAATATTTATCTGTCAAGGTTACACTCAGTTAACACAAATGTGCTTTGGCCAGAATTATTACATTAATTGTGCTCGTGTCCACTCATTACCTTTGTATAATGTTCAACATTCTGTATTATATGGCTATACATTAAAACCACAGATGCAACTAGGCGATTGGAAATATTAGAGGCATTTCAATCAAGCACCGTTCACTGCTGTCACAACATTTAGACCAGATATCGAGGGTTTTATTTTCAGTATTTTTACTACTTTAAATATTTTTAATATTTTCTAATCCAACAAACCTTTTTGTCATACTTCTTGCAAATTTCTATTTATACAACGTGAAGGTCTGAATGACATTTCAAAGCCACTCGTTTGATGTTACAGAAACTGAAAACAATCAAATCAGTGTAACAACTGTACCCAATATAAATGTTGTTTTTGTTAAATCAAGGTAGTGTTTGTGTTGTGGATCCTGATTCTATGAAGCTAAAAAAAAGCAATCCTTTACTTACCCATTAAGACCCCCTGATCAGTGATACTAGCAGTCTTCTGCCATGCATGTTTTGTCTTAAATATTAAATATTTAAATATTTAGATAACCTTGTGGCATATGTAATCTCCAATCCAATGATAGGCAGATCCAGTCCACGGTTAATCACAAAACAGATTGTGGATTAAGAATCCTTTATGGAATGACATTCATAAAATAGATTACGCATGTCCTCACTGTCCTGTGCAAATGATAATAAATTGTGTTTGGACCTGGCCAGATGTTTTTTCCCCCCACCTGTTGGTTTGCCTGAGGAGAGCAGTAAGCGCAGCAATTTCAACAAACCAGAGCCCCAGACAGACTGACGCGGGCCGGGCAGTGATCAGACGCTGTTTGACTTCCACTCAATGTGGAACATGTGTCCGTAGTGTTGGACTGATAGCAGGCTTTGGATGGGCTCCCACGCTGCACAACTCTCCAGGTGTCGGAGTTGTTCAGTTCGTATGAGCTTGTGATTATGAGAGAAAGACCATGTGAGCTTTCAAGTTTTCCTGCACACACGTGAGAGTATTTCGAGAGCTGGAGCATCTTGAGTGTGAGTATCTGTCAGTGTTGATCAAAGCCTCGATTCTCTGTGGTTTTCCTGTATTTATCGGAGTCAGTGTGCGCTGAGTCTGAGCTGCTTTTATGGAGTGTTGCTGTGCCGGTCAGTGGCCTGCGCCTGCATGGCTGTGGTCCTGTTGGATCTCCGTGATAGGCTGTTAAGACTGACTGACAGCTCCGCTTTACAAGCTGCTATACATCAACCCGTAGACCTGTTGCAACCGTGGGAACACAGACACATTTGTGTTGGAGTGTGTGTGTTTGTATATGTGTGTGTGTGAGAGTCAGTGAGCAGTGGGGGTCAGCGTGGAGCAGAAACAGGGCCTGTCGCTGAACGATAAGGCCTGCTGACCTTGTGACCTACAGCTCGCTGTGACGAGGTCATCTCAAGTTACAAGCTAGCCAAATGTTCCCTGTCCGCTAGCATTAAAACAGGAAGGTCTAACCCCTGTAACAGAAAACCTCCACTAGCTCCGGTGATGGATGATCGTCTTCTGTCCAAGCCTATGTTCAACAAACACAGACAAATGAACAAACACACTCTCATGGGTACACGCTGTAGGCATTGCAATTAGAGGGCAACTCGTGAGATCATACTATCACAATATTTTTCTTATGATAACAATGACATATTTTTTCTTCTAAACTTAGAACTTTAACTGTTCTAAGTTTAGAAGAATGTGATGTACCAAATGTATGCAAAATCATAGATCATTTATTTATTGTAGTTATTATATGTCTGAAGGAAAGATGGTAAACACCTTTGCATAAAAATAGAACAGACCACACTGATGTGAAATATATCTTGACCTGTAATTTCTTATATTTCCATAGAACCTACTGCTACATGGTGCATGGTGTGGTGGCCGTAGCCCAGGTGCAGGAGCACGTTAGCCATTAATTGTAGATTTGCCCATTCTCTCCAAATGTCCAAATGTCAAATGTCAAAAGATACAGAATTTCCAAAGTATCTCCCTAATTTGAATGGGTGTGAAAACATTCATCTACAGCTGTGAAATAATAGGAAGTGTAAATATTTGCCTAAATAATGCAAAGTATTTTTTTTTGTTTCATTTATCCAAATGTATCTACATTTCCTCCAGCCAATGAGTCACTGCTCATGTGTGTAAATCCAGTGTGTCTGAATAGGAGGTAAATGGGCGAGGGTAGCGTTCCTGTGTGTGTGGTATCGCGTGGCTCGACCCTTAGGTAAATATTTGAGGACTGCAGGCACCATTAGGAGCGGCTCTGTCTTTGATGGGCTGATTTTCGTGTGAAGCCGAGGATGACGTCAACTTGCCCTCAGAGGATCACAGGGGAGGCGGCCAGGAAGATGTGCAGGAATGTGTGTGAGTGTAGTTCAATGAATTTATCTGCAGTTATTGTGCATATGATACAATAAAATCCTTTTCACTCAGAGCAGACTGAAAGTAATTTACTGTGTGAGTTTGTGTGTATGTCTCTGTGTTTATTGGAAGATAAATGACCCAGCTCTTTGTTTGTGACGTCCCCTGAGTCACATCTCCTCCTCCACCACCACCTGTGGGACCCGGGTTTTGCTCGATGACAGTCACCCACATGTTTAAATCCCTGACAGCATCAGTAGGTGACTCTTCTGTGAGGGACAGCGGTGCCAGTTACCTTTATACAAATTTTTCTCTCAACAATATTATTGGACAATTAAACAAGTCTAAATGCAGCACATTGTTTGGACTTCCTTTGACTAATATTTTCTTTTTGTATCCCATGAATAACTGGCAGGGGCTTGTGTACACAGAACCTCTACACAATCTGCCAAGATTCCTCTCTCCTGCTCTTGAAATTTCTCTTTTGCTCTCATTCTTAATTGTAAATCTTCCTCCTCCTCTTCATTCTTCACCTCATCTGTTCACCTTTCAGTGTAGAGGAAGCCAATCTCTTCTGGCGCCGATGTCACTTTTTAAAATTTATTTTATTATTTTTTCCCTGTGGAGGAGTCAGATTTATTGGTCTAATGTTTATTTTTATAGCTAAATTTAGTTTGTCATTACTTATGTATTAACAATAGAATGAGTTTTTTTCTTGTTCGGTGGTAAAAGATAGACAATGGCTTAAAGTGCTCAGCAAGAGGACTGGGAATAAAGTGTGTGTGTGTGTGTGTGTGTGTGTGTGTGTGTGTGTGTGTGTGTGTGTGTGTGTGTGTGTGTGTGTGTGTGTGTGTGTGTGTGTGTGTGTGTGTGTGTGTGTGTGTGTGTGTGTGTGTGTGTGTGTGTGTGTGTGTGTGTGTGTGTGTGTGCACGTTATAGTGTGCAATCCAAGCACAGATGTTTTCAAAGGCCCCAGTTTTTAGGCAGTAGTTCTCCCTCTTCCCTTGCAGAAAAAGGGAAGTGTCTAATAAAAGGCGGGTGTATGGGACGGGGTGAGTCATACACACAAGCACAGAAAGGGGGAGAAAGAGTCGGCCTCCCTCGATCTCTCTGAGCTTGTGAGAGAGAGCGAGTGAGTGAGAGAGCGAGGCAGGAAGCGGGGAGGGAGGCCGTGCCAAGCTGGAGCTGAATTCCTGCCAAGAGTCTACTTGTTTGCTCGTCTGGCTGGAGCCAGAGGCTGACCTTATTAGCTGGGAGGGCAGCCGTCTTATTAAAACACATCTGGCGCTTAGGGAGCCCAAATAGTCCTCATATTGTCTTCCTGCTTGCTCCTGACCTTGCGTTACCTAGCAGGAATGCTGACAAGGGCTTCACGCATCTGTTGAGAGTTTCACCAGGGTCTTTCTCCCCCTTCTCCCCTCCCTTCCACCCTCGCTGTCTTTGCTGGCGCCTGCACGGTAGCTCTGTGGGACCTGTTCCCCCCCCCCCCACCTTTTCCTTTTCCACACACCAGCCCTCAACACCGACACCACTTTTCGGCATTGCATCCTGGTACCCCCCATGGCGAAAGTTTTTCCCTACCAGGTTGCTGTGTCGTTACAAATATCCCTGCGTGTATTTGTTTTATGAGGGGCTGTAACCTGGTCCTGTTTAAAAAGCTTGTTGCTGGTTATTTTAAAGTGTGAATGGTGCCATGTCCTGGGGCTACTCTTTATTGTCTGTTTGGAAAGGGGTGATTTTATTTTTATAGTAGGTACAGTTTCTTACAAGAGAGCAGCTGTAGGTAGGGACATGGAGACTCAAGCTGTTACTTCACAATGGATACACACTGCATTTACTTTGTACACAATGCAAAGAAAAGCTTGTTCTAGTTTTGCTGTGGGCCCCCTCCCATGTAAAAAGATTTAAGTCAAAGCATATTTTTTTGCCTATGTCAGATTTTCATTTTGTCATAGTGATCCTTGCAGCAAAGGTCTTGGTGGACTGCTGCTCACTGGCCTGGAAACAGCACTGTCATTACCAGACTTAACACCTGTAAGTACCTTTAAGCTGCTGCAGATGGAATTGAAGTGGTCCACTTTACTGCTACAGTCACTGATGTCTCTGCCCCACACCTGCACTATATTTACTCTCTTCTCCAGTATGAATTCCGTCTGACTCGTCACACTGGGTAAAGTTTGTCTATATTGCCCGTACCTTGCAGCATACTCGATTTATGTCTGTGCGGAACTGCTAACTGTTCCTGCTCAGCGTCCTCTGGTGCGAGGTCAGATTCAACTTCAACTCTAACCCTAGTCGCCCCCCTGACCCACGCCCCTTGAACACACATCAGACCTCCCAAAAGCCCACCAGGTCACCTATCACATCCCCGATCCCCGAGGCTCATGTTCCCCCAACTCCCTGTTTCCTCTCCTCTTTAAGAAGGAAGAAATAAAAAGGTGATGAGAGGGTGAGAGTGATCCTGTTGAGTTTTCTTTTGTGGTGAGCAGCTGTCGTAAATTGTGGGATATTACCAAGCATTTACATAGATGAATAGGAGCTCTACCAGTTTCCATAAGCAAACAATGTGTGTTTATATTGACAGAATCACAGCCTATATATGCTGCTCTGAACATCTGTTCTCTGATGCATTCTGTGCTCACTCATCTCACTCGTAACATCACTCATTCCCCTTCTCTCTCTTTCCGCCTTCTGGCATCTTCCATATCTCTCTGATGTGTTTGTGCAAAAACTCTGCTTTTTGTGCATGATGCTGCATATTGTGTGGTTTTGCTCATTCTCTACGCCCATCAGCTCCGTGTTTTGTCTTCTTTTTTCTCAGACTGTCTCTCTTGATCCCAGCGTCACCTCACAGGAAGTGATGTGTCATTTGCAAACTTACATACACTCCCTCTGATGATTCACATCTTAGAGTCTGTCTTTATCTTCTCTGGCTTTCTTTTCGCTCCACCAGATGCCACTATGACTCACTTTTTTTGCTTGTGCATGTGTGATTTTGTCTGATCTCTGATGCAGAACAGAGCAGACACCGCTGGGGAGTTTAAACACACACACACACACACACATGCACACAACCTTACAGAAACACACACAAACACGCACATACACATATGCTTGCCTGCTGTCCATCCTCCATCCGCTCATGATCTGCAGAAGGTCTGTCACCAACTGGAGGCTCTGCTCTGACTGGCTGCCAGCACATCATTTTGTGTTACAAACATCACTGCTGAAAACTACGCACGCACACACACGCACACACACACACACACACACACACACACACACACACACACACACACACACACACACACACACACACACACACACACTGTGAACATGACCCCTGACATCGAGAAAGGAAGACATTGACACACAAACAGATAGAACAGCACTATGTTGTGTCACAATCAAGTTTAGCTGGTAACGTGATAAGCACTCTGGACCACGTCTGACCACCGAGTCTTTCATCTCCCAAGGCCTCTGGTAAAAGCTTTATTTAATTTGCTTCCAGGCTGTTAGTGAACTGTATTGGCTCTAAATCCTTTTACGCTCATCTTAGCTGCTGTGTTTGTGAAGTGTATGTCTGTAGCCACACATACATGCACCGTGCATGACCATGTCCATGAACAAGAGAGAAAAAGAGCCAGACCCTGCATCCTCTGGGGAGATTCCTGACATTCCTTTACTTCCCTACCCACTACAAAGAGATCCATTCCCCAAGGCAGATCACAGCTCTGCCTTGTTACACAAACACATGCACACACACACACACACACACACACACACACACACACACACACACGAAGAAATCCCTTCTACTGTATGCTTAACACTGCCTCAGAGGTTGCAACCTAAAGATCCAATTACTAAAGCTGAAACAGCTAAACTCAACAAGTAAAGTAAAATGGATCAATACCCTATTCACTGCGGTGTGTTTGTGTGTGTGTATTGGGGGTTGCATTATGTGCTCGGGTGTGTGTCTGTAATGGGGGGGGGGGGTCGTAAAGTGGAAGTCTCCGTCCATTGATAGAATACATTACAGAGCTTCCTCCCTTGTTCTCTGACTCTTCCTGTTGTCCTCCTGGTATGAGGTGGAAAAGACATGGCACTTCCATACCTGTCTCATTCAATCTGCATTCTTCAGTTTCTCTTTTAATATGCTTCATCTGCACAAGGATTCAAATCGTAATCTGTTTTATCAAGGTTTATTGAGGGGAAATTAAGAAATCAAAAAGAAGATAAAATTATGTAAGTAAGTAAAAACAACCACAATAAGAATATAGTAAACATAAGTTTTGAAGAGAATTATCTTCAAAGTCAGTCATCCCACTCGCTCTTGTGTATTGTTCAACTGTTTTCTTTCAAGTGATTATACCTGTATGGCTTCACAGTGCATTGTATGTGTGTGTTTGTGGGTGTGTGTGTGTGTGTGTGTATGAGAGAGAGTGTGTGTGGTGGCCCTGTCCTCAGCATGGGAACAGCTGTTTGGAGCGGCGCTGGCCACACACACATGGGTCTGATTAGCACTTGGTGACTCCCTCCCTCCTTCCCTCCTGCCCTCCCGGCTCACCTCCCTCCCTTTTTTCAGCGGGGGCCGCGGCATGCTGGCGGCACCAATAATTTTAATGCCTAGTCTCAGTCTGCCAGGAGCACAGGCATGTGTGTTTGCGAGCACACACACACACACACACACACACACACACACTGCCACAGAGTCTTGCTAGTAGAAGGAGCACAAAGCTGTCATGCCTTGATCTCCCCCCCCCCTGTTTACCCCTGACCTTCTCCTTTCCCACCTTCTCCTCCTCTTCCTTTCTTCTGCTCCTTCACAGATGTTCTACCTTAACAAGTTCAGAGTTGACTCGTGGGGGTCTACAAGCCCTGTACTGCTGTACAC